>NC_134084.1:30163096-30472770 GCF_000715075.1 Nicotiana tabacum
TGAAGGTTATTCAACAATTGTTGCACAAATTCGTCATTTGTTTGAGAAACACCAAGAGCGAGAGAGAGTCTCACAAGTGCTTGAA
Organism: Nicotiana tabacum; assembly: GCF_000715075.1. Taxonomy (NCBI): domain Eukaryota; kingdom Viridiplantae; phylum Streptophyta; class Magnoliopsida; order Solanales; family Solanaceae; genus Nicotiana; species Nicotiana tabacum. The sequence continues at coordinate 30,163,182 of NC_134084.1, forward strand.
TTTTTTAACATAGGCATACATAGACATGAATTCCCTTTTCAAATTATGCATTTCAATCTTGATTTGAAGTTGGCGGGCCAATGCATAATCCAGAAATAACTGATAGATAGAGTCCATGTTTCTTTGGCAGTGGGTTCATATGTGCGATCAAATATTTGTTAGAGAACTTCAACAGAGATAGTGCATTCATCCAAGAAAGAACTGTTACATCTCGCATTTTTTTTGTACGTTAAAGTTTTGTCTTCAGTAAATTGACGTAAACTCGGGGATGATATTATTTGGAGGTTAGCATATTTATGCTATTTATAACAAGCGATAAATAAGTATCATGAAAGATAAAGGAGGCACAAATTAGAGAAAACGAGTTTCATTGAAAATGGTCAATTTGGAATAAAATACGGGTCGAGCGATAATACCCGATAATTATGAACTAGTACCATGCAAGGTACCATATGACCATGGTAGTATAATATTTAAAGTATATGAAGTATTTTAAAAATAAATGGAATATTAAGAAATTTGTGGTAATTTTTAAATTATGCGGGTAATTGATTAATTATCGGGTAATAGGATATTACTCGACTAACTAATAAATAGATAAAAATTAACAAAATTACGCTAAAAGAGACGTGGAAGCCCCCCCTTTTAATTTAAGGTGATTCATCAATCACCTTTACATGTGTCAAAAAGTCTAAATTACAAAGTCTTATTAAGATTTTTGTGAGCATTATCAAGTAAAAGTGATAAACACTTTATTCAAAGATCAAAACAACCATTTTCACATTCTGTCTTTGGTTCTTAAACCAAGACGTGAAAAGCAGAACCCTTTTCGAGCTTCATCCAAATTTTCAAGCTTCATCCAAACTTCCAAACTTCCAAGCTTCATTCCAATTAGATCAATTCGTCCAAAAATTTCAACACCAAGCCAAGTTCATTCCAATTTCAAGGAAATCCAATGTAATGTCGCAAAAATAAATTCATTCAAATAATTCCTGGAACAGGTATGTTAAGATTAAGCTTTTCCTTCATTTTAGCATGATATCGTAATTACACAAGTTTGATAACGAGGCATCAAGAAAAATTTGTATACCGGAATTTATGTATATTTTGCTAGTCTCACGAATTATACATATTTTCCTAGTTTTGTAAGTTACCATATTCTTCTTATCGTGACTGCATATTCAGTTGAGTATTTCTTTCTTCCGATCAAAAGAGCAGAGAGTTTACATGTATACATTATTAAAAGTATTTTCATTACCATCGAGCTATAATCGATGGGCAGGCCTCTATTGGGCAACCTCTTATTAGATGGTAAGTTATATACCGAGCCTACTGTGGCCGAGCGCCTATGAGCGAGCCCAGTTGGTCGAGATACAGAGCGTAGTATGGCCGAGCTCTTATGAGCGAACCTACTACGGCAGAGCAAATATATATATATATACCGAGCCTTATAGGGTTGGACAACTATTTTACTCACTATATTGAGAGAGTTGAGTCAATATTAGCAAACGAGCATATCTTCAGATTTTCTTGACTCACAGTTGTTTTCAGTTATTATATTATCAGTTTAGTTTCAGCTTCAGTATATTGCCTTACATACTCGGTACATTATTTCGTACTGACGTCCTTTTTGGGGGCGCTACACTTCATGCGTGCAGGTTCAGATAGACAGACGGGTATACCTCCTCAGTAGGTGTTGCCCGATTTCAACTTTATCGGTAAGATCCCCTTCTTTCGGAGTTGCCGGGTCTAGCAGTGTGGTGTATATCTTGTGTATATATGAAGATAGGTTATGGGTAGGTCGGGGCCTTGTTCCAATCACAATACATCTATCAATAGAGGCTTGTAGACGTATCATGTCGGTTAGTGCAGTATGTTGGTCTTGTAGGCACTGTACGTAGTAATTATGACGGCCTTGCCGACCCAGCTTTATGTTGACATTAGTCAGCATTAGGAATTGGTTACCCTTCTTTTAAATCTAAATCGTGTTGTAGTAGCACTGAGTTATAGGAAATTTAAGTTAAACTTACGTGTTGACGTTTGCATGCACAGATGACGGTAACTAGGAAGATTACGGCTAGCTAGAGGAGAGAAACAACAGTAGGTGAGGGGACTAGCAGGGTACCCCCAGCAGATGGGGCCCAATCGGAGTCACAGGGAGAGACCCCCACGCAGCGATTACCGGCTTATCCGCCACCTGAGGAGATTCCTAGGGAGACCGCACATCCAGTTCCCCGTCCGCTTCCATGAGATCAGGACTTGAGGAGTGCGGTGCATTTGTTGGCATAGTTGGTAGCTACCCAGCAACAAGTTAGGGCATCCGCTAGTGCAGGACCTTTTGAGGGATATGAGAGTTCAAGGGTCCGAGAGTTTATTGCTTTGAATCCCCAGAGCTCATATGGACAGATCAGAGGGAGGACCTGCAGGATTTTATAGATCAGCTTCATTGGATCTTTCGAGTTATGCATGCTACGGAGAAAGAGGCAGTTGAGTTAGCATCTTTTCGACTTCGAGATATAGCCATCTTTTGGTATGAGGGATGGGAAAGGTCCAGGGGACGTGATACACCTCCTGCTATTTGGGAAAATTTTTCAGATGCCTTTCTTGACCAATACTTACCACGAGAGATCCGACATGCTTGACTCGATCAGTTTCTAGCCCTCAACCATGGCAATATGAGTGTTCAAGAGTATAGTCTCCATTTTGACTCATTGGCGAGATATGCACCATCCATAGTTGCTACTATGCGGGATAGGATCCACAAGTTTATAGCAGGGTTGGCCTAAGAGTTGACCGAGCCATGTGCCACTGCTACATTACAGGATAGTATGGATATCTCCCGGATTCAGGCATTTGCCCAGAATATAGAGAGGGGTAGGCGTCGGCAGCAGAGTACAAAGAGGACTAAGTCAGGGCAGTGTAAAAGGATGAGATTTGCTAAGTCTCAAGAGTAGTCTTAGGGTAGTTACAGGCCTCAGTACTTCGAACGGTCACCTAGACCTCTGCCACCTTAGCTATAGGGTTACAGGTATGATCGTTATACTCAGTCAGGACCAGGTGAGAGCTCCCAGGCATCATGTTTGTAGCGACAATGAGGTTTAAGGCAGACATGGCCAGTTCCGCCGCGGTGTGTCATCTGCGGTAGAGGAGATTTAGGCCAATGCCGAGCCGGTTCTGATACTTGTTATACATGTGGACGTCCAGGGCACATGATGCGAGATTGCCCAAATAGAGATTTTGGGGGTATGGCGCAACCAGCAAATTCAACAACATGATCAGCTATGTTCGTGCATCCTTTAGGGAACAAGTCTCATTCTTCGGCTATAAGAGGTCGAGGCAGAGGTAGAAGGTCCAATTCAGGTGGTAGCCAGAATCGTATCTATGCGCTAGCAGGTCGACAGGACCAAGAGTCCTCACCATACGTTGTGACAGGTATGTTGACCATTTGTTCTCACGATGTTTATGCCTTGATAGACCCAGGATCTACTTTATCATATATTACCCCATTTGTCGCGTGGAAATTTTGGTATAGTGCCTGAAATACTAAGTGATCCTTTTGCAATATCTACACCGGTCGGAGAATCGATTATCACTAGATGTGTTTACCGAGGTTGTACGATATTAGTTTGTGGTCATCAAACCTCATCCAACCTAGTTGAACTAGAGATGTTGGATTTCGATGCTATTATAGGCATGGACTGGTTGGCAGCTTGTTATGTTAAGGTTGATTGTCGAACAAAGACAACTAGATTTCATTTTCCGGGTGAGCCAGTCCTTGAATGGGTAGGTAATACAGCGACACCCAGAGGCAGGTTTATTTCCTATTTGAAGGCGAGGAAAATGATTGCAAAAGGGTGCATTTATCATATTGTGTGAGTTAAAGATGCAGATTCTGAGATACCTACACTTCAGTCTATTCCAGTAGTAAAGAAGTACGCGGATGTATTTCCAGATGAACTTCCAGGTATTCCTAAAGAGCAATAGATTGATTTTGGCATTGATTTGCTTCCGGGAACGCAACCAATATCCATCCCTCTGTATAGAATGTCACCCGCCGAATTGAAGGAGTTGAAGGAGCAGTTAAAATATTTGCTGGAGAAAGGTTTCATTAGGCCCTGTACTTTACCTTGGGGTGCACCGGTACTGTTTGTGCGGAAGAAAGACAACTCGCTAAGGATGTTAATCGATTATAGGCAATTAAACAAGGTAACTATTAAGAATAAGTGTCCCCTTCCAAGGATAGATGACTTGTTTGATCAGTTGCAGGGAGCTAGATGATTTTCAAAGATAGATTTGAGGCCGGGGTATTACCAGGTCAGAGTTCGGGATAAAGATATTCCCAAGACAGCCTTTAGGACCCAATATGGCCACTTTGAGTTCCTTGTTATGTCCTTCGGGTTGACAAATGCACCTACCATATTTATGGACTTAATGAATGACCTATTCCATCCATAATTGGATCTGTTCATGATAGTCTTTGTTGATGATATTCTGGTTTATTCACGTTCAGAGGATGAACATGTGGATTACCTACGAGCAGTACTCCAAACCCTCCGCGATAATAAATTGAATGCTAAGTTTTTTAAGTATGAGTTCTGGTTAAAGTCCGTAGCATTCTTGGGTCATATTGTATCCGACAGAGGTATAAAGGTAGACACTCAAAAGATTGAGGCTATGACATCCTGGCCTAGACCTACCACTCCAATAGAGATTCGTAGCTTTCTAGGCTTAGCAGGATATTACCGAAGGTTCGTAGAGAGTTTTTCTTCTCTTTTAGCACCATTAACAAAGGTGACACAGAAAGCGACTAAGTATTAGTGGACAGAGGCATGTGAACAGAGTTTCCAAGAGCTTAAGAACAGGTTGACCTCAGCACCAGTTCTAGCACTTCCAAAAGGTCCAGATGGTTATGCCATGTATTGCGATGCTTCAGGTCTCGGGTTAGGACGTGTCCTGATGCAACATGGGAAAGTAATTGCATATGCTTCAAGGCAGTTAAGGAAGCATGAGCGAAATTATCCGACCCACGACCTCGAATTAGTTGCGGTTATCCATGCACTTAAGATATGGCGGCATTATTTATATGGTGTTCATGTTGATGTGTTCACAGATCATAAAAACCTGCAATATATCTTCAAGCAAAAAGAGTTGAATTTGCGACAGAGGCGATGGCTTGAGTTATTGAAAGATTACGATGTTAACATTCTCTACCATCCAGGGAAAGCTATTATTGTAGCAGATGCCTTAAGTCGCCGATCTATGGGTAGCTTAGCACATGTAGAGCCCAAAAAAAGACAACTAACCAGAGAGATTCATCAATTGGCTTATTTGGGGGGTTCGGTTAGTTGACTCTGGTAATAGAGGAGCTGTACTCCAAAATACTGCAAAATCATCTCTCATAGCTGAAGTAAAGCAGAGTGTGACGACCCGGTCGACTGTCTCATGAGTTACCGCTCTGTTTTCCCCATTTCAGCTTCTTTATGCTTCATTATCCGTATTTTTGTGGTATCGGGTTTGTCGGATCAAGACCAGAATGAGTTTGGTGAAGTTTGAGACACTTAGTCTCTTTTAAGAAGGCTTAAGTTGGAAAAGTCAACCGGATGTTAACTTATGTGTTAGAAGGATCGAAAGTTAGTTCTAGTGGTTCGGTTAGCTTCGGGAGGTGATTTTTGATTTAGGAGCGTGATCGGAATGGGTTTTGGAGGTTCGGAGTAGAATTAGGCTTGAATTGGCGAAGTTGATATTTTGGCGATTTCCGGTTGTTAGGCGAGATTTTGATATAAGGGTTGGAATGAAATTCTGAGAGTTGCAGTAGCTTCGTCGTGTCATTTGGGATGTGTGTGTAAAATTTTAGGTCATTAGAACGTGGTTTGGTTAAGTTTTTGATCAAAAGCGTATTTCGGAAGATTTTTGAAACTTAAGCTTGAATGCGATATAATTTGGTAGATTTGATGTTGTTTGAGGTGTTTTGATGATTGGGACAAGTTTGAATAAGGTATTGGGTTATATGTGTGCTTTTGGTTGAGGTCCCGGGGGGCCTCAGGGTGATTTCGGATGGTTAACGAGAAGATTTAAAACTTGGGAGATTGCAGAAATTTGCTGCTTCTGGTGTTTTTGCACCTGCGGTTTGGGGCCCGTAGGTGCGGCGCAACAGATGTGAGGGAGAAGCTGCAGAAGCGGTTTTGGAAGGGATTTTCAGGAAACCGCAAATGCAGTTATGGGGGCTGCATCTGCCGAACCGCAAATGTGGAAGAAGGATCGCAGATGCGGCAGTGGCCGGCTTTAGTGATTTCCACAGAAGTGGAGTGTTAACCGCAAATGCGGTACCGCAGAAGCGGATTTTGGACCGCAGATGCGGGTATGCCTGGGCAGAACATATAAGTTAGACCATTTCGCGAAATTGGGTTATTTCACCACTTTTGGACCTCGGCTTGGGAACTTTTGGACGATTTTGAAGGGAGATTTCAAGGGAACTTCGTTAAGGTAAAGATTTTGGACCTAAAACACACTTCAATGGTAATATTTCATGGATTAAGACTGAAATTAAAGGAATTAAAAGGCTAAAAATGGAGGGTTAGGGCTTGAGTCTAAAAGGTCTTTAAATGGGGATTTGGGGGGTCATTTGGACTCCGATTTTGATGTTGTTGATATGTATGAACTTGTGGTGAGATATGGAACCCGTTGTTGTGAAAATTTCTGAATTTTGAGAAGTGAGCCTGGGGCTCAGGTTTTGGCCAATTTCGGTATTTTTGGTATTTTTCGATTGTTTTCGCTTGGGCTTTGTTCCCTTAGCATATTGTGATGTATTCGTTCTGATTTTGGATAGATTCGCCGCACGTGGAGGCCGATTCGAGGGGCAAAGGCATCGCGAGTTAGAGATTTAGCCGGTTCGAGGAGAGTAATGATTGTAAATGATGCTCTGGGGATTAAAAACCTCGGATTGCACATCGTAGTGCTATATTGAGGTGAGACACACGCTTGATAACGAGCGTGGGGTCGTGCACTATTGGGGATTGTGACTTGGTCCATCCCGATTGATGATTTTACCGCGTATTTGACCGAAACTTACTTGTTATCATCATGATTTGGGCTTCGTGCCAACTTTTTGAACCCTTCGGGGATTTTTATTACTATTTCCTCACTGTTTTGATTTATTACTTGAACTCAGTCATGTTATTTTCCACTGTTTTACTACTCAGCCATTTTTACTCAGTTTTGGGACTTAAATCATATTTTTAAATGATGTTTTGGGCTGAGAATTACTGTTTTACCCGAGAGGCTTGATGTTACGCCCCACAATATTACATTGATATTACTCTTACAGTAATATATTACGATGATGTTATGCCTTGCAGTATTACATACGGTGATGTCATGCTTCGTAGTATTAAGTTATGACAATGCACCCAACAGCATTATGCATTGAATTTGTTGTAAGGTAATTGACATCAGTTCAAGGAAAAGATTATTGGAGATTATAAGGATTGTAAGTGATGAATAAATTCGTAAAGGCGAGAGGGGAAGCAAGTTGAAGAAAATGAATTTCATTGAAATTTGGTATTTCGGGATAAAATACGGCCCGAACTAAAATACCCAGTACTTATGGACTAGTACCATACAAGGTACCACATGACCATGATAGTAAGGTGCATAAGGTGTGTTAAAAGTGAGTAGTATCCTAAGTAATTTGGGATAATTTTTAATTATGTGGATAATTAATTAATTGTGGAGATAATTATGGTATTAAGTGAATAAGTGTCTTTTGGGGTTGCCACATAGCATAAAATATGCCAAAGTGGCAAAATACAAAAAAGCTTAGTCATAAGACCAAATGGTATCTTGTTTACACGTACGAAAAAAAGCTTAGTCATAAGACCAAATGGTATCTTATTTACACATACAAAAAGGCTTGGTCTATCTATTAGTATATCTAGTACTGTTTGGACGTTAATGTTAAGTATTAGTGCAAAACTTGCCCAATTGTGAAACTATACATGAATATGATTTATTCTGCCAAACCAATGTCCAACGTGAGAAGCAGAATATGAATAAGTTCGTCCAAATATCAATCTAATCCAAGATTTGTTCCAATTTCAAGTAAATCCAAGCCAATTTCGTTCCTCAAGTTTAATAGAGCAGAAGCTTAAATTTAATTTTTTGGTTCTAAGTTCAATCCATGAAAGTTTCCAACGGGATAATTATACGGAGTTGTTCCTACTCCAGGTATGTTAAGGCTATCCCTTCTCTCTTTTGGCATGATCCATACGATACGAACGAAACATGTAAATGCACAATTTTCATATATGACACTATTCATAGAAGTATTAGAAGTACCTATGTTCTTGAATTTCCATATGTCTTATTATTCCATCGTCTGTTCATGGGTCTCAGAAAATACGTAAAATGATTTTATGATATTAATCAGAGGTATAATGGTCTTATGACGTACCGAGAGATTTTGTTATCGTATTTCATATGCATTTCATGCATTTATACATGTACATTAACCCATAACTCAGACGGCGTTATATACGCTTATATATGTATATATATGTATATGAGATATGGGAAAAGGTTACGGCGTTATATACGCTCTACTACCTTATTAGCTGGTATATGATGATGATGTTGCCCACAATTGCTGAAATATGATTCAAACAGCGTTATATATATATATATATATATGTATGTATTCAAACGGCATTATATACACGTATATATGTATGTATATATATATATGTACATGGGATATGGGAAAGGTTATGTCGTTATATACGCACCACCACCTGATCAGTTGGTATACGATGATGATTTTGCCCACAGTGGCCGGTATGATATAATGGAATGCCCTCAGAGGCTGATGATGTTATGAAACATGTACCTATGCACGCCATGACATTCATACGCACATGCATGACGCTAAAAGTAATTTATGATTTACAAATTTATTCAGACTTGCAGGCTAAGTCATGTACTATATATTTCTTCCATGTCTCTGATGTTCTTAATTATGTGCCTTACATACTCAGTACATTATTCGTACTGATATCCCTTTTGCCTAGGGACGCTGCATTTCATGCCCGCAGGTCCCGATAGACAGGTCGAGAGCCCTCCAAGTAGGCTATCAGCTCAGCGGAAGATGTTGGTGCGCTCCATTTGCTTCAGAGTTGCTTGTTTGGTTAGTATGATTTAGACGTGTATTGCTTGGTATGGCGGGACTCTATCCCGACCTCTATGACATTTATGTATTCTTAGAGGATCGTAGACATATGTCGTATACATGAAAGATTGTACGACCTTGTCGGCCTATGTTTGAGTTTATAAATGATTATATTGGCCTACTAGGCCCGTATGTCACGTGTATATAATAATGTAATTAGAAAGATACACTATGTTGCTACTCGGTTGAGTAAGGTACTGGGTACCCGTTACGGCCCATCGGTTTGGGTCGTGATAAAAGTGGTATCAGAGCAGTTCTTTCCTAGGGATGTCTATAAGCCTTGTCTAGTAGAGTCTTGTTTATGGGTGTGTAGTGCACCACACTTATAAGCAAGAGGCTACAGGGTATTTAGGACTGTCTTATAAGCAGGAGGCTACAGGGCATTTAGGACTGTCACTCTTTCTTCTTACTCTAGATCGTGTGGTAGAGATCAGTTGTAAGAACTCATTTTCCTAAACTCTATCTTATTCATAATACGATGATGCCTACATCTAGAAAGATGGTTGGTAAGGCATTGAATGTGGTTGTGAAAGAGTTGAGTCAGAAGAACTCGGTGAACTTCTAGAAAAGGAGCCTTAAGGCAAGAATATCTACCCACCTTCATGGTGAAAGACAATAAGAGATTCATAAGATATCTACAAGTTTCAACAAGTAAAGAAAGCAAGGTGAAAGAGGGTACGAGGTACCCAGCTAATGAAGATCATCCTTATTTACCATTCAGGAAGAGAGATATAAGCATTTTGAGTTACATTCAACAGTAATAGAGGTATGTGAAAACTGAGTAATATTTTAAGTAAGTGGGAATAATTCTCAATTTTGCGGGTAATTGATTAATTACCGGGTAACGGAACATTACCTAATTAATTGAGGATATATTTGGATAAGATTAACCAAGTAAATTAAGCTAATTAAGTAATTTTGGATAAAGTTTGAGAAAAAAAATGTGGCAGCCCATTTATATAACATTATGAGTCTTATATAGTGCTTGAAAGGTGGAAAAGATTTAGTATATTATGAGACATTAGTCATCAAAGTGAGCCAACTCAATTTGACAAAGGAAATAACCCAATAAAGATTACGAGGAATATCGATATGAGAATGGGCCAATAAGTAGTTAGTAATCGGTCAGGAAAGATCCCAGTTATGGTTAAACAGGAAGTTACAGACGAGTCATTAGATCGTATAAGATAAACATGGTAGAACCCAACATGGAGAATTCAACCTTAAAGAATATAATTATAATACTTGAGATATATTCAAACAACAGTCGGAATAGTTAAGGGTGCCATATGAGTGTTACGGGGATAAAAGAATGTGCCACTAGGAAGGCAATCAAGATATCAGTTCAGAAGCAACCATATAAGCACAAGGGTATGGAAGTAAGCAACTACGGATGATTATAGGTAAGTGAGGACATCAAAAAGGTCCGTAATAATCTCACAGCTTTACGAAAGTCAAGGGTTCTCCTAAGTACTAGAACGAAAGACTAGCTAAGAAAATAAGAAAGAAGGCTTCAACCTAAGCACAACGACTTAAAGAGAAAATGGTCGTGTAACAAGAGTCTCGCAACAACATTCTAAGCATTTCAAAGGAAAGTGGCACCTACCGTAGCTAATGATACGGGAAGTAAGAATTAAAAGTAATATTCGAGATCATACGAGTTGTATGAAAACTCTGGCAAGTGTGGGCACTAAGATAAGCTAAGTATGGACGCAACAAGGGGCAGAAAGACCAGGAAAAGTAATAGCTTACGTTGAAAGAAAGCTAAGATGGAACGAAAGAATTATTTGATCAATGATCCAGAGTTAGTACGTTATGGATACACTCAAGATTTTGGAGCATTGTCCCGACAACATATTTGTTAACAATCATACAACTATAGAAAACTCCGGTATAAGTTAAAAAAAGGAATTAAGCCCAGGGCATAGACAAAGGATTGAATTGTTAGAAGATTGTATCATGGATATTCCATAATGCCCATGAAAGTCTAAGGTAATAACTGATACCATGAGCCACAAATTGAAAGATAGCTTAAGCCTACGTAAAGGTTGATCAGAAGAAAGAGGAAACTAAAGAATTACATCACCTAAGTAAATCAGGAGTCTGATTACTGGACCTAGAAAAATTATAGAAGTTGTGCTGGCGAACATGACAGAATCACTCTTAATATCAGATGTTCAAGAGAAATAACACAACAACCATAATCTATAATGGCTCCACAAGGAAGCCAGTTAGAAGAAATACCAGCCTCATAAGAAGCCAGTGCGAAGCTTCCACCGGATTGTGTATTGTACCAGAGCTGCGAGACGTGAATTACACCTAGGTGGGAGGGAGGTTATAAAGGAGATAAAAGATATGATAAAAGATTTTAAGTAAGTAAGGTAAAAGTGAACAACGTACGAGATACTCAAATGCAGAAAGTTGTGAATAGTCCATACTTCGGATAGAAGGCTATAGGTATAGGGATCCAATAACGGGGAATAATAGCGACATCATCGACAGCTTGTCTTCCGGCCTATGGTTTCTAAGTACTGAGGGGTCTAGTTAAGAAAATAGAGAAAAGTTGGAGACGATGTGATGTCTCGCTTTACATTTCAGAATAACATAAGAAAATCTATGGTGTAAGCAAGTTGAAGGAAAGTTGCGAGTAGTATAAATGGATATGTATAGGTCGCAAGCTAAAGTATGGTAGAGTGACAAAATTTTAAGGAAACATAAGTAAGGATGAGGAAAGGAGAGTGAAAAGGTGACAAGAATGGATAAGCCTTTAGGATTAAGCCCATGAAAACAAGAAGAGCAGACAGTTTCTCTATGTTATACAAAGCTCACTATAGCCTGAATGAACTCAAAGGAATCTAAGATTTATAGCATTTAGAAAGAATGAAATGCTGACCTAGTAATAAAATGAGGGTATAATTGTGACAGATAAAGGATGACATTTGGGCCTTTGTTTGAATAATGATTTGAAAAAAGAAGAAGAATAAAATAGAAGAAGAGAAGGAGAAAAGATTTCGCTGGCAGCACGAAATTAGGATACCCCCATAAGGTGCATCACACGGAGACACTATGATATATGATTATGGAAATCACTTCAAATATTCCTCAATGCAACGTAAGCCCTAGCGGTAATGTATTACGTAAGAAGTTTCACGTCTTAAAGTGAAGGATTATAGATCAACATTGAGGTGAATCAATAATGGTCAGATACAAGTTACAAATATGACATGAGATTAGGCCATGATTCTTAAGATGAACGGCAATGAAGGATCATTGAAGGACTAGGGATTTATACCTAAAGGATAGGTAACAAAAGTATCTGGGAGCTTGGTAAACATACCTCAGTAAAGATAGATTGAAGTAAAAATTATTGTATAGTATAACCCATGTAAATGCAGTAAAGTCATATGAATAGATAACCAGATCTATGAAATAAAATATGGCCATATTCGCAAGTTCTACAAAGTATCGAGCAAAGGACTTCAGTACACCTATAGAGGCCCAGAGAGGCATCCTATTAAGACTTGTATATACAAAGTAAGGCCTAGATATTGACTAAAAGATAAAAGGAAAAAGGAAAGATAAATCACATAAGTGCACTTACAAAGCCAGGGTCATATAGGTTGCATGACAGAAGATAACAGAAGTTGCAAGATTAGGAAAATTTCGAGCACATGTCATGATATGAGCAAAAGGACTAAAGGGGGGAATACCCTAGACTTTGGATTTATTCACAAAGCAACTACTTAAATGGAAAGAAGAGTATTAAGGTATTCACAAGAGCTATAAGTTACGAAAATGATAAGAGCATCAATCAACATCCGAGGACGAATGTTCCAAAGGGGGGAATAATGTTATGCCTCACAATATTACGTCGATATTACATCCTGCAGTAATATATTATGATGATGTTATGCCTTGCAGTATTACATTACGGTGATGTCATGCTTCGTAGTATTATGTTATGACAGTGTTGCACCCAGCAGTATTATGCGTTGAATTTGTTGTAAGGTAATTGACATCAGTCCAAGGAAAAGATTATTTGAAGATTATAAAGATTGTAAGTAATGAATAAATTTGTAAAGGCAAGAGGGGAATCAAGTCGAAAAAAATGAATTTCATTGAAATTTGGTATTTCGAGATAAAATATGGCCCGAGCTAAAATACCCAGTATTTATGGACTAGTACCATACAAGGTACCACATGACCATGATAGTAAGGTGCATAAGGTGTGTTAAAAGTGAGTAGTATCCTAAGTAATTTGGAATAATTCTTAATTATGTAGATAATTAATTAATTATGGAGATAATTATGGTATTAAGTGGATAAGTGTCTTTTGGGGTTGCCACATAGCATAAAATAAGATGGCAAAATACAAAAAAGCTTAGTCATAAGACAAAATGGTATCTTGTTTACATGTACGAAAAAAAGCTTAGTCATAAGACTAAATGGTATCTTATTTAAACATACAAAAAGGCTTGGTCTATCTATTAGTATATCTAGTACTGTTTGGATGTTAATGTTAAGTATTAGTGCAAAACTTTCCAAATTGTGAAACTATACATGAATATGATTTATTCTGCCAAACCAATGTCCAACGTGTGAAGCAGAATATAAATAAGTTCGTCCAAATATCAATCTAATCCAAGATTTGTTCCAATTTCAAGTAAATCCAAGCCAATTTCGTTCCTCAAGTTTAAAAGCGCAAAAGCTTAAATTTAATTTTTGGGTTCTAAGTTCAATCCACGAAAGTTTCCAATGGGATAATTATACGGAGTTGTTCCTACTCTAGGTATATTAAGGCTATCCCTTCTTTCATTTGGCATGATCCATATGATACGAATGAAACGTGCAAATGCACAAATTCCATATATGACCCTATTCATAGAAGTATTATAAGTGCTTATGTTCTTGAATTTCGATATGTCTTATTATTCCATCGTCTGTTCATGGGTCTCAGAAAATACGTAAAATAATTTTATGATATTAATCAGAGGTATAATGGCCTTATGACGTACCAAGAGATTTTGTTATAGTATTTCATATGTATTTCATGCATTTATACATATACAGACCCATGACTCAGATGACGTTATATACGCATATATATGTATATGGGATATGGGAAAAGGTTATGGCATTATATACGCACCACCACCTGATCAGCTGGTATATGATGACGATGTTGCCCATAGTGGCTAAAATATGATTCAAACATCATTATATACGCGTATATACGTATGTATTCAATTGGCGTTATATACGCATATATATGTATGTATTCAAACGACGTTATATACGCGTATATATGTATGTATATATATGCACATGGGATATGGGAAAGGTTATAGCATTATACACGCACCACCACCTGATCAGCTGGTATACGATGATGATTTTGCCCACAGTGGCCGGTATAATATAATGGAATGCCCTCAGAGGCTGATGATATTATGAAACATGTACCTATGCACGACATGACATTCACACACACATGCATGATGCTAAAAGTAATTTATGATTTACAAAGTTATTCAGACTTGCAGGTTGAGTCATGTACTCTATATTTCTTCCATGTCTCTGATGTTCTTAATTATGTGCCTTACATACTCAGTACATTATTCATACTGACATCCCTTTTTCCTGGGGACGCTGCATTTCATGCCCGCAAGTCTCGATAGACAGGTCGATAGCCCTCCAAGTAGGCTATCAGCTTAGCGGAAGATGTTGGTGCGCTCAATTTACTTCAGAGTTGCTTGTTTGATTAGTATGATTTAGACGTATATTGCTTGGTATGGCGGGACTCTATCTCGACCTCTATGACATTTATGTATTCTTAGAGGCTTGTAGACATATGTCGTATACGTGAAAGATTGTACGGCCTTGTCGGCCTGTGTTTGAGTTTATAAATGATTATATTGGCCTACTAGGCTCGTATGTCATGTGTATATAATGATGTAATAAGAAAGATACACCATGTTGGTACTCGGTTGAGTAAGGTACAGGGTGCCCGTTGCAGCCCATCGGTTTGGGTCGTGACACTTGTGATGATTTTTGGACCGAGTAAGGCCGAGGGCCTAGTCGTGAGAATACACTGACACTGATATGATGCTGAGGGCCTGAGATGCATATATATGCCATGAGGTGGCTTGATTAATATGAGGCCGAGGGCCTAGATTTGATGTCATGAGATGACTTGATATTGTGCTTGGGCCGTAAGGGGCCCTTCCCGGAGTCTGTACACCCCAGTGAGCGCGGGTACCCATTATGATGTGAGAACGAGCCCGAGGGGCTGATATTGTTCTGAGATTGAGCCCAAGGGGCTGGTACTATTCTGAGATGTTGCCCGAGGGGCGGATTTGTTGATACTATGCCCGAGGGGCGAACTTCTATTTGTTTACTTACCTATCAATTACTTGTTTTACTTGTGAAAAGGGATTTACTTAACTCTTCACCGTTTTACTCTTTTTAAGTGATTTTTACTGCTTCAATATAAAATGCCTTGTGTTTTACGTGTTTTCTTATTTTCAGTCGTTATTTACATTTGTTACTCACTGAGTTGGATTACTCACTGAGTTGGATTACTCACTTTACTCCCTGCACCCTGTGTGCAGATTCAGTCATAGTTGATACCGCTCCTGAGTGCTGATTCCTCCAGTTCCAGGCGGTTTTTGGAGACTACGAGGTAGCTGTTGACGTTCGCAGCCCCGTGTCTCTACTTCTCTATCATTTCTGTTTCCTTTCAAACACGTGTAGTAGTTTATGACTTTAGCAGACTAGCATTATGGTTTAGAGATGCTCACGACTTGTGACACCCCGGTTAGGGCTGTGTCGGGTTGGACTTTCCACATTGTTATCGATATTTCCGCTATCCAGTATTGTTTAAATCACGTTTAGACTATTTTTATGTTGATTAACTGCTTTAAAAGTTGAGTTGGGTTGAACTGGCTATCCTTGTCTTCACGAGAGGCGCCATCATTATCGGGTTCGGGGTTAGGGTCATGACAAGTTGGTATCAGAGCCTAGGTTACATAGGTCTCACAAGTCATGAGCAGGTTTAGTAGAGTCTCGTGGATCGGTACAGAGACGTCTGTATTTATCCTCGAGAGGCTGCAAAACCTTTAGGAAAAACTTCATATTCTTGAAATTCTTGTCCTGCGAACTTGTTGATCCGAGTAGTAAACTTTTATTATTCCATTCTCTCACAGATGGTGAGGACACGTGCTACCGGACGGGGTGGACGACCACCAGTGCCACTAGCTGAGACCACCATAGGCCGAGGATGCGGTCGTGGTCGTGGCAGAGGTAGAGCAGTAAGGGCAGCACCTGTTGATCCGCTAGCTACCCCAGCTCAGGATTAGGCTCCAGCTATGGATGCACCAGTAGCACCAGTTCAGGCACCAGTTGTGCGTAATTCTGGGTCTTTAGGAGGCCTTTGCACGGATCTTATCAGTTTGCACTGGCCTGGCTCAGGTGGTTTCAGCCACTATAGTCGCAGCTAATTCACAGGCTGGGACAGGCAATCAGACTCTTGCCGCTAGCACACCTGAGCAGGTAGTGCAGGGTCTTAAGACGCCGGGGGCACATCCAACCCAGTCGGTCGCAGCTACTCAAGACTATGTAGTTCCAGTCATGCTAGAGGATGAGCACCGTAGATTGGAGAGGTTTGGTAGATTACAGCCTCTGACCTTCAGTGGCGCAGAGGGCGAGGATGCCCAGGGCTTTTTGGATAAGTGTTCATACTGTCGGTATTCTGGAGACCAGCGGGGTCGGTTTTACCACCTATCAATTTTCAGGAGCTGCTTTTACTTGGTGGGAGGATTTTGAGAGGCGTAGGCCTGTTGGTGCAGTGCCCCTTACTTAGCAGCAGTTCTCCATTATCTTTTTGGAGAAGTATGTGCCGCAGTCCCGCATAGAGGAGCTGCGTAGATAGTTTGAGTGGTTGCGACATGGGGATATGACTGTGTCATAGTATGAGTTGAGGTTTTTGAGTTGGCTCGTCATGCCATCTGGATGGTTCCGATAGATCGAGAGAGGATCAGGAGATTTGTTGATGGTCTTACTTATCACCTCCGTATTCTTATGACCAAGGAGAGGGTGACTGGTGCTACCTTCGAGGAGGTTGTTGATATCGCCTGTGAGATTGAGACTGTTTGCCGTTAGGAGCGAGAGGAGAGGGAGGCCAAGAGGCCTCGAGGATCTGGCAGCTATAGTGGTGCTCCTTCGAGGGGCCAGTTCCAGCACAACATAGGCCGTTCGTTCAGGCTTGCTCAGTCAGCTCACCCAGGTTATCAGGGGGGCATCTTTGGGTCATAGTTATTATGGATCTCAGCAGGGCCAGTCCTCACTCAGCGCCCTTCTAGCTCAGAGTTCATCTCGTACCGCATCGGTTCAGGGTTCTTCTATGCCGAGTGCATTAGCTAGTCACTCCGGTGTGAGGGGTTCCCTTCAGTCCACTTCTCCAACACCTGGGAGTTGTTATGAGTGTAGCGAGATGGGCCATATGTGGAGGCAGTGTCCTCGTCGTGTTGCTAGTTCGTCCCAGTAGAGGGGTCAATCTTTGGCTTCACCGCCAGTTTCTTCACCACCACCCGCTCATCCAGCTAGGGGTGGAGGTCAGTCAGTCAGGGGTCTCCCCATAGGGGGAGGTCGATCAGGGTGAGGTCAGGCCCGTTACTATGCCATCCTAGGCAGACCAGATGCTATTACTTCAGATGCTATCATTACAGGTATTGTTTCAGTCTGCCACAAAGATGCCTCTATATTATTTGATCCCAGTTCCAACTTTTCTTATGTGTCATCATACTTTGCACATTATTTGGGTATGCCTCGTGACCTTTTTGCTTTACCTGTTCATATATCTACCCCGGTGGGCGATGTTGTTGTTGTAGACCGTG
The DNA here is from genome assembly GCF_000715075.1 of Nicotiana tabacum. NCBI lineage: Eukaryota > Viridiplantae > Streptophyta > Magnoliopsida > Solanales > Solanaceae > Nicotiana > Nicotiana tabacum. Next base: position 30,181,296 of record NC_134084.1, read on the forward strand.
TGTACCAGTCATGTGTGGTGACTATTAGGAATCTGGAGACCCAAGTGGATCTATTACTATTGAGCATGGTAGATTTTGATGTCATTTTGGGCATGGATTGGTTATCTCTGTGTCGTGTTATTCTGGACTGTCATGCTAAGACAGTCACATTGGCTATGCCGGGTGTGCCACGGATCGAGTGGCGAGGTGTGACTGATTATGTTCCTAGTAGAGTGATCTCTTTCTTGAGAGCCCAGCATATGGTTGGGAAGGGTTGTCTTTCATACCTAGAATTTGTGAGGGATGTCGGAGTTGAGACTCCCAGTATTGATTCTGTTCCAGTTGCGAGGGATTTTTCTAATGTATTTCCTGCAGACCTCCCGGCCATGCCACCGGACAAGGATATTGATTTTGGTATTGACCTGGTGTCGGGCACTCAACCCAGTTCTATTCCGTTGTATCATATGGCACCAGTGGAGTTGAAAGAATTGAAGGAGCAGCTTCAAGAGCTCTTAGATAAGGGGTTCATTCGGCCTAGTGTGTCACATTGGGGTGCACCGGTTCTATTTGTGAAGAAGAAGGATGGCACAATGAGAATGTGCATTGATTATAGGCAATTGAACAAGGTGACAATTAAGAACAAGTATCCTTTGCCTCACAATGATGATTTATTTGATCAACTTCAGGGAGTGAGAGTGTTCTCTAAGATTGATCTCCGTTCGGGTTACCACCAGTTGAAGATCAGGGATTCAGATATTCTTAAGACGGCCTTCAGGACCCGATATGGTCACTATGAGTTCTTGGTGATGTCTTTTGGGCTGACCAATGCCCCAACAACGTTCATGCATTTGATGAACAACGTGTTCCGGCCTTATCTCGATTCATTCATCATAGTCTTCATTGATAATATTTTGGTGTATTCGGTTAGTCAGGAGGAGCACGCAGAGCATTTGAGAGTTGTGTTGTAGAGATTGAGGGAGGAGAAGCTTTATGCAAAATTCTCCAAGTGTGAGTTTTGGCTCAGTTCTGTGGCTTTCTTGGGGCACATGGTGTCCAGCGAGGGTATTCAGGTTGATCCGATGAAGATAGAGGCGGTTCAGAGATGGCCTAGACTGCCCTCAACCACAGAGATTCATAGCTTTCTTGGTTTGGCAAGCTATTATCGCCGATTTGTTCAGGGATTCTCATCTATCACATCGCCTTTGACCAAGTTGACTTAGAAGGGTGCTCCATTTGTATGGTCAAACAAGTGTGAGGAGAGCTTTCAGAAGCTCAAGACAGCCTTGACCACAACTCCAGTGTTGGTTTTGCCATCGGCTTTAGGTTCATATACCGTGTATTGTGATGCTTCGAGAGTTGGGATTGGGTGTGTGTTAATGTAGGAGGGTAGAGTTATTGCTTATGCTTCTCGTCATTTAAAGCCCCATAAGAAGAACTACCCCATTCATAATTTGGAGTTGGCTGCCATAGTTCATGCATTGAAGATTTGGAGGCACTACTTGTTTGGCGTATCTTGTGAGGTGTTCACTGATCATCGTAGTCTTCAGCATTTGTTCAAGAAAAAGGATTTTAATTTGAGGCAGCAAAGATGGTTGGAGTTGCTTAAGGATTATGATATCACTATATTGTTCCATCCGGGAAAGGCCAATGTGGTGGCCGATGCTTTGAGCCGAAAGGCAGTGAGTATGGGGAGTTTGGCATATATTCCAGTTGGGGAGAGACCTCTTGTAGTTGATATTCAGGCCTTGGCCAATCGGTTTGTGAGATTAGATATTTCGGAGTCCAGTCGGTTATTGGCTTGTGTGGTATCTCGGCCTTCCTTATATGATCGCATCAAAGAGTGCCAGTATGATGATCCACATTTGCTAGTACTTAAGGATAGAATTCAGCATGATGATGCTAGAGATGTGACCATCGGCGATGATGGTGTGTTGAGGATACAGGGCTGGATTTGCGTGCCCAATGTGGATGGGCTTCGGGAGTTGATTCTGGAGGAGGCCCATAGCTTGCGGTATTCCATTCATCCGGGTGCCGCGAAGATGTATCAGGATTTGAGGCAACACTCTTGGTGGATAAGAATGAAGAAAGATATTATGGGATTTGTAGCTCGGTGTCTCAATTGTCAGCAGGTGAAATATGAGCATCAGAGACCAGGTGGCTTACTACAACAGATGGATATTCCTGAGTGGAAGTGGGAGAGAATCACTATGGACTTTGTTGTTGGACTTCCACGGACTTTGAAGAAGTTCGATGCTATTTGGGTGATTGTGCATTGGCTGACCAAGTCTGCGCACTTCATTCCTATGTGTACTACTTATTCTTCAGAGCGGTTGGCAGGGATCTATATCCGATAGATTGTTTGCTTGCATGGTGTCCCAGTTTCCATCATTTCAGATAGAGGTACTCAGTTTACTTCGCAATTTTGGAGGGCCGTGCAGAGAGAGTTGGGTACTCAGGTAGAGTTGAGCACAACTTTTCATCCTCAGATGGACGAATAGTCCAAGCGTACTATTCATATATTGGAGGACATGTTGTGCTTGTGTCATTGATTTCGGAGAATCATGGGATGAGTTTCTACCGCTTGCAGAGTTTGCTTATAACAACAGCTACCAGTCGAGTATTCAGATGGCTCCATATACGACTTTGTATGGTAGACGGTGTAGATCTCCAGTTGGTTGGTTTGAGCTCGGTGAGGCTAGGCTATTGGGGACTGATTTGGTGCATGATGCCTTAGAGAAAATGAAGGTGATTCAGGAGAGGCTTCGTACAACGCAGTCGAGGCAAAAGAGTTATGCTAATAGGAAGGTTCGAGATGTGTCTTACATGGTTGGAAAGAAGGTTCTGTTGAAGGTTTCACCCATGAAGGGTGTTATGAGATTTGGGAAGAAAGGGAAATTGAGTCCTCGGTTCATTGGGCCTTTTAAGGTGCTTCGGAGGATTGGGCAGGTGGCTTATGAGCTTGCTTTGCCACCTAGCTTGTCGAGTGTGCATTCAGTATTTCATGTTTCTATGCTCCGGAAGTATATTGGGGATCCGTCTCATGTGGAGCCAGTAGCTATTTTGGGTCGTCAGGTTTGGAAGTTGAGGTCAAAGGATATAGCTTCAGTGAAAGTGCAGTAGAGAGGTCGGTCCGTGGAGGAGGCTACCTGGGAGACCAAGCGGTAGATGCAGAGCAGATATCCTCACCTGTTTAAGGCTTCAGGTATGTTTCTTGACTCATTCGAGGACGAAAGTTTGTTTAAGTTGGGGAGGATGTGACGACCTGGCCGGTCGTCTCATGAGTTACCGCTCCATTTTCCCCATTTCAGCTTCTTTATGCTTCGTTATCTGTGTTTTTGTGGTATCAGGTTGGTCGGATCGAGACCGGAATGAGTTTGGTGAAGTTTGAGACACTTAGTCTATTTTAAGAAGGCTTAAGTTGGAAAAGTCAACCAGATATTGACTTATGTGTTAGAAGGATCGGAAGTGAGTTCCGATGGTTCGGGTAGCTTCGAGAGGTGATTTGTTACTTAAGAGCATGATCAGAATGGGTTTTGGAGGTTCGGAGTAGAATAAAGCTTGAATTGGCGAAGTTGATATTTTGGCAATTTTCAGTTGTAAGGCGAGATTTTGATATAGGGGTCAGAATGGAATTTCGAGAGTTGTAGTAGCTTCGTTGTGTCATTTGGGCTGTGTGTGTAAAATTTTAGGTCATTCGGACGTGGTTTGGTTGGGTTTTTGATCAAAAGTGTATTTCGGAAGATTTTTGAAAGTTAGGCTTGAATCCGATGTGATTTGGTATATTTGATGTTGTTTGAGGTGTTTTGATGATTGGGACAAGTTCGAATAAGATATTGGGTTATGTGTGTGCTTTTGGTTGAGGTCCCGGGGGGCCTCGGGGTGATTTCTGATGGTTAACGGGAGGATTTGAAACTTGGGAGATTGCAGAAAATTTGCTGTTTTTGGTGTTTTCGCACCTGCGGTTTGGGGCCTGAAGGTGCGGCGCCGCAGATGCAAGGAGAAGTCGCAGAAGCGGTTTTGGAGGGGATTGTCAGGAAACCACAAATGCGGTTGTGGGGGCCGCATCTGCGGAACTGCAAATGCGGAAGAAGGATCGCAGATGCAGCAGTGGCCGGCTTTAGTGATTTCCGCAGAAGTGGATTGTTAACCACAAATGCGGTACCACAGAAGCAGATTTTGGACCGCAGATGCGGCTATGCCTGGGCAGAACATATAAGTTAGACCATTTCGCGAAATTGGGTTATTTCACCATTTTTGGACCTCGGCTTGGGAACTTTTGGACGATTTTGAAGGGTGATTTCAAGGGAACTTTGTTAAGGTAAGGATTTTAGGCCTAAAACACACTTCTTTGGTAATATTTCATGGATTAAGACTGAAATTAAAGGAATTAAAAGGCTAAAAATGGAGGGTTAGGGCTTGAGTCTAAGAGGCTTTAAATGGGGATTTGAGGGGTCATTTGGACTTCGATTTTGATGTTGTTGATATGTATGAACTCGTAGGGAGATATGGAACCCGTTGTTGTGAAAGTTTCTGAATATTGAGGAGTGGGCCCGGGGCTAGGATTTTGGCCAATTTCGGGATTTTTGGTATTTTTCGATTATTTTCGCTTAGGCTTTGTTCCCTTAGCATATTGTGACGTATTCGTTCTGATTTTGGATAGATTCGCCTTCGCGTGGAGGCCGATTCGAGGGGCAAAGGCGTCACGAATTATAGATTTAGCCGGTTCGAGGTGAGTAATGATTGTAAATGATGCTCTGAGGGTTTGAAACCCCGGATTACACATCGTAATGCCATATTGAGGTGAGACGCACGCTTGATGACGAGCGTGGGGTCGTGCACTATTGGGGATTGTGACTTGGTCCGTCCCGATTGATTATTTTACCGCGTATTTGACTGAAACTTACTTGCTATCATCATGATTTGGGCTTCGTTCCAACTCTTTGAACACTTCGGGGATTGTTTTTACTATTTCCTCACTATTTTGACTTATTACTTGAACTCAGTCATGTTATTTTCCACTGTTTTACTACTCAGCCATTTTTACTCAGTTTTGAGACTTAAATGATATATTTAAATGATGTTTTAGGCTGAGAAATACAGTTTTACTATTGCCCGAGGGGCTTGTGATGATTTTTGGACTGAGTAAGGCGGATGGCCTAGTTGTGAGGATACACTGATACTGATATGAGGCTGAGGGCCTGAGATGCATATATATGCCACGAGGTGGCTTGATTGATATGAGGTTGAGGTCCTAGATTTGATGCCACGAGATGGCTTGATATTACGCTTGGGCCGTAAGGGGCCCCTCCCGTAGTCTGTACACCCCCAGCGAGCGCGGGTACCCATTGTGATGTGAGATCGAGCCCGAGGGGCTGATATTGTTTTGAGATTGAGCCCGAGGGGCTGGTACTGTTCTGAGATGTTGCCCTAGGAGTGGATTTGTTGATACTGTGCCCGAGGGACGAACTTCTATTTGTTTACTTACCTGTCATTTACTTGTTTTACTTTTTCAAAAGGGATTTACTTGACTCTTCATTGTTTTACTATTGTTAAGTGATTTTTACTGCTTCCGTATAGAATGCCTTGTGTTTTACGTGTTTTCTTATTTTCAGTCGTTATTTACATTTGTTACTCACTGAGTTGGAGTACTCACTTTACTCCCTGCATCCTGTGTGCAGATTCAGGCATAGCTGGTACCGCTCCTGAGTGTTGATTCCTCTAGTTCCAGGCGGTTTTCGGAGACTACGAGGTAGTTGTTGACGTCCGCAGCCCCGTGTCTCTACTTCTCTATTATTTCTGTTTCCTTTCAAACACTTGTAGTAGTTTATGACTTTAGCAGACTAGTATTATGGTTTAGAGATGCTCGCAACTTGTGACACCCCGGTTATGCCTGTGTCGGGTTGGAATTTCCGTGTTGTTATCGATATTTATGCTATTCAGTATTGTTTAAATCATGTTTAGATTATTTTTATGTTGATTAACTGCTTTAAAAGTTGAGTTGGGTTGAACTGGCTGGCCTTGTCTTCACGAGAGGTGCCATCACGACCGGGTTCGGGGTTAGGGTTATGACGGAGAGGCAGTATGAGGACCCATGATTAGTCGAATTGAGAGAGCGGGTTCCCCAACAGAAGAAGCCGTTGTTAGAACTCAAAGAAGATGGGGTTCTCAGATACAGGGGTCGTTTGTGTGCTCCAGATATAGCAAGGCTACGAGATAGGATTATGTTAGAGGCACATTATTCATGGTACTACATTCACCCTGGGTCGACGAAGATGTATCATGACATTAAGGAGGTGTATTGGTGGAACGATATGAAGAAGAATATTGCTGAGTATGTCGCTCAATGTTGTAGTTGCCAGCATGTGAAAATAGAGCCCCAGAAGCCCGGAGGGTTAAGGTAGACTACAGAGATCCCGACATAGAAATGGGAGGCGATAAACATGGACTTTATCACGGGGTTACCTCATTCCAATCGTAAGTTTGATTCCATATGGGTGATAGTCGATAGGCTCACGAAATCAGCTCATTTCCTACCGGTCAGATCTACATATACAGTAGAGGATTATGCAAAATTAAATATTAAGGAAATAGTGTGACTACACGGAGTACCCGTATCTATTATATCTGACCGTGGGGCCCAGTTTACACCACATATTTGGAGGTCATTTCAGAAAGGTCTAGGAACTCAGGTGAATCTCAGCACAGCTTTTCATCCACAAACAGATGGACAAGCCGAGCGCACGATTCAAATGCTCGAGGATATGTTACGAGCATGTGTGCTAGATTTTAAAAGAAGTCAGGATGAACATATACCTCTTATCGAGTTTTCATATAATAACAGTTACCACTCCAGTATCCAGATGGCTCCGTATGAGGCTTTGTATGGGCGCATGTGCATATCTCCCAAAGGGTGGTTAGATGTTGGAGAAACTGGGTTACATGGGCCAGACCTGGTTTAGTAGGCCATAGAAAAAGTAAAGCTTATCCGGGAGCGATTGTTGTCAGCTCAGAGTCGTCAAAAGTCATATTCTGATGTGCGGCGACGAGATTTAGAGTTCGGGGTTAACGACTGGGTATTTTTAAAGGTGTTACCTATGAAAGGTGTAATGAGGTTTGACAAGAAAGGCAAGCTTATCCCACGGTATATTAGGACTTATAGGATCATTCAGAGAGTGGTCCAAGTAGCTTATGAGTTAGAATTGCCCTCGGAATTAGAGTTTGCTCATCCGGTTCACGTATCTACGTTACGAAAGTGCATTGGCGATCCTACCCAAGTGGTGCCCACAAATGATGTACAGATTAGAGAGGACTTGTCATACGAGGAAATTCCGGTTGGCATCCTAGACCGACAAATCCACAAGCTACAAAATAAGGAAATAGCATCCGTGAAGATTTTATGGAGAAGTAAGAAGGTGGAAGAGATGACGTGGGAAGAAGAGGAAGAAATGAAGTCTAAATACCCCCACCTATTTCAAACTGAAGATATAACTCGAGGGTATAAACTCTTAGGCCAGTAGGTCATCAGGAAAACTCACATTTTTAACTCTCAGAATTTATAATGGACAGTTGTGTGGAGCCAAGTGTTGCTATTTATTGACAGTGGCCATGTGTGGCATGTATAGTAAGTTTTCTGGCTGCATACAAGTTGGTTTCAGTCATACGTACGGAAGAGACTCCGGCAAAAATGTTCACAAAGTATCTAAGAATAGACATTCGAGGACGAATGTTTCTAAGGGGGGAAGGATGTTACATCTCGCATTTTTTTCGTACGTTAAAGTTTTGTCTTCAGTAAATTGACATAAACTCGGGGATGGTATTATCTGGAGGTTAGCATATTTATGCTATTTATAACAAGCGGTAAATAAGTATCATGAAGGATAAATGATGCAAGAATTAGAAAAAACGAGTTTCGTTGAAAATGGCCAATTTGGAATAAAATACGGGTCGAGCGATAATACCCGATAATTATGAACTAGTACCTTGCGAGGTATCATATGATCACGGTAGTATAATATATAAAGTATACATAAAGTATTTTAAAAATAATGGAATTTTAAGTAATTTGTGGTAATTTTAAAATTATGCGGATAATTAATTAATTACCGAATAACGGGACATTACCCAGTTAACTAATAAGTAGATAAAAATTAACAAAATCACACTAAAAGAGACGTGGCAGCCCCCTGTAGTTTAAGGTGATTCATCAATCACCTTTACATGTGTCAAAAAGTCCAAATTACAAAGTCTTATCAAAACTTTTGTGAGCATTATCAAGTAAAAGTGATAAACACTTTATTCAAAGATCAAAACAATCATTTTCACATTCTGTCTTTGGTTCTTAAACCAAGACGTGAAAAACAGAACCCTTTTCATGCTTCATCCAAATTTTCAAGCTTCATCCAAACTTTCATGCTTCATCCAAACGTCCAATCAGATCAATTGGTCCAAAAATTTCAACACCAAGCCAAGTTCATTCCAATTTCAAGGAAATTCAGTGTAATTTCGCAGAAGCAAATTCGTTCAAATAATTCCAGGAACATGTATGTTAAGGCTAAGTTTTTCCTTCATTTTAGCATGATATCGTAATTACACAAGTTTGATAACGAGGCATCAAGAAAAATTTATATCCCAAAATTTACGTATATTTTGCTAGTCTCGTGAATTACACATATTTTCCTAGTTTTGTAAGTTACCATATTCTTCTTATCGGGACTGCATATTCAGTTGAGTATTTCCTTCTTCCGGTCAAAAGAGTAGAGAGTTTACATGTATACAATATTAAAAGTATTTTCATTACCATTGAGCTATAATTGATGGGCATGCCTCTATTGGGCAACCTCTAATCAGATGGTAAGTTATATACTGAGCCTGTTGTGACCAAGCGCCTATGAGCGAGCCTTGTTGATCGAGATACAAAGCCTAGCATGGCCGAGCACTTATGAGCGATCCTACTACGACAGAGTAGATATATATATGTATACCGAGCCTTATAGGTCCGGGCATCTATTTTACTCACTATATTGAGAGAGTTGAGTCAGTATCAACAGATAAGCATATCTTCAGATTTTCTTGACTCTCAGTTGTTTTCAGTTATTATATTATCAGTTTAGTTTCAACTTTAGTATATTGCCTTACATACTCGGTACATTATTTCGTACTGACGTTCCTTTTTGGGGGCGCTGCATTTCATGCGTGCAGGTTCAGACAGACGGGTAGCCTCCTCAGTAGGTGTTGCCCGAGTTCAGCTTTATCGGTAAGCTCCCCTTCTTTCAGAGTTGCCTAGGTCTAGCAGTGTGGTGTATATCTTGTATATATATGTAGATAGGTTATGGGTAGGTCGGGGCCCTTGTTCCGATCATAATACATCTATCAGTAGAGGCTTGTAGACATATCCTGTCAGTTAGTGCAGTATGTTGGGCTTGAATCCCCTGTACGTATATTTTGTTGGCTTGTCAGTTGTAGTAATTATGACGGCCTTGCCAGCCCAGCTTTATGTTGACATTAGTCAGCATTAGTCTCCATTTAGTTTTATATTTTGTATCACACATTATCTTGTAATGTGGCCCATAGCCAAAGTATGACATTACATGTTCAGAGTCTCTTAGTCACAAGTGATACGCAAGGATAAAAGAGACACTAGGTGCCGGTCTCGCCCCCGGGCTCGGGGCGTGACAAGAACAATGACATCTTCCTAAAGCCATTGATCCGGGGAAGTAGAGTTTGTGTTATTTGCTATAGTAAAAGGGGAGGGAGAAGAACCATCAATATGCCCAACAAGATTGTACAATCGAAGAGCATTGAGAAAAACATATCGCCAGAGCAAGTAATTGTTCAAGTCAAGAACAATTTTAACCAAACTTTTGATGTTGGGAATAGCAGCCATATTGTTGACATTGAATATTTGAGTAGAAGAAATATCAGTGGGATAAGCTTTAGAGGACATGACTGGAGATGGAATAAAAGGGAAAAAAATAATTGTAAAGTAAGGAGTTGGTGGTTTAGATTAGAAGTGTAAATTGAAGAGGAAAACAGAGAAAACATGGCGTTTGGAAGGTAAAGTATCACTATGGCTTAACTAATACCATGTAGAAAGATGTAAAGAGAGTAAGTAAAATGACTTGAGTTTTGCATTTCTATTACAACTATTTATACATGTGTACACCAAATCATATCGGGTCCTCTAATTATACAAAAATATTATGCAAAATCATATTTGATCCTATTATATAAAAATATTCTAAGAATCAAATCCAACATCATACAAAATCAAATACAATCCTTAAGATTATACTCTGTCATTGTAATCTATTATTTAAGGGTCATTATTTACATTTTAATCATATTATCACAAAGTTCAAATATCTTAATAAGTCATCGTGGCAACTACTATCTCATTGATTTTCTTTATTTCTCAATAAATATGTGGAAAAATCGAAAAGACTTAAAATTATTGAAAAAATTTCATGTAACTTTTTCAGTGTTCCTCTTATTCTTTGCGAAGGTAACTTTTGAGCAGGATTCTCCCCCCCCTCACCCCACAACAATCTCTATTTTCACCCACCATCTTTTTGTTTCCCAAATTGTTCGTCTCTCTCTCTACATTTTTCACGGTCAAACGAAATTTGCCGACTGAGGATTTGCTCAGAATTCAAATCGAAAATATTGAAGTGTTGTTTGGTTGTGAAGAAATAAAAATTAGAGTTTGCAAAAAGAACCTTTGACTTTTGCAAACCCTATTTGTTTAGATTTTTTTGCAAAACAAATAGCCCTCCATGTTTTCCTTCTTTCTTCTTGTTTATTGGGTAAATCTATATATATCTTTATCTATATCTATATCTATATTATATTAAAAATAGGAATACCTTAACTAAAAAGTTGAATTACATAATTGCCCTTCTAATTAATTCAAATATCATATTAAAGTAAAAAATTATTAAATTTGTATAAAAAGATGCAACCTTTCATAGTTAATAGTTACTAATGTTCAGCGGTTGCTGCTTTATTGAGCCTAAAGGAGGGAAAGACACGATTGTTCATTTCATATTTCCTTTCTATATGTGACAAGAAATGTATTGTGGCATAGGGCTGCTTATCGGGCGGATTGAGCGGTTATTTACTCTTAACAATTTGGCTTATCAGTTATCGACTTTTAGATGTATTAATCCACTAGCCACCCGATAAGATATCAGGTAGATTGATATCGATTTTGCTCTTATCGGGCAGTTATCGGGCAATTTATCGGCCTAATTCAATCTACATTGCACATGACGCAATTTACCAAATTTAACGAGGGTCCAAAATTTGCTTCACCGTGCTTCAAATGTATGCTGATGTTGGTCAAAGAATGAGATTTCTTGCTCTTGTTTTATAACTGCTGCAATTTTATAATTTATTTAGATGTCGCTCTAATTTCTAAACAATCCAAGAACACCTGCCGAAATGTGTGCGGACTGACCTTTTTTTTTACATGCACGCAAACCTGCAGATGTATGTTTTAAACCCAATTTAACAACAGATTCTACTCGTTAAACTATCTCTTGTCACACCCCTTTTATTACCCCTCCAAAAGATAATGAGAATAATATGTGTATGGGTTAAAGAGTCTTTCTAATTAAAGTAACAAAATTTGAATAGAGATTATTTTATTGTTCAGAGTCGCCACTTGGAATTGATTTTTTCGGTGTTCCAAGTCACCATTTATTAGAATCCCTAGTCAAAGTAAGGTTTGACTCTATTTTTATCGGTCCGCAAAAACAAAGTTCGGGTAAGGAATTCTGTTGACTGGGGAGAAGTTATAAGGCATTCCCCGAGTCCCGTGGTTCTAGCACGATCGCTTTATTGACTTAAACTTGGCTGGAATTAATTTTGGACAAACTGTGATTTATATTATTTTCATGTTTTACCTATCCTCTTTTATCTCTTCATTATTAAAAAAATTAAAGAATATTTTTGAATAATAAGATGTCATAACCACACTACGCAAGCGAATGCGTGATCGACGAAATTTATTATTTAGTCACAACGGCGTTACGCAAGCGAATCCGCAGTCATGACAGACGATTGTTAGCACGTTATTTACTTTTGAAAAAAATTTCCTACAATTGTGCTTGGAGGAAATATTAACCCTCTTTTTTTCGGAAACTTTATTAAATGTCACTACCACGCTACGCAAGTGAATCCGTGATTATGACAAAAGATTTATAAATTAATTAAAACTATTGAATATGACATGAAATTGATGAATTAACTTATTAAAAGTTAAGCGTCACGCTGCACAAGTGAGTCCGTGAAGTTAAAACACACCTACTATTTGCCTAGCGTTTAAATTGATTAAAAGGAAACGAGTTAATTAAAATAGTAGAAAAATCTGATATTATTATTATTATTATTATTATTTTTCGTGCTTTATAGTTGGGAAAAATTATGCAAATAAATGTTGGACCAACTTTATCTATTTAAAAAAAATGAGCCAACTTCATGTTAAAAGAAAAAAAAATGGCCAGCTTGTATAGAGCTTTTGGGCTGCTGGAATTTATTATTAAAATGGGTCAAGAAATGAATTTCAATTGGCCCAATGCTATATAGAAGAAAATGGGTAATTTTGTTGTTTAAAGGTAAATGAGACAGCTTTTATTTTTTATTCAATAAGGCCCAAAGTTGTACAATCTTAGCTCTTTACTTAATTTGCGTTCATGACCATTAACTACATAGTCACGATTTTATAAACGCCCACTTTACAAAAATAGCCACTTGCAAATCCGACAAAATGGCTAGATTCACAAAGATATTATCACAGCATTCCTAGAAGCATATATTGGCAGTGAAATTTCAGCAACTAAAACGAACTCATGCTACATGTTATACACCTAAAGTCATTCATGGCATACTTAGCATTGTTACTTGGATACAATAGCTTGAAAACATGCTTAAAAATCCATAAACGACTTACATATCACATTCAAAAAAACTTACAACTCAATATTCAAGTATTATGAAGGACTATATTCACATTATCACATGCTTGATACCTAACAATAACATACAAAGCTCTTTTTTTATCGAACTATTCATCACATCAAACACATTTAAATAGTGCAGCATGTTCAAGTTGTTTCCATTGCTGAAAATACATACATTACAAGTCTTAAAGGATTACCTGGATAGCAAAAGAATAAACAGTAGTTCAGCAACTAAAGCAGCAGAGAACCAGCAACAAATCCGTGTTAAAACAGCCCAAAAACTTAGAGAAAAACCCAGAAACGAACTCTAAAGAGGACTAATACTTTTCTAAAAGTTTGCACTCTAAAATTCACTCCTAAAGCTCACCATTTCAGTTTATTTTTCATGTGTTCAACCGTTGAATTTTTTTTATGTTTTTGTGTGTTCAAAGTAATTCTAAAAGCTCTATGGAAGTGTGATGGAGTCCCCCCTATAATGAGGAAAGGGCAGCCCCTTAAATAGGCAAAGAAAAGCTAACTTTTTAGATAGATTTTGGTTCACCAAAAGTCTACCCCACAAGGACTGACATTGTGTGCTAAACACTATTCAAAATCTGTCCAAACACTACTATGTCAGAAGCAAGGAGAAAAAATGTCATTTCAGCCACCCTACTAGTAAAAGTAGGCTACTAGCACCCTATTTTGTGATAAAAATATCTAAATTTCAGATTTTAACAATACCAATAACACCCTATTGATTCAAATTAAACCAAGTGTTAAAACATTTAATTAAACTTCAACACATGTACTATGAACCAACATGAGCAAACAAAAATTAACTATTAAGCCACACAGAACACACGCTATCGCTGAAGCGATTTAACAAACTAATTAGACGAACATAATCCGAAAGGGATTAAATAAAGAAACAAGACAGAAACTAATTCTAACCTAAAAAATCAGAAAATTAATAATGGGGCGGGATTACGATTTTACCATATACTCTCAAGTATTTCCTCACTACCTCACTTTAATCAATACAAAGCTATTTTACTACTTCAACAAGTGCAAAAACAGAAAATTTAACATTTCAAACTTCAAAAACTAATGCTAAAATAATTAATAATAGACAAAATAAAATCTGAAAAATAAAAATAAAATAAAAAATTAGCCATGAAAAAGAATAGGATTTTTACCATTTTACAATTCAAGTGGCCAAAAAATGGTGGTATGCCAAAAGAGGGTGTTCGGGAAGGCCGCCGAAATTTGGTCAGATTTTGATCACCGGATTTTAGTGTAAAATTGGCATCAATAGCTAGGTCTTGAGGAGATCTATCTGTTGATGTAGGTATTGTGGGGTGGTAGTGGTTGGAGCTTCTAGAATTTGGGCAAAAAAGTGACGGAAAAGTTTTCTAGATCTAAGATTCAAGGAGTTTGAGGGGTTTTGAAGGATTTGGTTTGGAGATATGGAAAGAGGAAGTATTGGAGATTATATGGTGTGAATTTGGAGGTGTTTGGAGGTGGTCCGCCGCCGTTGGGAGATTTCCGGCGGCGGCGTAGAGGCGACAAACAGAGAGTGAAGAGAGAGAGAAGAGAGAAGAAGGAGAAAAGAATTATGGATGGAAATGGGACAATTTTCAGATTTTTGAGGCTTTAAATACCTAGGCCAAGAGTGAATGAGATCCATTGGATCAAGATGGAATGGATGGGTAAGATTTGATCTTGTTTCATTTAGTGAAACGACGTAGTTTTGAGGCAAAACTACGTAGTTTCGGACCCTTTCAATGGCAGCCCCTTATCTTGCACTCTTGGACATTTTTTCTTTTAAATTTAGCCCAATTTCTTCCTTATTCAAACTTACTAAACTAAATTTTATACAAACAAATAAAATAATTAAATAACTTATTCAAATGATCAATTAACTAGATTAATTCACTTATTGAACATTTAGTTAATTTCTAAAATGCGCAAATGAAGAAAAAATTATTTTTGGTATTTTTATGATCAGAAATAAGCAATTAAACACACAAAATTGAAAAAACTATTAAATAATAAAAAACACTAATAAATTTAGGAGGTGTTAAAATAGCACAAAAATTAGGTATTCACAGCTGCCCCTCTTTGCTCGAGAACATGAAGAGTTTTCGTGCAAAGAAAAGTGAATGTCATGGCTAATTTTTGCTCACATTTCACTCTAATGAAAGAGTTTTTGAAAAGGGTGACCGAACCTTGCTTTCGAGGTTGCCTACATATCATTGGCTATAAAGGAACCAGGTCAGTGTAGTTATGGAAAACTTTGGTAGCTGGGACTACCAGACACTGGATTTAAAACTGTTGTTGCTGCTGCTGTTGTTGTTGTTATTACTGTTACCTGCTTCTTACATCAGAAGGAAAAGAGAAGAGAAACTACATATGTCTGCAAACTAAGAATTACAAAATTCCTATCTCTGTGTCTTCTGGAGTCAAATCTTGATTCTTGACTTGCTCGCATGTGTTGACCTTAGATTGAATCATGATGCTGTTTGAAGAAATGATTATGGCTCATTCTCGATTGCTTGATTTGCTGCTCAGAATTTTGCAAAGTAAAACTTGAGAAGCTGGGTTGCTGACACCTTATCAAAGCTAACTCCAACTATCTTGGGAACAAAAGACTTCTTTCTTCTAGTAAGAAAACTAAAACTTCAAGCTTTAATCGTCACTTGTGCTTTACGGTGGGGCCTGCAAAGATATCAAAGACGAACAAAACGAACAAAATTTTCTGCCCCGGTTTGCACTAAAAAAAATTTGTGAGTGATTACAGAAAGTTATAAACCATTCTAACTTATTGAAAGGAAGACAAAGATAACAATATACCGAAAAAGGAAATGTAACCAAGGGTTGGTGCCCTGTATTATTGAAAAGGATATAACCAGGGGTTGATGCCATGTATTATTAATAGGGAATGTAATCGGGGGTTGGTACCCTGTAATACTTAAAGAAAATGTAACCAAGGTTTGTTGCCCTGTATTATTGACAAAGTGTTGAAATCCCTCTAGGCAAAAAGGTTCTACCCGAGTTAAACTAAGTAAAAACAACTTAACCGAAGAGTGCTTCTACTCGTAACTATGAGCTGGATCCCTCTAGGCGATAAGGTTCTACCTGAGTTAAGCTACGTAAAAACAACTTGAGCGAAGAGGACTTTTACCCGGAACTATGAGCTGGATCCCCTAGGCGAAAAGGTTCTACCAGGGTTAAGCTGCGTAAAAATAACCTGAGCGAAGAGTACTTCTACCCGAAACTATGAGCTGGATCCCCCTAGGTGAAAACGTTCTGCCTGGGTTCAGCTATGTAAAACAACCTGAGCGAAGAGTACTTCTACCCGGAAATATGGAGTTGGATCCCACTAGGCAAAAAGGTTCTACCTAGGTTAAGCTACATAAACAACCTGAGCGTAGGGTACTTCTACCCGGAACTATGAGCTGGATCCCCCTAGGTGAAAACATTCTACCTAGGTTAAGCTATATATAACAACCTGAGCAAAGAGTACTTCTACCCGAAAATATGGAGCTAAATCCCCCTAGGCGAAAAGGTTCTACCTGGGTTAAGCTGCGTAAAAACAACCTGAGCGAAGAGTATTTCTACCCGAAACTATGAGCTGGATCCTCCTAGGCGAAAAGGTTCTACTTGGGTTAGGCTACATAAAAACAACCTGAGCGAAGAGTACTTATACTCGGATCAATGAGATGGATCCCCCTAGGTGAAAATGTTCTACCTGGGTTAAGCTGCGTAAAAATAACCTGAGCAAAGAGTACTTCTACCCGGAACTATGAGCTGGATCCCCCTAGGCGAAAAGGTTCTACCTGGGTTAAGCTATGTAAAACTAAGCCTAGGCGAAGAGTACTTCTTCCCGGAAATATGAGCAAGATCCCCTAGGTAAAAAGGTTCTACCTGGGTTAAGCTATGTAAAACTAAGCCTAGGCAAAGAGTACTTCTACCCGGAAATATGAACTGGATCTCCCTAGGTGAAAAGGTTCTACCTGGGTTAAGTTGTGTAAAAACAACATGAGCGAAAAATACTTCTACCCGGAACTATGAGCTGGATCCTCCTAGGCGAAAAGGTTCTACCTGGGTTAAGCTATGTAAAACTAAGCCTAGGCGAAGAGTACTTCTACCCGGAAATATGAGTTGGATCCCCCTAGGTGAAAATGTTCTACCTGGGTTAAGCTGCGTAAAAACAACCTGAGCAAAGAGTACTTCTATCCGGAACTATGAGCTGGATCCGCCTAGGTGAAAAGGTTCTACCTGGGTTAAGCTATGTAAAACAACTTGAGCGAAGAGTACTTCTACCCGGAAATATGGAGCTAGATCCCCGTAGGCGAAAAGGTTCTACCTCGGTTAAGCTGCATAAAATCAACCTGAGCGAAGAGTACTTCTACTCAGAACTATGAGCTGGATCCCCCTAGGTGAAACGGTTCTACCTGAGTTAAGCTACGTAAAACACCATGAGCGAAGAGTACTTCTACCCAGAACTATGAGCAGGATCCCCCTAGGCGAAAAGATTCTACATGGGTTAAGCTGCGTAAAACACCCTGAGTGAAGAGTACTTCTACTTGGAACAATGAGTTGGATCCCCCTAGGTGAAACGTTTCTACCTGAGTTAAGCTACGTAAAACACCCTGAGCGAAGAGTACTTCTACCCGGAATATGAGTTGGATCCCCCTAGGTGAAACGGTTCTACCTGAGTTAATCTACGTAAAACACCAGGAATATGAGCTGGATCCCCCTAGGCGAAATAGTTCTACCTGAGTTAAGCTACGTAAAACACCCTGAGCGAAGAGTACTTCTACCCGGAATACGAGCTGGATCCCCCTATGTGAAAAATTCTACCTGAGTTAAGCTATGAGAATAGGAGGTGTGAACAATAATGATGCATGTTAAAAATAAAAGAAAAATGAAGATTTTAAGGAGCTTACGTTTGGTGACATTCGTTCATTTAGGATTGACATTCTGTACTGCTTTGTTCCTGCTTCAAACAAAAACAAATTTATGAGTTTTCAAAATGGTGGTTGGTTTGTGGCCTTGATTCCCTGAGTAGCTTGATTCACAGACACTGTTGTCGAAGAACCGATTCTGTCAGCGTGGTACCGAGATGCTCTACCGCTCTGTATCATTTTCTAGAGGCCTTGGCTTTACAATGTTTCCCCCAACTATTTCATACCCAGATGTCCATGGTACCGCTACCCTTGTCTCTAAGGCAAGGCTATTTTTCTTTAAAATCAAGCTTAGTTGTCTTGCATCCAGTATCAGTTTGTGTCCGTAGTGCTTATCAACTTTTCTCATGAAGCAGGTCTTGCTTAGGCGACCTTTTCAGTTTCTTTGAGACACTTTGTTCGCCTTATCAAATGAGATCACGGATGGATTCTTGCCTTCGTCAATGCCATATATGCCCCAAATTGTGCTCGACATTATGGGGAAACTGCAGACAGTTTTGCAACCCTTTCTTTGCTTCGATTTTCATGTAGGATTAGACTGAAAGAGACTCAAAGAAAAATTATGGGTAAAAACAGAATAATAATTGGAAGCGAAAAGGAACTGTGCTTTAATAAAAGGTGTCCCTTTCGGGGAAAGTAATAGGGAGACTTATCTGGAGGTGTGTGCCGACTTTAATGAATCATGACATGCATTTTGGACTGGACGCCTGATCCATCTGAGCTGTCTAATTCTCAAAATCCGCCGCAAATGTTCATCTTGAATTTGTCTTGGTTGTGCTCATGCCGGAGAATCAAAGACCCTCATTCGGCTAGTAGCGCCTTTTGCAGGTTTTCGCTAACTAACCTCTCTTATTTCTCTACTAATCGTCGCCTTATGGTTCCCATCTGGGTTTTCACCAATAAGACTCTCTCATTTCTCTGCTCATTGTCGCCTTATAGTGCCCGTGTGGTTTTTCACTGATAAGACTCTCTCATTTCTCCTTTTTTTTTACTAAGATACTGTATGAGGGAGGTTACCCAACGCCTTTGGCATGGGGACTTCAATCATTCTTAAAAAACAACGATCAGAAGTTCTTGAAAGGTAAAAGGCAAAATGAACCTTGAACTGAATTACAACTTTTGGAATCGTCTTTACAGAAAAATCCGTGAAATAAAACAAACTTGCCCCAGTTTTGGAGTATTGGGAATATGGATTTTTTGTTCTGATGGGACTGAACCCAGGGTAAGGCTGCCTACATATCCTTTCGGAATCAGGTCGGACGTAGTTCAATGACTCAGAGATTTGTTGTTGTTGTTTTTTGTTTTTTTACAAGTACACAAATTCCAAAAAGTAAGAAACAAGGAAGACAAATACGGCTCAAAAGGATTAACAAAAGGGTGACACCTATTTGGAATAGCGAGCAAATGATAGCCTTCGTCACTTCAATTTGAGAAAATCAATGCGTGAAAAATTCTACAATGGGTATATATCAGACATAATATCTTTTGAATGCATCTGCATTAATAGTCATGTCTGGTACCCGTCCCTCTTCATCTACCAAGTGCAAGGCCCCTTTTGGTAACACTTTCTTGATGATGTAGGGTCCTTGCCAGTTCGGGGCGAACTTTCCTTTATCTTATACCTGGTGTGGAAGGATGCATTTCAAAATCAACTGGCCTACCTCAAACTGCCTTGGGCGCACTTTTTTATTGTAAGCGCGTGCCATTCTTTGCTGGTATAACTGGCCAAAATACACTGCTGCTAGCCGTTTTTCATCGATCAACATCAGTTGTTCTAACCGGGACTTGACCCACTCAGTGTCTTCAATCTCTGATTCAACAATAGTTCAGAGAGAGGGAATTTCGACTTCAGCGGGTATTACAGCTTCAGTTCCATATACAAGTAGATACGGAGTTGCACCAACAGATGTGCGAACAGTCGCACGGTATCCCAAAAGAGCAAAAGGCAACTTTTCATGCCATTGCCTGGAACCTTGGATCATCTTCCTAAGAATCATCTTGATGTTCTTGTTTGCCGCTTTAACAGCTCCATTGGCTTTTGGCCGGTAAGGGGTAGAATAGAGATGCATGATTTTAAATTGTTCGCATTCCTACTTCATCAAATGACTATTTAGATTGGCTGCATTGTCGGTGATAATGGTCTTTGGGATACCAAAGCGACAAATGATGTTGGAATGAACAAAGTCTACCACTGCTTTCTTGGTTATTGCTTTGAAAGTGATGGATTCCACCCACTTGGTGAAGTAATCAATTGCAACCAAAATGAATCTATACCCATTTGAAGCCTTTGGCTCGATCGGCCCAATAGCATCCATTCCCCAAGAAACTAAAGGCCATGGAAGGGACATGGGATGTAACTCCGAAGGAGGCGAGTGAATCAGGTCACCATGAATCTGGCACTGGTGACACTTGCAAACAAATCTAAAGCAATCTCGCTCCATGGTAAGCCAGTAATACCTTGCTCGCAGAATTTTCTTCGCCAGAACATATCCATTCATGTAAGGTCCGCGTACCCCTGAATGCACTTCACTCATGATCCGCTCTGCTTCTGTAGTATCTATGTATCTAAACAAGTTTAAATCTGGGGTCCTCTTGTACAGAGTTTCCCCATTCATGAAGAAACCATTGGCGAGACGCCTTATAGTTCTTTTTTGATCTCCTTTGGCATGCTTTGGATATTCTCTTATTTTCAGGAATCGTTTTATGTCATGATACCATGGTTTACCATCTGGTTCTGTCTCAATTGTATTGCATTAACCATTTCCGAACTTGGATTTCTAGTGGATCAATATGAGTGTTGCCTGGATAAGGGAGCATCAAGGCTAAAGTAGCCAAGACATCGACTAGCTCATTGTGAAACCTGGGAATGTACCTGAACTCGATGGATTTGAATCTTTTGCTCAAGTCTTGCACACATTGTCTGTACGGAATAAGCTTGATGCCTCGAGTCTCCCATTCGCCTTGGGCTTGCCGGATAAGCAAGTCAGAATCTCCCATAACCAACAATTCATGCACATCCAGATCGATGGCCATTTCCAAATCTATGATACAAGCTTCGTATTCTGGCGTATTATTGGTACAGAAGAACCGAAGTTGGGCCGTTGCAGGGTAATGATGTCTAATAGGTGAGATGAGGATTGCCCCGATCCCAACTCCTTTGATATTGGCAGCCCTATCAAAATACATTTCCATATAGGGTGATCGTCTAGAACCATTTCCTCTATTGAGTTGACCTCTTCATCTCGGAAGTATGTGCTAAGTGGCATGTACTCATCATCAACTAGATTCTTTGCCAAATGATCTGCCAAAGCCTGTGCTTTCATTGCGGTGCAAGTGACATAGATGATGTCAAACTCTGTGAGCAAGATTTGCCATTTTGCGAGCCTGCCAATGGGCATTGGCTTCTGGAAGATGTACTTCAAAGGATCCATTCTGGATATGAGGTAAGTAGTGTAGGCCAAAAGATAATGTCTCAGCTTCTTAGCGACCCAAGTCAAGGCACAACATGTCCTTTTTAAAAGGGTGTGCTTAACCTCATAATTGGTTAACTTCTTGCTGAAATAATAGATTGCCTCTTCCTTTCTGCCTGTTGCATCATGTTTCCCCAGAACGCATCCAAAGGAATTATCCATCACCGATAGATATAAAAACAAAGGCCTACCAGGTTCAGGTGGGACCAGTACATAGGGTTTTGATAGATAATTTTTAATCATGTCAAAAGCTTTTTGGCAATCGTCTATCCACCTGATAGCGACATCCTTTTTCAGCAACTTAAATATGGGCTCGCACGTGGTTGTGAGCTGAGCAATGAACCTACTGATGTAGTTCAACCTCCCAATAAAACTCATGACTTCCTTTTTGTTCTTCGGGGGTGGCAGATCTCGAATAGACTTTATCTTAGATGGATCCAATTCGATGCCTCTCCGGTTGACTATAAAATCGAGGAGTTTCCCAGATGGAACCCCAAATGCACACTTGGTTGGATTAAGCTTAAGGTCATACCTACGAAGCCATTCAAAGAACTTTTTCAAATCACACATGTAATCGGCTTGTGTCTTTGATTTTATGATGACATCGTCGACATACACTTCAATCTCTTTGTGCATCATGTCATGAAAAATGGTGGTCATGGCCCTCATGTAAGTTGCTCCTGCATTTTTTAAACCGAATGGCATGACCCTATAACAACAAGTACCCCATGGCGTGGTGAAAGCGGTCTTTTCTGCATCATCCTCATCCATTAGAATTTGGTGGTAACTAGCATAGCAATCCACGAATGATCGGAACTTCCTCATCTTCCTCATATTCAACGTCATCTTCCTCATATTCCACAACAACCTCATCTTCCTCATATTCAACCTCTTGATGCGTTATTTCGATATTAGACAGTTTTTTAAGATATGGGCATGAATTCTGCATGCATGTCATGTTATTAAAGCCGTCATTAACAAAATTGAAATGGAAATAAAATAACAGGAATTAGGAAAAGGAAAAGATAGAAAATTTAATAGGAAACTGAATTGCATTTCATTGAATTTGAAAGGATAGAAGGGTTAACATCAAAACAAAACAATCATTCTGAGATATTTGGGTTAAAACCCTGAAACTAACCCAAAATACAAAAAAATAGGTTGCAAAAGCAAACTACCAAGACTCCTTCCATGTGGGGAGAGGACTTGCTTCCCAGTTGGTGAGCATGGTTTCTGGGTCAATTAGTTGCATATCAGCATGACTAGTTCCTTCAGCAGCCTGGATCATATTCACTTCAGAAAACATATCGCTAAGGCCATGGAAAATTTCATCAATGTTTGCATGTGCCGAGGAATTTTGACCCTCTCGGAGTCGTGGCTTGACAAAAGTGTAGAAAATATGAGGAATGGGCTGTTGCAAGACCCATCCATGTTTTTTGCGATGTTTGGATTTGTTTTCGTGTGCTTGTGTTGGCCTAAAGCCTAAGCCAAAAGTACCCTGGTTACCCAACAGAGAAATAGGCTCCAAATTTCCTTGCAATGATGCCCCAAGCCTTTTCCTGGCTTATAACCTTGTCTCATTATAACTGCAGCCACCATTATAGATGTGGCGGAAAGACGAGGATGTAGAATGGGCTTTTCTTCCTTGACATGTCCACAACAACCAATTCAAAAGCTTGATAGACAATGGACTCAGACCCTTCCTTGGCCTCAATACAGGGGATTAACGGGTCTTTATAAATGGAAAACTCGTCTTCTCCGTGAACAATAATTTTTTGCTTGTTATGTTCGAATTTGAGCATCTGGTGCAAGGTGGATGGCACAGATCGAGCCGTATGGATCCATGGCCTTCCAAGAAGAAAGTTATAAGAAGTGACCATGCCCACTACTTGGAAAACAATCTCAAAGTCCACCGGCCCAATCGTCATGGTGAGGTTGATTTCCTCAATGGTATCTCTTGCTGAGCCATCAAAAGCTCGGATGTGAACGTTGCTGGGTCAGATTCTATCTGTATTGATCTTCATACTTTGCAAGGTAGAGAGAGGGCATACATCTACACTTGAGCCTCCATTAACCATGACTCGCTTTACATAATGCCCCTCACATTTTACCATCAGGTTCAGAGCCCTATTGTGCCCGGCTCCTTCCTCGGGAAGTTCATCATCGGTAAAGGAGATTCTATTCACCTCAAAAAATCTGTTGGCCATCTTCTCTAACTGATTCATTGTGGTCTCCTCTGAGATATGTGCCTCGTTCAAGACCTTGATTAGTACACGGGCATGCTCTTTGGAATGTATGAGCAGAGATAATAGAGAGATTTAGGCAGGAGTCTTTCTTAGTTGGTCAATTATTGTGTAATCCTGAACTTTCATCTTCTTCAAAAACTCTTCTACCTCTGCTTCAGTGACCGGTTTCTTCAGTGACTATAGTTTTGTTGTAGTTCCAAGGAATGGTTTTCGTGTTTGTCATAGGGGGTTGCACAACAGGTTTGATTATGATCGGCCCTGTTATGCCATTCGTACCACCCTGATTCTGCCTTGTGATAGAGTAGCCTCCAAGGACATATAACCTTAGGCTTGGAACACTGGAGTGAACTTCCAACATCGAGATCTTTGGTACAAATAAAGTTGCCTTATTTGAGCTCTGGGCGCCTTTCACAATCAATGGCACATCTCGGCTGGGACTTAATTCCAGACCTGCTCCTTCTTGAATTGCACCCGCTATCATTTCTGCTCGACCGACTGGCTTGTATTCTCGGCCAATCATTCCCACAAAATGAACATCATTGTGTACTGGCAACAGATTGTTTGTCACGTTAGGAGAGTCCTCGCCATTCGTCACTACAATCAGTTTTTCAGAAATGAGTCTCTCTATGGCTCCTTTCAGAGTCCAACAGTCATCAGTGTTATGCCCTAGGGCACCGGAATGATATTCACATCTAGCATTTGCTTGAAATCCATGCGAATCAGGATGCATATGGTGGGGAGCGATGGGTCCAATTACGCCCATTTGCTTCAGCTTTTGGAATATACTAGAATATGATTCAGCCAATGAAGTGAATTTTTCTACCGACCTCTACTCTCGACCATAATCCTGCCTGGGACGAGCATTGTAGGGTGCCCGAAAATTTTTGCTACTGAGGTCGGGGGGCCTTGGAGCTGGTGCCCGTACCTGCTGATTGGGAGGCCGAGCATATGATTGAGCATTGAACACTGTATATTGTGGTGGGCCCACAGAGTATTGAGGAATTGGCAGGGGATAATAATGTTGAGGGTAGCTGGATTGCCCCTGCTGAACTTGCACATAAGGGTGTGATACCCCTCTTTGAAAATCCCTAGATCCCGAAGCCATCATGGACCTTTCATCTCTCTTCTTTCTATTTGCCAAACCTCCCGACCCATTTTGGATAGCTTGGGTGGTGGATTTAAGAGCATCTTGACTTATAATTCTGCCAGTATTGAGGCCATTTTCGACCATCTCCCCTATTCTAATTGCTTCTACAACAGGTCTACCCATCGCGTACATCATGTTCTGAAAGTAATCAGGCTCTTGAGCCTCCAGAAAAATAGTGATCAACTCGTGGTTATCCATGGGTGGCTTAACTCTATCCGCTTGATCCCTCTACTTGATGGTATACTCCCTAAAACTTTCGGTTGGCTTTTTCTTCATATTGGACAAAGAATTACGATCTGGTGCAATATTAATGTTGTACTGAAACTGTTTGACGAAAGCCTAGGCCATGTCATCCCAAACATGCCAATGAGAGATGTCTTGGTCAATGAACCATTCGTAAGCTACCCCCACAAGGCTTTCCCCAAAGTAAGCCATCAGTAGCTCTTCCTTTCCTCATGCACCTCTCAGCTGGTTGCAATACCTTTTTCAAGTGAGCGATATGGTCACCGTGTCCATGATATTTCTCAAATTTTGGGGTCTTGAACCCTCGTGGCAAATGGATGTGAGGGAACATGCATAGATCACTGAACGAAGCACTTTTGTGACCACCTAATCCTGTATATTATTTATATTTTGTTCAAGACTTTTCATTTTCCTGGCCATCTCATCTAGCTCAATAGTTATGGCAAGCTTTTCATTTTCCACTGGTGATTCGTATCGAGGAGTCTGATTGTATGGAGCTGAGACCCCAAAATCCATATTTGGAGAATAGTATTGGCCATCATAAGCATGAGATGGCGGCTCTTTGTTTGGCTCATCATAGGTGGTGGCAGTGGTATTGTATATACCGGTGCGCCAGACACAACGAGAGGGGTGTTCCTAAATGGTGCGACTGGATCTCGCATATTAGAGGTACCGGGGGCAGCATGGAGGCTGTAGTTTGGCACATACCCTGGTGGTAGAATGGGATTGCTCGTTGTATAGAGCGGTGTTTAAGTATCCTGGGGTATGGTGGAAGTTCCCTCTGAAGGGCCCTGGGGTGGAGGTCGACCGGAAACCCAAGCTTGATATACATCTGACAGTTGTTGTCTCAATTTTCTTATTTCTTCCGACTCTTGCTCAACTGACTGACCCTGCGGATTGTCACTGACCAACTCGATTTCATCACTATTAGCCATTACAACCGCTCCCTTAAATCTTGTGAAGTAATGATGTGCTGCCAGTTTTCACCACAAACCAACCACCTTAAGCTTACTAGGTAAGATGCAACAAATGTGTTAGGGGTTAAGCATTTCATAGATAGGAATCACACGTAGATATGATATGCTCCTAAAATATCACCATCTCTAATATTCTTTTGGAAGGCTTCATGTTTCATTCCGACTTATTAGCTCGTTGCCTATTGACACTGTTATCTCTTTTTTTCCGTTTTTCCCTTTCACTCGCCTTATTTTTATCCTTTACTTTCGAGTCATTAAAAAAATTTGATCGAACCTTTTGTGGGTTGCCTACGTATCATGTCGCCGCATGAATCAGATCATTACGTAGTTCAGAAACATGACCTCTTTTTTTTAATTTTACAAAACAAACATCTTTTGGGTTCATTTTCGAATTTTTCTAAACAAAATCTTTTTCATTGATTTTTCAATATAGAATATAATATATATATATATATATATATAAACAAAATCTTTTTCATATATATATTATTTTTATACAAGACTCAAGAAGAAGCAATTGCATAAAGATAAACAAGACCAGACTTGACTCAAACAGACTTTTTAGGATAAAAGGTAA
Source organism: Nicotiana tabacum (assembly GCF_000715075.1). Taxonomy (NCBI): domain Eukaryota; kingdom Viridiplantae; phylum Streptophyta; class Magnoliopsida; order Solanales; family Solanaceae; genus Nicotiana; species Nicotiana tabacum. The sequence continues at coordinate 30,207,843 of NC_134084.1, forward strand.
AACAACAAGACTCAAAACACCAAAAGACTCTTACAGGATCAAGAACAACAAAAGAAGAATGACCAAGGGCTGATAACTAAAAGAGGACTTTGATCTTTGCAGTAGAATCCACCAGCATCACTGTAATCAAGGTGCTTGTTCCTGCGGCTGACCCCCAACATTGTGGTATATCCTCTCCATGTTTGCAGATATATGACGAGCAACGTTCAATGATACTTCTGCAAACCGCTTAGGCGTCATTCCCTGACAACTCATACACGCTCTTGAGGTATATATGGCTACCTCGAGGATCTTTCCCTTAATGTATTCCTAAGCCATATGCAACTCTTGATTTTGCTGACCATGGGTCACAACTAGATCCAGCGCATCACTCTCGCAGTCCAAGGCCATATCTTTCTGGCGCTGAACTTCTAGCAACTCCGCTTCTAACTGATTGATCACCTTTTGGTAGTGTTGCCTTTCTATTTCAAACTCCGCGATCTAGCTCTCTTTTTGCTTGACTCAACTCCCCTATCTGATCCTTCAGACCTTGGATTAATGGAGCAAAACTTCTACGCTCTTGATCATGAACTACCATGAACTGGGCTTCTTTCTCTTCTTGTTGCTGAGCGGTTATGACTATGTTCTTCTTTTGAATTTGGGCTTTGAGTGCTTGCGTCTGTCGTTCCCATTGAGCCTTTTCCTTCTCAAAATCAACCTGTTGTATGTCCCTGGTTGTCTCCAGAATGCCATTATTTTCTTGTAAAGTGTCAATACGAGATTGGAACTCTTGTGCCACTTCCCTTCTGGTTTCTCAAACTCTGACCTCGATATCCTCCTCCCAATCAACTGCGTGTCGTATGGATCTTTTTGTCCTTTGTTCGGGATAGCCTGGTTGTGAAACCACTCAAGGTATGCGAGGCTTACCTCTCCACGTTCACGATCAGCTACCATCTCGTCTAAATCAGAAAATCGACCACCAAACCAAACCTTTTGTGCATATGATTCCCTTGGAGGTTCCTCTCCCTTGAATTCCCACACGAACGGGCACATGTCCTCAATCAGGGGCCTCTTTTGCTCTCTCCCTAACTGGCGCATGAAGCGTAGATGCGCGCAGGGTTGGAAACCTCTGAAACCCATGAGTATGAAGAACGGACGATACGTTGACATATGCATGACCCTAGCAGAAGGGAACCAATAATATTTCCAAGTGATTCTATCAGCATTCAATGAACCAAGTAATTTCCGCCAGGCCCTCACCCCCTCTAGAAGATTACAATTTGCGGCCCTGTCTGGGTGACATCCAATGTAATTCAGCCAGCTTTCATTGAAATTTATTACTGTTGGATGATGATAAAGGTGCTCTATGAACCACATCTGCAATAGAATGTTGCATCCCTCGAAGTAATCTTCACCTTCTTGGCACCAGGTCAAAGCTTGAAAAATATCTCCCAAAATCATGGGAAGAATGGTATGATCCTCTCTACTTTGCAAATATGAGACCACCGAAACCAATCGAATTCTAATGAGACTACCACGCTCTGGAAAGACCATGATCCCTAGAAATGATATCATGAATGCAAAGATTCTCAACTCCCTCCAAGTGTCGTAACCCAACTGGTTGACGAATTCTATGCCCGAGAAATTTTCAGACCCTTTCTCGTCCCCAAATCTGTTGATATTAGGCTATATAGATGATATTTATACCTTAATATTACCATGCTTTATTGTTGTTTTGTAGGCAAATTGATAACAAAATGCTATAAATGGTATTCTTTTGTTTCGCAGGGAATATTCTAAGTGAGGAAGCACCATGGAGTGTTTTGGAGGCAATAATGTAAAGATAATGCCCACTCAAGAAGTACCCGAGCACAAAGAAGCAAAAAAGTGGATGGAGTAAATTCCACCGCACCCATGGTGGAACCACGGTAGATTAAGGCTCGAGGTAGAATGTTCAGCTTCCACCGCGGTTGAGTCGTGGTCTTGTCGTGACCGCGATGCACTGTTCTCGCGTCAGGAAAATTGGGGACCAAAGTGTAAATTGGGGAAAACTTGTTCCAAACTCTTATAAGCTGTAGAAACTCGCCCAAGATTGTGTTAAGCTTGTTTTAGATTACTTTGGAGGCAAGAACAAGTGTGAGAAGATCAACCAAACATTAGGGTTTTTCTATCTCTTTTATTTTCTTGCAATTACACATTATGAATAATTTAGTAGTTTCATCTTGTTTTGTCATGAGTAGCTAATTCTTTAGTCTAGGGTTTTGATGGAACCTATTGAAGGATGAACTTCTTGTGATGTTAATAGAGTTTGCCTGTTTAATCTCTATTTGTTCAACTACGTATTTGTTGTAGTTAATTGACAAGATCCTCAATTAGTTGTGCCTATTTAGAGTACATAACTCAGGAGAGAGTGCATATTTAGGTAATTGTTGAACAACACCACTCCCAAAGTATATGAGGGATCAATAACTGCGAGTTTAAAGGCGGGATTAGGGATAACGAAATATTGGGTGCAATCTAAAATGAGTTGTAATAAACAAAGCCAGCTAGCGTAACTCGGGAGAGTGCGTCTAGTAAATTACCGTGATTACTCGGGAAAGATTTACGGTAATAGGAGTGCTCATGAGTGATCGAAATGATTTGGTGAATCTATATGAAACATAACCGGAAGGGATTCCATCAATAGGGGAATCATAGCCTTAGAACCTTCTATTAATTGTTTACAACTTAATCATAGTTAGTTTTCAGTTGCTTATTTACTTTCATTCTTAGTTAGTAGAAATACCATCAATTGTTATTGACAACATTTGGGAAGTTGATTCCGGAGAATTTAGTAAGTCTAACGAAAATAATTAATAGGTTAATTCCGTGTGGGTTCTACTCTGGGCTAAATACTAAGATTATATTTGCAACGTCTGCGTGTCCTTTTATAAGGCATAGTTGAGCGTGATCAAATTTTGGCGTTGTTGCCAGGGACATTAACGATGTTATCAATTACAATTGAAAGAAGTACAAAAATTCTTAGTGTAGTCAGCTTTCTCTATACCCAATCTTTACATTGAAATTTTAACGTTTGTTGACTTGGTTGTACAGGTGCATGCCTAGAAACTCATTGAGAACTGGTGAAGTATTTGAAGCATTATCAGATCCCGAGAAAGTTTTCAAGGCCTTGAATTGGGCCAACCGGAAAAGCAAACATCAACAAACAACTGAACAAATTTAACCAGATATGGGGGATAACGTGGTAGACCCAACAACGCCAATAGCACATGTAGCACCTCTTGTGCCAGAGGCTGCTCTCTATGACTGGGCACAACTCATAGATGAAAATCTGGCCACAGCGATTGTAGTCTGGCCACAGCGATTTTAGTCCCGCAGATACAGGCTAAATCATTCCAAATCACGAACAACAACACAAGTCAAAGATCCTCAACAGCACTTGAAGAATTTCCTGTCAATCTGCAAAACCCAAAGGCAACCCAACGTAACTCCGGAAGCAATCCAACTGTTATTTTTTCCATTCTCAGTGATAGGAGCTGCCCAGACCTGACTAAACTCACTCTCCATTAATTCCATAACAACTTGGGAGGAATTAGTCAAGCAATTCCATAACAAGTTCCACCCACCCAACAAAACTGCTCAACAAATTGATGAAATTTTAAGTTTTAAACAGAGACCAATGGAGACACTGCATGAAACATGGGAACGCTTCAAAGGGATGTTGGTTATATGTCTGCACCATGGTATTCAGATCTGATGTTGGGGCAACAGTTTTACATGGGATTGTCAGACAGTGTGAAGAACATAGTTGATGATTCAGTTGGTGGAGCATTTTTGAGCAAAACATGGAGAGAAGGCCAGAGTCTGCTTGACAAGATGGCACAGAATTCGGGATGGATAACCAGGAATGCACCTATCACTCCAGTGGTTCACTTAGTGGCCTTAGATCCATCCAACTCTATGGCTGAAAATATGGCCACCTTATTGACACAGATGAGTATACTCACCAAAAAGGTGGACGAGTCAGGGCAGAAGTAGCAGGTACACATCGTAGATACTACCAATGGGGACTTGTGCACATCTTGCATTAGTTAGCCAATTGGTAACCAGTGGAATGCAAAACATGATCATCATCATTACTCTGAAGACATGAACTATGTGTCTAATTATGGAGGCCAGAGATAGGGTGGTCAGAATTGGGGCCAGCAGAATCAGCCGTACAGGCCAGTCCAGCCACAGTTCAACAATGGGAACATGGGAGGTATGAGACCTCCCAACAATATGGCACCTTACCCAAGGCCACAGGGATATAATAATCAGAATCAGTAGCAGGGGTATCACCCTCCTCAGCAGCAGCATGGTGGAAGGCAGGAAGATGGGTTTGCTAGATTTGAGGCAATGATGCAGCAGGTTATTGGGTCTAATGCAAAAATTAGTAAGAGAGTAGATTCACATGATTCAGCTATCAAGAATATTAAAGTGCAGATGGGACAAATTTTGATGTCTCTGAACAATCGTCCTCATGGGACATTACCTGCAGACACCCAGATAAATCCAAAAGATCAAGGACCAAAGCAGCTGATGGCAGTGAGTCTACGTAATGGTAGAGATTTGGATGTAGAGAAAGAGAGGGCTCGAGAAACCAGACAGGCTGAGACACTCATACCAGTGCCCATTGAGCTGGATGAGTCAACAAAATTGACAGAGATGATAGTCCAGCCTGCCCGGAAAGAAAATAACATTCAGATTGAGACTGAGAAAGAAGCCGAGACAACCCAGGAACCAGTAGTTGAGGTGGAAACTTATAAAGATCAATCCCAAATCATTGGGAATAAGAAACCTCCTGCACCATTCCCTCAGAGACTGGCTAAGTACCAAAAAGAGGAGCAATACAAGAAATTCTTGGAGATACTGAAACAAATCTAGGTAAATATTCCATTGATTGATGCTTTGAAAGAGATGCCTGGGTATGCAAAAATGATGAAGGACTTGATGTCCCGAAAATTTGATTTCCAAGACTTGGCCACAGTTACTCTTACTCAGACCTGTAGTGCAGTGGTGACTACACCAATTGCGAAAAAGTTGTCTGGCGCAGGGAGCTTTATAATTCATGCACTATTGGTAATTTTGCTTTTTCTAAGGCACTTTGTGATCTAGGGGCTAGCATTAATATTATGCCCCTAGTGATTTATAAGAGGCTAGGGATTGGAAGAGCTTGACCCATCTCTATGTTGTTGCGACTGGCGGATAGGACTGTAAAAAGACCCTCTGCTATCCTGGATGATGTGTTGATTCAGGTACGGAAATTTGTGTTCCCTGCAGATTTTATGATCTTAGACTGCAAGGTGGATGAAGAAATTCCCATAATTTTGGGAAGGTCGTTCTTAGCCACTGGGAGAGCTCTCATTGATTGTGAGACTGGGGAGCTTAAGATGAGATTGAACAACGAAGAGATAACATTCAATGTGCAGAAATCTATAAGGCGACCAAGTGAATTCACCAATTGCTCTCTTATTGATGTCATGGATGTAATCGTAGAAACTGATGATGAAATGTTGACTATTGAGTATCCTCTTGCTGCATGTCTGATGAATTTAGATGAGGTGAATGGAGAAGAACTGGAAGAATGGGTGTTGGCACTAGAGGGCAGAGGGTTCTGGGATAGAACTCTTGAATTTGAGCCCTTGCACTTGGAAAATAAAGAAACTCCTTCGGCCAAGCCATCCATCGAAGAACCACCAAAGCTGGAGTTAAAGCCACTGCCTGCCCATCTCAGGTATGAGTTCCTTGGACCTGACTCCACATTACATGTTATTATCTCATCTAGTTTGTTAGATGCATAGGCACAACAACTCTTGCAGGTACTCAAAGAGTGTAAGACTGCCATTGGGTGGACCATGGCAGACATAAAGGGGATCAGCCCCACCTATTGTATGCATAAAATTTTGCTGGAAGAGGGACACAAACCTTCTAGGGAACACCAAAGAAGGCTGAACCCCAACATAAAGGAAGTGGTGAAGAAAGAAGTGATAAAGTGGTTAGATGCGGGAATCATTTTCCCAATCTCTAATAGCAGCTGGGTTAGCCCAATTCAATGTGTACCTAAAAAGGGTGGCATGATGGTAGTTAAAAATTATAACAATGAACTGATCTCTACGAGAACCATCACGGGCTGGAGAATTTGCATGGATTACAAAAAGTTAAATCTAGCCACCCGGAAATACCACTTCCCACTTCCCTTCATTGATCAGATGCTGGATAGATTGGCAGGGAGGTCACATTTCTATTTTTTGGATGGGTACTTAGGGTACAATCAGATCTCCATTGCACCAGAGGACAGAGAGAAGACCTCATTCACTTGCCCGTATGGCATTTATGCCTTTCGGAGGATGCCCTTTGGCATATGCAATGCACCCGCCACATTCCAAAAGTGCATGATGGCCATATTCATTGACATGGTAGAGGACATAATGGAGGCATTCATGGATGATTTCTCAGTGGTGGGAAACTCATTTGATGAGTGACTTATAAATCTGACTCGTGTGCTGAAATGGTGTATCGAGACTAACCTGGTTCTTAATTGGGAGAAGTGCTATTTCATGGTACAAGAGGGCATAGTCTTGGGGCACTGGGTGTCAATCAAAGGAATTGAGGTAGATCGTGCTAAAGTGGATTTGATAGCAAAGCTGCCCCCTCCAACTTCAGTCAAGGCAATCAAGAGCTTCCTCGGGCATGCCGGTTTCTACCGGAGATTCATAAGAGACTTCTGAAAAATTGCCAACCCTCTCTGTAAGTTGTTAGAAAAAGATCACCCCTTCTTGTTTTCTGATGATTGCAGGGTAGCATTTGAGGAGCTGAAGAAGAGTCTAGTCACAACACCCATCATTGTTGCCCCCGACTAGGAGCAACCTTTTAAACTCATGTGTGACACTAGTGACTACGCAGTGGGGGCAGTTTTGGGACAACGGAATGACAAGCTAATGCATCCAATCTACTATGGTAGTAGAACGCTGAGTGGAGCCCAGCTGAACTACACTGTGACTGAGAAGGAGATGTTGGTTATGGTGTTTGTTTTCGACAAGTTCAGATCATACCTGATTGGCTCTAAGGTAATTGTATACACTGATCATGCAACTCTCAGGTACTTGATTGAGAAGAAGGAGTCTAAGCCGCACCTGATTCGTTGGGTGTTGCTACTGCAAGAATTTGACCTCAAAATTTGTGACCGTAAGGGCACAGAAAACCAAGTTGTTGATCATCTATCACGACTTGAGGAGGATGAAAACTCAATTGAGGTTAAGGATATTCTGGAAACCTTTCCAGATGAGCAGATGCTCGCTACTCATCTTGAGGAAGTGCCACGGTATGCAGACTTTGCAAATTACCTGGCCAGCGGTATAGTTCCCTATGACCCTTCCTCTGTACAAAAGAAAAGGTTTTATCGTGACTGCCGCATGTATTATTGGGATGAACCTTACCTGTTTTTAATATGTGTTGACAATATGATCTGGAGGTGCATCCCCAAGATAGAACAATCTTCTGTTTTGCAGGCATGTCATGCATCGGCGTATGAAGGACATTTTGGAAGAGTCAGGACAGCTGCGAAAGTGCTAGAGGCCGGCTTCTTTTGGCCAATAGTGTTTAAAGATGTGCACCAATGAGTGAAGGGCTGCAATGAATGTCAGCGGACCGGGAACATTTCCCGTCACCATGAGATGCCCATGAACCCCATTCAAGAGGTGAAAGTGTTTGATGTCTGGAGGATTGACTTCATGGGACCCTTCATCAGCTCCTTTGGAAATAAGTACCTACTTGTTGCTGGGGATTACGTGTCCAAATGTGTAGAAGCTCCAGTGTTGCCCACTAATGATGCAAGAGTGGTGGTAGGGTTTTTGAAGAAGAACATATTCACCAGATTTGGGACACCAAGAGCGATTATCAGTGACGGAGGCACTCACTTCTGTAATAGAGCTTTCGAGAAGTTGCTTGCAAAGTATGATGTACGCCACAAGGTGGCTACCCCTTATCACCCGCAAACTAGTGGGCAGGTTGAAGTGTCCAACAGAGAGATAAAGAGTGTGCTAACCAAGACTGTGAACGCCACAAGAACTGATTGGGCGAAAAAGTTAGATGATGCACTCTAGGCTTATAGAACTGCTTTTAAAACACCAATTGGTATGTCACCATATAAGTTGGTGTTTGGAAAGGCTTGCCACTTGCTAGTGGAACTTGAACATAAAGTTTGGTGGGCACTGAACCAGCTGAACCTAGACAATGAGGCTGCGGGCACAACGAGAATCACTGATTTGCATGAGCTTGATGAGTTCAGATATCTTGCTTTAGAGAGCACAAGGTTGTACAAGGAAAGAATGAAGAGGTTGCATGACCAGAACATTGTTGAGCGATATTTCAAACTCGGGGACATGGTATTGCTCTATAACTCCAGATTATAGTTGTTCCCTGGTAAGCTTAAGTCACGATGGTCTGGTCCATTTTGAGTGGTTGAAGTCTTCCCTTAGGGAGCTGTAGAGATTTCCTCAGAGAAAGACTCTCACATATTTAAAGTCAATGGGCAACGATTGAAGCTATACATAGGAATGAAAGAACCAAAGAAAGTGTCAGAGATTCACCTGACGGAACCTGAAAGGTCGAGCGAGCCTTAAATGCACTTGTCTACGTCGTGCCACGACGTTAAATCAGGCGCTATGTGGGAGGCAACCCACAAATGTGTTGCTAGCATTATTGTGTAACTTTCTATATATATATAAAGAACGACCGTCCGCGGTGAAGGCCAGGTATTCTGCTTCGAACTTGCCAGACTCACCGTGATCACGGTAGGACCGCGGTACGACCGCACTGAGACGTGAACGTTCTGCCTCCGATTTTTTAAAATCCACCGTGGCCGCGGTAGGACACGCGGTGGGTACCAGGTATTTTTATTTTTTTAATTTTTTTCCCCGTCTTTCTTTATTTTTTTCTTCTTTTATTTTTCTAACACCTAATTCCATAACCCCAAAAAGACATGACCCCCCCTCTAATTCTCAATCCCTCTCTCTCTCTAAACCCTAACCCCTCAAATCCTTTCTTCTTCTTCTTCACTCATACTACTCCTTCATCTCCATTTCTCTCAACTCTTCTTCCATTAAGGTATGCTATTCACTTCCCCCCTCTCTTTTCTTTTTGTATTTTGTTGTAGTGTATGATAGTTTAATGTTGTAATGGTGTAGTAATTGTTAGTAGATTTTTGTTAGTTTCTTCTTGTTTTTATTTTGAATTTCATTTTTGAGATTGATTGGTGAAGGGGCTGTGTGTTTAATGTGGTGGAAAGATGTATGTTGGTAGGTGTTGAATGAAGTATTGTGGGGTGTGATGGTGTAGTAGTATCTTTGATTTGGGGAAAGTTTTGATGTACCCATGAAGGCTATATGTGTTAGGATAGTGCCTTGCCCACAAGGTGTTTGGGAAATTGCCCCGATGGAGTTATAAGGGATAATGTGATATGGTTGTGGTGAAGTCTGAGTAACCACCCATAGTCACACATTTCATACACTCACTGATAGGCATTTCTCTGTTTGACAGGTAAAATGAGTTCATCTAGGAAGAGACGCAACGCCGGGTCCTCCGCTAGTGGACCGGGAAGCTCCTCGAGAGCTAGGAGTCAGGCCAGTGCACGAAAGTTTGATAGCACTAGGTTTGTCTCCAAACCAGCAGAAGACAGGTACAATACAAAGGCAACTAAGAAATTGCTACATGAGGTGCATATTGACCGACAAGCCTTAGAGGTGGAAAGCTCGAATATCTTCAATGAGTTGAGGAGGTGTCAGCTGGACATCTTCTTTGAGGTACCGGAGGTGGCCAATGTTTAGATGTAAGGAAGTTCTATGCTAACTGCCCGGAACATGAGAATGGGGTTGTCACTATACGCAATACCCGGGTAGATATGTCCCTAGAGGCCATCCGAAGAGTGTACCGGCTGCCAGTGTTCTGGGGGGAATCTGATGTTTATCGTACTTATAGCTGAACAAGTTCCTTGTGGGAAACTCTTCTTGAGACTATCTGTGTGCCAAACAGAGAATACATATGGATAAAGCATCATATCACACTTAACTCCCAGTCTCTCAATTGGGAGGCTAAGTGTTGGCTCACCATTATCAACAGTCGACTGTTGCCCTCCAGCAATACCACAAATGTCAATCAACCACGGGCGGCAACGATCTATTGTTTCATGGCCCACAGGGATTTTGATGTGGCCCGGCTCCTCCATGACGAGATGCTCATTAGATCACCTGAGTTGCTCAAAGGCTTATACTTCCATTCTCTAGTCACCAGGCTGTGCCTTCTATCTATAGTCTCTGAAGACCCTAGAGTTGATGGGAAATTGCCACTGAAAGCCCCATTCCTGGCAAGAAAAATCAGAATTGGGATGGAGCCGGTGGTGGATGTTGTTGAATCATATGAATCTGACGATGATGATGCGGAGGCAGCTGAGTTCCCACCACCTACGAGAGTTGATGAGGCAGGCCCATCATAGCCCCGCCAGAGTACCTGCATGACAGCTTTGGAGCAGGAGATGGCTGGGTTGCATACCTCAGTCACTGATTTGGGTGCCCGCATAGACGCGGTGGCTGAACGGCAGGTGAAGTCAGAGAAGAAATTCTTAGGATGACTGAGAGCTCTGGGTCGTGCTTGCCATGTGAACCCAGATACCGTCTCCGATCAGGAGTGATCTTATATGGAAGTTCTTCTACCTCACTGTTCTTTAATTTTTATGCCATGAGGACATGTCTACATTTTAAGTGTGGGGTGGGGGATACTTCAATGTATGTATATATTTGTAACAATTTGGCTGTTTAATTTTTTTTGTATTTTTCTTTGATAGTTTTTGGTGTTTTGAGAAATAGTCTCATTAGGTAAGTTAAAGTAGGTAAGTGACTTGTCCCGACGACAGATCTCTTTCGACGGGGTTCTTGAGGGACTAAGTCGGAAAAAAAGAAAAATATAAGGACTCTTCCTGATGACGGATATTTGAAACAGTTCTTGAGGGAAGTAAGTCTAGAGAAAAGACCAAAAAGATTTTTTTTAGGTAGTGTAGTAACTCCCCCTTGGTTTTTCTTTGGTTTTTAGGTAGTGTAGTAACTCCCCCTTGGTTTTTCTTTGGGCCACGGTTCTTTTCTAAGGGTTTAGCTTGAACCGGGTGTAGGTAGTTTTTGTTATTTTGTGTTTAATTTTAGTTAGCATTGATGGGCTACGAGCTGAAATAGAAAGAGAATCCCTTGGCATTAATACACATGAACACAATCGATACTAGAGTGTAGCGCCTAAGCTCAATGGTTGACTCTTGCTAAAGTACCTATAAGTTGTATGTTTGTAGCTGACTTGAACACTCAAAAGAGGATGTCTTGATAAACCAATCTGGAGTGAGTCATATGCCCTATGTGTGTGAGCTATATTGTATTTTATACTTTACATTTGATGCCTAGAACTTGCCTTGTGTGTTTGCAAAGCGAAATAGTAGTTTCATTCAGATTTAGAAGTGATATAGGCATTTCTTTGTGAGCCAGACATATAATGTAAACCCACCTGAATGTAATACATCTTAGTTAACCTCGTTGAGCCTATAAGCCTGTTTCTTTGGCAACCACATTGCGAACCTTACCCAATTGTTTGAATAGCCTTCTATTTGAACCTTTTTACCTCCCATAAACACTTGAATGGTATTGAAATTATGCAAAAGCAAAAGTGTGGGTGATGGTTTGGTTTTTGAGTGGAACCATTAAAATAGAGAAAGGGTACAGAGTTTTGAAGAGTAAAAGAATAAGAACCACAAAAAAATAAATGAGTAAATGTAGTAATTTATAAGTGGTGGTTGTTACAATGGCACCTAAAGGATGGGGATGTTGTAAATTAAAACAAAAAAGCGGTGGAGTGTTTGGTTGACATAAGTATGGTTTTGAAGGTTAATGTAATTGTATTAAAAGTGCTTAGAGAGGTTAGTCACTATTCCCAAATATATCCTACCCGTCCTTTAGCCTACATTACAACCAAGTAAAGTCCTATTGATCTTAGACTGAGTGGGGTCGATTAGTAGAGTAGTACACTACAGGCAAGCCTATGGTGCATCTTTGTGGCATGTGAATGTTCTTTTTGAGAGTGCGCGAATTTTGTCTATCTAAGTTCCTAATTGTTCTAAATATCATTATATGTGGAACTACACTCTTGTGTAAGGTGAGGGCATGTGATTCACGAAAGAAGGGCAAGTCTTGACTCTTTTATAGAGTAGTTTGAGTAAGTGCGAATGTTGCATGGTACGAGAGATTCGACTTTTGAGGTAAAGGTTGTTCACTACTAGGTGCAACTTTGGCAAATTGTTCAAGGTGTGAATCGTTTAGGGAAGGAGCTTTGATAGAGTGTGGTGGATTGCTAGAGGACTAGAAATGATTTACGTGTGGAGTGTTGATATTAGGCTATATAGATGATATTTATACTTTAATATTACCATACTTTATTGTTGTTTTGTAGGAAAATTGATAACAAAATGCTCTAAATGATGTTATTTTGTTTCGCAAGGAATATTTTAAGTAGGAAGCACCACAGAGTGTTTTGGAGGCAATAATGTGAAGATAATGCCCACTCAAGAAGTACCCGAGCACAAAGAAGCAAAAAAGCGGACGGAGTAAATTCCACCGCGCCCGTGGTGGAACCGCGATAGATTAAGGCTCTAGGTAGAATGTTCAGATTCCACTGCGGTCGAGCCACGGTCTTGCCTAAGATTGTGTTAAGCTTGTTTTAGACTACTTTGGAGGCAAGAACAAGTGTGAGAAGATCAACCAAATATTAGAGTTATTCTATCTCTTTTATTTATTTTAATTACACATTATGAATAATTTAGTAGTTTCATCTTGTTTTGTCATGAGTAGATAATTCCTTAGTCTAGGGTTTTGATGGAACCTATTGAAGGATGAACTTCTTGTGAGGTTAATATAGTTTGCCAGTTTAATATCTATTTGTTCAACTACGTGTTTGTTGTAGTTAATTGACAGGATCCTCAATTAGTTGTGCCTATTTAGTGTGCATAACTCGGGAGAGAGTGCATATTTAGGTAATTGTTGAACAACACACTCCCAAAGTATATGAGGGATCAATAACTGCGGGTTTAAAGGCGGGATTAGGGATAACGAAGCCTTGGGTGGAATCTAAAGTGAGTTGTAATAAACAAAGCCAGCTAGCATAACTCGGGAGAGTGTGTCTAGTAAATTATTGTGATTACTCGGGAGAGATTTACGGTAATAGGAGTGCTCATGAGTGATAGAGATGCTTTGGTGAATCTATATGAAACATAACCGGAAGGGATTCCATCAATAGGGGAAATCAGAGCCTTAGAACCTTCTCTTAATTGTTTACAACTTAATCATAGTTAGTTTTCAGTTGCTTATTTACTTTCATTCTTAGTTAGTAGAAATACCATCAATTGTTATTGACAACATTTGGGAAGTTGATTCCGGAGAATTTAGTAAGTCTAACGAAAATAATTGATAGGTTAATTCCTTGTGGGTTCGACTCTAGGCTAAATACTCTGATTATATTTGCAATGTCCGTGTATCCTTTTTATAAGGCATAGTTGGGCGTGATCACCTATCATAGAGATATTCCAACGGAACCTAACCTTTGTTTAAGCAAACCATTGGAATTCGACGGAGGCATAATTTCTTTAAAAAGTTGTTCACACTAACTTTTCTCGGAGTAGTAGGCTTTTTCCCACGAAAGTCTCTCCCCATTCCGGTAAACCCACCTAATTCTTCCAATGTGGGCGTCATTTCACAATCTTTGAACCTGAAGACATTGTTCGTGGGGTCCCAAAAACCCACTAGAGCCTCGATTAAATCTCTGTTAGGCTTAATTCCCATGATGTTTGTGAGGAACTTGAGGTGCTTAAATACTCGATTTCGTTCCCATGTAGCAGAACTAGCCCACCAATTACAGAGACTACTCGAGGTCTTATCTCTGATCAAGAACATAGGAGGTGTCTCATCCCTTACCCTTTTCTGACTACTTCTTTGTGGAGAATTCATGGTGATCCTAAGAATAAGATAAAAAGGGTTAGGACTTACCTAAACTATATGCAAATTATTATCATTCATTATTTTATTTTTTGGTTAATTTAGGACTCAATCTATTTTTTTATTACAATATATATTTTGAAATTACCGGACACAAAAGTTGAGATGATAAAAGCGGAAAAATGGCTATTATTACAAAGATGACCCTTTGATACTTCCATAGAAGACATAAAGGATGTCTCGGCAAAATAACAGCCAAACACATGAACAAAATGATAAAAATAGACAAAATAATAAATAAAAAACTATTTTTACGAAAATGACCCTTTGCTACTCCTATAGGGGTTAAAAAGTTGTCTCAACAAATATAACCAGACAAAATTAGATAAAAATGGCTACTTTTTGCAAAAACAGTCTTATGGTACTTCCGAAAAGGTTTAAAATTGCTTCGACAAAAATGGCCAGACATAAGGGCAAAATGGTAAAAGGTAAATAAATATGGATAAAGTAACTATTTTTAAAAAAATGGCCCTTCAGCACTTCCCAGGAAGATTTTAAGGTTGTCTTGGCAAAACAGCCGGAACATGAAGGCAAGACAATAAAAAGGTGACCAAAATAGGCTTCCTTTTTTTCGAAACTTTTATGCACATGCAAATTTTTTTTTTTTGAAATATGTGGGCTAAACCCGATGGAGGTTGCCTACATATCTCACATCTGGTGAGAATCAAACCTGCGTAGTTCGATAAAACTGGATACCTTTATTTTTTTAATAATTCCACTACACTAATTTTCTAAAGCCGGTCGACAATTCAAGTAAGTCTTCCAAATGATGTATCAAGTAGCACATACGTGAACATGATGGTCTCAAATAAGATACCTGTCTTATACGGACCCGGCCCCTGTGCCGAGTTTCGCTAAGTCAAATGCATGTGATGCACATAGAGCGAACCTACTAGGAAAATCTGGTATGAGGTTTGTTCTTCTAGGTTTAAATCTTGGTGGAAAAGGTATCTAGACTGGCTTACTCGAGCGGACAACTCGAGCCGAGGAGGGTCAGTGTACCGGTAGCATTGCTTTCCAGCTTAACTGGTGGTGCTCCCCGCCTAAAACAGGTGTGACTAAAATCCTTCACCGGGTGACAAACACCTCGGCTATCTCAAAGAAAGCGGGTTATGTCAAGCAAATGCCCAATTTTAATTTCGAGAAGACTCAGAGGGAGTGTGTGAGATGACAGTTTATATGTACAGTTCAAAAATATCAAAGCGGTAAAAAGTAAACAAGTAGCACATTATGCCCAAATAAATCAAAGTATATACAAAATTAATAAAGCCAAATAAAAGTCAACATGTACAAGCTCGAATTCTGGTTTTCCCTAGTGGAGTTGCCAGAGCTGTCACACCCCTTTTATTACCCCTCCAAAAGATAATGAGAATAATATGTGTATGAGTTACAAAGTTTTTCCAATTAAAGTGACAAAATTTGAAAAGAGATTATTTATTATTCAGAGTCGCCACTTGGAATTGAATTTTTCGGTGTTCCAAGTCACCATTTATGAATCCCTAGTCAAAGAAAAGTTTGACTCTGTTTTATCGGTCCGCGAAAATAAAGTTCGGGTAAGGAATTCTGTTGACCGAGGAGAAGGTATAAGGCATTCCCCGAGTCCCGTGGTTCTAGCACGGTCGCTTTATTGACTTAAACTTGGCTGGAATTAATTTTGGACAAACTGTGATTTATATTATTTTCATGTTTTACATTGATTATTAGAAAAATTAAAGAATATTTTTGAATAATAAGGTGTCATAACCACACTATGCAAGCGAATGCATGATCGACGAAATTTATTATTTAGTCATAACGGCGCTACGCAAGCGAATCCGCAGTCATGACAGACGATTGTTAGTATGTTATTTACTTTTGAAAAAAAATTCCTACAATTGTGCTTGGAGGAAACATTAACCCTCTTTTTTCGGAAAATTTATTAAATGTCACTACCACGCTACGCAAGTGAATCCGTGATTATGACAAAGATTTATAAATTAATTAAAACTATTGAATATGACATGAAATTGATGAATTAACTTATTAAAAGTTAAGCGTCACGCTACACAAGTGAGTCCGTGAAGTTAAAGCGCACCTACTATTTGCCTAGCGTTTAAATCGATTAAAAGGAAACGAGTTAATTAAAATAGTAGAAAAATCTGATATTATTATTATTATTATCGAGCTTTATAGTTGGGAAAAATTATGCAAATAAATGTTGGACCAACTTTATCTATTTTAAAAGAAATGAGCCAGCTTCTTGTTAAAAGAAAATAAAATGGGCCAGCTTGTATAGAACTTTTGGGCTGCTGGAATTTATTATTAAAATGGGCTAAGAAATAGATTTCAATTGGCCCAATGCTATATAGAAGGAAAGGGGTAATTTTGTTGTTTAAAGGTAAATGAGCCAACTTTTATTTTTGATTCAATAAGGCCCAAAGTTGATACAATCTTTGCTCTTTACTTAGTTTGCGTTCATGACCATTAACTACATAGTCACAATTGTATAAACGCCCACTTTACAAAAATAGCCACTTTTGCAAATCCGGCAAAATGGCCAGATTCACAAAGATATTATCACAACATTCCTAGAAGCATATATTGGCAGTGAAATTTCAGCAACTAAAACGAACTCATGCTATGTGTTATACACTTAAAGTCATTCATGGCATACTTAGCATTGTTACTCAGATACAATAGCTTGAAAACATGCTTAAAAATCCATAAACGACTAACATATCACATTCAAAAAAACTTACAACTTAATATTCAAGTATTATGAAGGACTATATTCACATTATCACATGCTTGATACCTAACAATAACATACAAAGCTCTTTTGTTGTCGAACTATTTATCACATCAAACACATTTAAATGGTGCAGCATGTTCAAGTTGTTCCCATTGCTGAAAATACATACATTACAAGTCTTAAAGGATTAACTGGATAGAAAAAGAATAAACAGTAGTTCAGCAACTAAAGCAACATAAAAACAGCAGCAAAACAGCAGAGAACCAGTAGCAAATCCGTGTTAAAACAGCCCGAAAACTTAGAGAAAAACCCAGAAACGAACTCTAAAGAAGACTTATACTTTTCTAAAAAGTTTGCACTCTAAGATTTACTCCTAAAGCTCACCATTTCAGCTTATTTTTCATGTGTTCAACTGCTGAATTTTTTTTTATGTTTTTGTATGTTCAAAGTAATTCTAAAAGCTCTATGGAAGTGTAATGGAGTCCCCCCCCTATAATGAGGAAAGGGAAGCCCCTTAAATAGGCAATAGAAAGCTATTTTACTACTTCAGCAAGTGCAAAAACAAAAAAATTTAACATTTCAAACATCAAAAACTAATGCTAAAATAATTAATAATAGACAAAATAAAATCTGAAAAATAAAAATAAAATAAAAAATCAGCCATGAAAAAGAATAGGATTTTTACCATTTTACAATTCAAGTGGCCGAAAAAATGGTAGTATGCCAAAAGAGGGTGTTCGGGAAGGCCGCCAAAATTTGTTCGGATTTTGGTCGTCGGATTTTAGTGTGAAATTGGCATCAATAGCTAGGTCTTGAGGAGTTCTATCCGTTAATGTAGGTATTGTGGGGTGGTAGTGGTTGGAGCTTCAAGAATTTGGGCAAAAAAGTGACGGGAAAGTTTTCTAGATCTAAGATTCAAGGAGATTGAGGGGTTTTTTTGAAGGATTTGATTTGGAGATATGGAAAGAGGAAGTTGTGGAAATTATATAGTGTAAATTTGGGGGTGTTTGGAGGTGGTCCGCCGCCGGTGGGCGATTTTCGGCGGCGGCATAGAGGCGGCGAAGAGAGGGTGAAGAGAGAGAGAAGAGAGAAAAAAGAGAAAAGGATTATGGGTGGAACTGGGGACTATTTTTCAGATTTTTGAGGCTTTAAATACCTAGGCCAAGAGTGAATGAGATCCATTGGATCAAGATGGAATGGATGGGTAAGATTTGATCTTGTTTCATGTAGTGAAACGACGTAGTTTTGAGGCAAAATTACGTAGTTTCGGACCCTTTCAATGGCAGTCCCTTATCTTGCACTCTTGGACATTTTTTCTTTCAAATTTAGCCCAAGTTCTTCCTTATTCAAACTTACTAAAATAAATTTTATACAAACAAATAAAATAATTAAATAACTTATTCAAATGATCAATTAACTAGATTAATTCACCTATTGAACATTTAGTTAATTTCTAAAATGCGCAAATGAAGAAAAAATTATTTTTGGTATTTTTATGATTGGAAATATGCAATTAAACACACAAAATTGAAAAACTATTAAATAATAAAGAACACTAATAAATTTAGGAGGTGTTAAAATAGCGCAAAAATTAGGTATTCATATCTCTTGTTTGTTAAGTTTTGGTACTTCCATTGCACCTACTGGAGTTGGTAAGAATACGTGAAGCAATCAAGTAAATTGTTTTTGGTTTGATAGGATTGAAAAGAATGCGTGAAGCAAGCAATTAAAATTTGTCTAACAGTTAATTAATAATAGAGAATAGAGATAGAGTACTGAAATTGGAAGAAGGGTTGTTGATTATTGAATATATATATGGATAAAAGTAAATTATATATATATATATATATATATATATATATATATATATATATATATATATATATATATATATATATATTAACGGGTTAATGGATTATCCGTTAAGAAAATTGAATAATCCGCCCCTAAACCGATAAGCCGTTAATAAAAAAATTTCAATCCTTTCCCCATCCGTTAAACCGTTAACCCGATATCAATAAGCCATTAAGCTTCGGTTTCGGTTCGGTTTTGAACACCCCTATTATGGCATATCTTTCCATGAGGGACACATTGCCATCAAAAGGTGTGTCAAATGGTGATTGTTACTTTTGTAGACCATCTTCTCATACAAAGGAGTCTACATTATACATTTCGAAGATGAGAAATAGAAATCCACTCAAACCTTGCCAATGGAAGAAATATTATGAAAAGTGTTGACCGCGGCAGTTTTTGACGATATACCTATCTCTGGGAAGAGACTCAATAAAAATCGGGTTATATTATTTTAACTTTACTTTATTATTTAATTATGAATTCCTACCTTTTGTGATTTTTGTTACTTTTATTTTTTTTAAATATTAGGATAGATGATATACTTATGATGATCTTAAAATACATGCTAAATTAATTATTTTTATATTTTTTAGTTGTTATTTCATGGACAAAAAGCATGGCGTATATATATATGTTGCATAATTGCATGCATAGAATCATGTAAAAATTCATTTCAAAAATTGTGGGATGATATATTTAATTAGAAAAGAACATTAACTTTTAACCAATATCTAAGTGTAAAGAGTATTTACTCTCATGATCTCAAATTGGTGTAAAGATTGTTTATTCTCAAAGTGATTTTGTATATAGCTATCCTATTTCATTGTTGTCTCTTAATTGAAACTATTATTAATAAAAGAGTTGGTAGTATGAATGGTCTAATCTTCTTGAAAGAGTGAAATTTTATAACTTTTGTATTTCATAGAAGTAGAATAGAAGATAAAATTATTGTGAAAGAATAAAAGTAGGATATGAGAAACTTTTGTGGTCGTAATTTTTTTTTAAGATAACCAAAGTAGTGAAGTAGAACTATATATTATAATGAACATGTAATGTTAAAATTCAACGTTAAAATTATGGGATCTTCAATCCATCGTTTCCATTCTTTTCTTCCAACAGAATAGAATATTTCAATTATTTACAGTACATTCTTTCCCATATAATCTCATTTATGACCATTACAATTACCAAATCTTATTGCGATAAATTTAGCTTAAGTCAATGGTTTGTTTGCAAGAAAGTTTATTTATTTGAAGTGAACTCTCAAAGTTTGGTATTTGTTCAGTACAAACTTGCAAATTGTTTATTCTTTTCACTACAGATTTAATATTGCATCCAATATAAATTGATGTTCTCTTTCTAATAGGCTACTTGAATTACTCGGTCACGCAATAGGCTACTACCAGCACAAGATGTCAAATTATTTTAATTTATTATCTATTTCAAAAAATAGTGTTGATCACGGTAGAAAGTAGAAAATCTATCTTATATATCATTAGTATTATACTTATTTTGCTTTCTCTACCTAACCATATCATATTCAGTCAAAATGGCAAGCGAATTAAAATTAACAAAATAATGTGTAACTATTAACAATTTTCTTCTGACTGAGTGATAAAAGTATTAGTAATTCGAAGAAGTTCAGTAAAGCTAAATAAAAATCCAAGACACAGAAGTGTTTCGGTACCATAATATTAGTCGACGAAGAGGTAATACAATTTTAAATTTTTATTATAATTTTTACTTATTCATATTGCCTTTGTTAATGATATCATTTGTTGGTTAAGTCTTTAATAGTGGAGAAATATCCAAGCAACCCTTTTCAATACTCATGTGAAAAAGTGAAAGGACTTCTATGATTAATTAAATCGAATCAACCCTAATAACACTTCAGTGCACAAAAAACTTGAAATAACTTTTGCAAACAACACTGATAATAGGTGAATTTAACTTTATTCAGACCCTAAATAACCGCTTTCTTGCATAGTTTTGATAATAAAAGTGATAACAAAATACTCTTATTAGTGCTTTTCATGATTTGCAGGTTATATATGACTAAGGAAGGCTAGGGAGCACTTTTGGAGTGAAAAAAATGAAGAAAGAGAGGCCAACCATGAAATATCCCAAGTGAACCACGCAAAATAGGCTGAAGAATCAGAAAACTGAGTCTACCGCAGTTCCACCGCGGTGAAGGATGTTCGCGGATAGAAGGAAGATCAGAGGCCATGTTTGGCAGTGGTTCTACCGCGACCGCGGCATAACCGCGGCAGGAGGCGGGAATTTTAGGGACTAAAGTGCAAAACACGGGATTTTTAGCTCAAAACCCTATTTTAAACACTAGACTTCGCCCAAGAGAGGCATGTATTGTTTTGGAGAGTATTTTTGGCAAGAAGAACAATTGTGAGAGATCACCCAAAACATCTTTCTTCTTTTCTTTGATTTCTATTGCTAGTTTATGATGAATCTTATCTTAGTTTGTTTACCCATAGTTATGAGTAGCTAAATCTTTTGTCTAAGGTTTTGATGGAACCTATTGGAGGATGAACTTCTTGTTTATGTGAATACAAATTGCTAGTTTCAATCTTTATTTATTCAACTATGTTCTTGTTGTAGTTAATTGACAGGATCCTCAATTAGTTGTGCCTATTTAGTGTGCATAACTCGGGAGAGAGTGCATATTTAGGTTATTGTTGAATAACACCACTCCTAAAGTATAAGAGGAATCTATAACTGCGGGTTTAAAGGCGGGATTAGGGATAACGAAGTCTTGGGTGCAATCTTAAGTGAACTGTGTTAATTAAAGCTAGCTAGTGTATCTCGGGAGAGTGCAATAGTATATTACTTCTGATTACTCGGGAGAGATTTACGGTAAGAAAAGTGTTCATGATTGATAGAGGTGTGTTGGTAAATTTATATGAAGCATAAACAGAAGGGATTCCATCAATAGGGGAAATCTTTACCTTAGCTTTTTCTCTTCATTGTTTACAACCTTAGCATTTTAGTTTACAGTTGTTTAATTTACTTGCAATTTTAGTTACTATAGAAACCATCAACTTGTGATTCAAACATTTGGAAAGCTGGTTCTGAAGAGTTTAGTGGGTCTAAAGATAGTGATTGATAGGTTAACTCTCTGTGGATTCGACCCTGGGCATAATACTCGGGTTATATTTGCAACGTCCGCATTGCCCTTTTTATAAGGCATAGTTGGGCGTGATCAAATTTTGGCGCCGTTGCCGGGAAGTTAACGGAATTATCAATTACCATTGATAGAAATACAAAAAAAATCGAGTAGGCAGTTTCTCTACGCCCAATTTTTTATTGAAATTTTTGACGGTTGTTGACTTGGTTGCACAGGTGTATGCCTAGAAACTCTACGAGGACTGGAGAACTACTTGAAGGACTCGCAGACCCTGAGAAAATATTCAGGGCATTTAACCGTGCCAACATAAGACTTCAACCAACTCAACAAACAGACAAATTCGAAACTGACATGGGAGACGTAATCGACCCTAACGGAAATGGCAGGCATGAGCAAGTCAACTTGAATGTCAGAGACGCAGCACCTCTGGTGCCCGAGGGTGAACTGTATGACTGGGCACAGCCCACAACTGACAATTTAGCTACTGCCATAGTTGTGCCTGCAATACAAGCTGAGTCGTTCCAGATCACAAATAATATGTTGCACTTGTTGCAAAACAAGGGACTCTTTTCTGGGACACAACTTGAAGATCCTCAGCAACACTTGAAGAACTTCCTGTCGATCTGCAAGTCCCAAAGGCAGCCCAATGTCACTCCAGAGGCTATCAGGTTATTATTGTTCCCATTCTCGGTGACAGAAGCTGCACAGGTTTGGCTAAACTCACTCCCCATAAATTCTATAGCAACGTGGGATGAGTTAGTCAAGCAGTCTCATAACAAGTTTCATCCACCCAACAAAACTGCCCAACAAATTGATGAGATCGTGAGCTTCAAGCAGAAACCAATGGAGACACTGCATGAAACATGGAGCAGGTTCAAAGGAATGTTGGTTATGTGTCCACATCATGGTATTCCAGAACAGATGTTGGGACAACGATTTTATATGGGACTGTCGGATGGGTTGAAGAATATTGTGGATGCTTCAGCTGGTGGGGCATTCTTGAGCAAGATATGGAGAGAAGGTCAAAGTTTACTTGATAAAATGGCACAGAATTCGGGATGGACATCCAGGAATGCACCCATAACTCCAGTGGTACACTCAGTGCCCCTTGATCCTTCAAACACTATGGCTGAAAATATGGCGACCCTCCTGACACAAATGAGCATCCTCACCAAAAAGGTGGAGGAATCAGGACAGAAGCAGCAGGTACACATAGTAGACACTACCAATGGGGGCTTGTGCACATCTTGCATTAGTCAACCAGTTGGTAATCCTTGGAATACAGAGCTTGATCATCATCATCAGCACCCTGAAGATATGAACTATGTAGCTAACTATGGGGGTCAGAGACAGGGAAATCAGAACTGGGGTCAGCAGAATCAACAACAGTACAGACCATCTCCGCCACAATATAACGCCGGAAACATGGGAGGTATGAGACCCCCCAACAACATGGCTCTGTATCCTAGATCCCAGGGGTACAACAATCAGCAGCAGGGGTACCACCCGCCTCAGCAGCAGCATGGTGGAAGACAGGATGATGGGTTTGCTAGACTGGAATGATGCAACAGGTTATTGGGTCCACTGCGAAGATAAATGAGAGAGTAGATGCACATGACGCAGATATCAAAAATATTGAAGTGCAGATGGGCCAAATTTCAATGTCTCTGAATAATCGTCCTCAAGGAACGCTACCTGCAGATACCCAAATCAATCCTAAAGATCAGGGCCCGAAGCAGCTGATGGCGGTGAGTCTCCGTAATGGCAGGGATCTCGATGAAGAGCAGGAGAGAGTTTGTGACAATATACAGGCTAAGACACTTATTCAAGTACCCATTGAGCTGGATGAATCCATAAGGCTGACAGATGTGACAGTCCAGCCAGCTCAGGAAGAAAAGAATACTCAGCAGGAGACCGAGAAAGTTGTTGAAGTAGTTGAAGAGCCAGTAGTAGAGATAGTAGCTGAGAAAGAAAAGTCCAAAGTGATTGGGAAGAAAAGACCTCTTGCACCATTTCCATAGAGGTTGGCTAAACACCAAAAGGAGGAGCAATACAATAAGTTCTTTGAGATGCTCAAGCAAATTCAGGTAAATATTCCATTGATCGAAGCTTTAAAGGAGATGCCTGGATACGCAATAATGATGAAAGACTTAATGTCCCGGAAATTTGACTTCCAAGACTTGGCTACGGTGACACTTACTCAAACGTGCAGTGCAGTGGTAACTAGACCTGTTGCTGAAAAGCTCTCAGATCCCGGGAGTTTTACTATTCCATGTACTATTGGAAACCTTGCTTTTGCGAAAGCACTCTGTGATTTAGGGGCCAGCATTAATCTTATGCCCCTGGTCATTTACAAGAGGTTGGGTATTGGGAGAGCTAGACCCACCTCTATGCTGTTGCAGCTGGCTGACAGGACTGTGAAGCGTCCATTTGGGATCCTTGATGATGTACTTATTCAGGTGGGGAAGTTCATGTTCCCTGTTGACTTTGTGATATTGGATTGCAAATTAGATGAAGAAATTCCTATCATCTTAGGAAGACCATTCTTGGCCACAGGGAGAGCTCTTATTGATTGTGAGACCGGGGAGCTTAAGATGAGGCTCAATGACGAAGAGATTATATTCAATGTGCAGAAATCTATGAGGCGCCCAAGTGAGTTCGCAAATTGCTCTCTTATTGATGCCGTGGATGTAATCGTTCAGTCTGATGATGAAGTGTTGACGATTGAGGATCCCCTCGCTGCATGTTTGATGAATTTGGAGGAAGTGAACGGTGAGGACTTGGCAGAATGGGTGTTGACATTGGAAGGTAGAGGGTTTTGGGAAAGAAATCTAGAGTTTGAGCCCCTACACTTAGAAAACAGGGAGACTCCTCCAGCTAAGCCATCCATTGAAGAACCACCGAAGCTGGAACTAAAGCCATTTCCAGGCCACCTCAGGTATGAATATTTGGGACCTAACTCCACTCTACCTGTTATTATCTCATCTGGTTTGTTAGATGTGCAGGTCCAACAGCTTCTACAGGTATTGAAGGAGTGCAAAACTGCCATTGGGTGGACCATGGCAGACATCAAGGGGATCAGCCCCGCGTACTACATGCATAAGATTCTGCTAGAAGAGGGGCACAAATCTTCCAGGGAACATCAGAGGAGGTTGAACCCGAATATGAAGGAGGTGGTGAAGAAGGAAGTGATAAAGTGGCTAGATGCGGGAATTATTTTCCCAATCTCTGATAGCAGCTGGGTTAACCCAGTTCAATATGTGCCTAAGAAGGGTGGCATGACGGTTGTGAAGAATGACAACAATGAACTAATCTCAACAAGAACCGTCACAGGCTGGAGAATTTGCATGAATTATCGAAAGTTGAATCTAGCCACTCGGAAAGACCACTTCCCACTTCCCTTCATTGATCAAATGCTGGATAGATTAGCAGGGAGGTCACACTTTTGTTTTCTGGACGGGTACTCAGGGTACAATCAGATTTCCATTGCACCTGAGGATTGAGAGAAGACCTCCTTCATATGCCCTTATGGCATCTATGCCTTTAGGAGGATGCCCTTTGGCCTATGCAATGCACCCGCCACATTCCAACGGTGCATGATGGTCATATTCACTGACATGGTTGAGGATATAATGGATGTGTTCATGGATTACTTCTTAGTGGTGGGGAATTCATTTGATGAGTGCCTGGTGAATCTGACGCGTGTGCTGAAAAGGTGCATCGAGACTAATCTGGTGCTGAATTGGGAAAAGTGCCATTTCATGGTACAAGAAGGCATAGTCTTGGGGCACCGGGTGTCAAGCAAGGGAATAGAGGTAGATCGAGCAAAGGTTGATGTAATAGCAAAGCTGCCTCCACCAACTTCGGTCAAAGCAATCATGAGTTTCCTTGGACATGACGGTTTCTACCGGCGGTTCATAAAAGACTTCTCCAAAATCGCCAATCCTCTCTGTAAGTTATTAGAGAAAGATCACCCGTTTGTATTTTCTGATGATTGCAGGGTATCGTTTGAGGAGCTGAAGCAGAGGCTGGTCACAACACCCATCATTGTTGCCCCCAACTGGGAGCAACCGTTCGAACTAATGTATGACGCTAGTGACTACGCAGTGGGGGCAGTGCTGGGCCAGCGAAAAGATAAATTGATGCACCCAATCTACTATGCTAGTAGAACGCTGAGTGGAGCCCAGTTGAACTATACGGTGACTGAAAAGGAGATGCTAGCTGTGGTGTTTGCATTCGACAAGTTCCGGTCCTACCTGATAGGATCAAAGGTAATTGTATACACTGACAATGCTGCTCTCAGATACTTAATAGAAAAAAAGACTCTAAGCCACGCCTGATTCGTTGGGTGCTGCTTCTGCAAGAGTTTGATCTTGAAATACGTGACCGCAAGGTCACTGAGAATCAAGTCGCTGATCACCTATCACGACTTGAGGGATCTGAAAATGCAATTGAAGTTGAGGAAATTCTGGAAACTTTTCCAGACGAGCAACTACTTGCCACCACTCATCAGGAAGCGCCATGGTATGCGGACTTAGCCAATTACCTAGCCAGTGGTATAGTCCCTCACGACCTTTCATCAGTCCAGAGGAAACGATTTTTTTGTGAAAGCCGCTTGTACTATTGGGATGAGCCCTATCTCTTTAGAATATGCCTGGATAACATGATCCGGAGATGCGTCTCTGAGATAGAACAATCTTCTATTTTGCAGGCTTGTCATGCATCGGCTTATGGTGGACACTTTGGAGGGATCAGGACAACAGCGAAGCTGCTAGAGGCCGGATTTTTCTGGCCGACTGTGTTTAAAGATGCGCACTCATGGGTGAAGGGTTGTAATGAATGTCAACGCACTGGGAACATTTCCCGGCGCCACGAAATGCCCATGAACCCAATTCAGTAGATAGAAGTGTTCGACGTCTGGGAGATTGATTTCATGGGTCCCTTCGTCAGCTCCTAAGGCAATAAATACATCCTTGTTGCTGTAGACTATGTGTCCAAGTGGGTGGAAGCTGTAGCATTGCCCACAAATGATGCAAAAGTGGTGGTGGGATTTCTAAAGAAGAACATATTCACCCGCTTTAGGACACCACAGGCGATTATTAGCGACGGAGGCACTCACTTCTGCAATAGAGCCTTCGAGAAGTTGGTTATGAAATACGATGTGCGCCACAAGGTAGCTACTCCTTACCACCCGCAGACTAGTGGACAGGTTGAGGTATCCAACAGGGAAATCAAGAGTGTGTTAACGAAAACTGTAAATGCCACAAGAACTGATTGGGCAAGGAAGCTAGATGATGCACTCTGGGATTACAGAACAGCTTTCAAGACACCAATTGGTATGTCACCATACAAGTTAGTGTTTGGGAAATCCTGTCACCTACCTGTAGAACTTGAACATAAAGCGTGGTGGGCACTGAAGCAACTAAACTTAGATATGGAAGCTGTGGGCACATCAAGAGTCACAGAATTGCATGAGCTCGAGGAATTCAGGTATCTTGCTTTTGAGAGCACAAGGTTGTACAAAGAGAGAATGAAGAAACTACACGATCAAAACATTGTTGAGCGAAATTTCAAACCTGGGGACATGGTATTGCTATACAACTCAAGACTAAGGTTGTTCCCGAGCAAGCTGAAGTCACGATGGTCGGGACCATTTCGAGTAGTTGAAGTTTTCCCGTCAGGAGCGGTTGAAGTTGCCACAGAGAATGACTCTCGTACATTTAGAGTCAATGGTCAGAGATAGAAGTTGTATGTGGGTATGAGCGAGCTTAAGGAAGGGTCTGAACTACACCTGACTGAACCACAGAGGTCGAGCGAGCCTAAAATACGCTCATCCTGCGTCGTGCCGCGACGTTAAATCAGGCGCTCCGTGGGAGGCAACTCACGAAATTATTGTAAGTATAACATAAAAAAAGACGTCAGAATCAGAGACGCGGTCAGACCGTGGTTCCACCGCGACCGCGGTACTGACCCCTCTCTGAACCCAGGTCATCGCGTTTCCACCGCGGTCGCGGTAGAACCGCGGTAAGTACGACCCTCTAAACTTGGTCTACCGCGTTTCTACCGCGACCGCAGTAGAACCACGGCAGACACAGATCGGGTCCAGGTCTGATTTTTTTTTAATTTTTTTTTCTTTCCCTTTTACCCAAAATACCCCACCCCCACCTACCACTAATCCCCCCATCTGCCCAGCACAATAAAACACAACCCCCCTATCTTTTCTCATTCTCTTCTTCTCCATCTTCTCTCTATCTTCTCTCTTCCACTCTTCTCCTCCCAATACCCCATTATCACACTCCCTTGCCATCCACCTTCATCACCCACTTATACTCAACCACGCTAGTAAGTTTTTATTTTTCTCTCTCTATTTAATCTTCTATTTTTGTGTAATCTAGAATACTTTTACTTAGTTTAAACCTAGGTAGGCTTCATATAATTTTTGTCAATTTTCGCTTTGTTCTTGATTTTCGTTGTTATATGATAATGTTGTGAACTTGGTTGGTGTTAAGGTGCTTGGGCCTTCATGGTATTTGTGATGTTTTGGTCTAAAAATCTAATCTTTTGGTAATAGTTGTTGTTAGGCACCATGTGGGCCACAATTTTGGAGTTGTTGTGATATTGCGGGGCGGGTTCTACCCACCCCTAATTGTGGAGTGTTGTACTCGATGATAGGGGGTGTTGTTTATGTTTGGAAAGATATGCACAGGAGTAAGTGTGGGGTGGTGTTGGCAGAATGCGGTAAGTAGTTCTGTTGTGAGGCCCTTATGGAGGTTATGACCTTCACCACCCCGCTTGTGCGGCTAGTTGTCATGAAGAATTATATGGGGGCATTGTTTTGGTGCCATAAGGTGGCGATGTCTGAGTACCCATCTGACTGGCACTAATTAGGATGAAGTTGATTTTTTTTTCTTTTTCTTCTGACTCCCTGCAGGTACTATGGCACGTAAAAGGCAAAGGAGAGGGGCGGGCACATCCCTCCAGCCGACATTTGACGAGTCCCGGTTTGAATCGGAACGAGCTGAGGACGATTTTAATGCGAAGGTTGGAAAGAACTTCATTCACGAGATTCAAATTGACCGGGCAGCCCTCCGCGTGGAACAGGAGGACATGTATGAAGAAATTCGGAGGAGGGAAATGGAATTCCTCTTTGATCCTCCCGGCCCGGTGAACCGGATGATTGTTAGGGAGTTTTACGCGAACTGCCCTAAACATATGCTGCGGGAGGTGATTGTGCGAGGCATAGTGGTGGATGCCTCTATTGTGATTGTCCAACAGGTATTGCAGCTGCCCCAGTTCACAGGCGACGTTGATTTCTACCATGATAGACCAGGTGTCACGTGGGAGGCTATGACGGATGTACTTTGTTCTGGGGGGTATCCCACCTGGATCAAAGACCAAAGCACCCTGAATTCTAATTCTTTCACGCATTTGGCTAAGTGTTGGTTGACTGTTATTTGCAGCCGATTCATGCCCTCCAGCAACACCACTGATGTGAACTTCAACAGAGCATTATTGACATGGTGCTTCATGATGAAGAAGGACTTTGATGCAGCCCGGGTAATTAGTGACGAAATGGTCCTGCGGGGACCGCTGCTGTCAAAGGGGTTTTACTTCCCTTCCTTGGTGACTGCACTGTGCTTGCAGAGGGGGGTCCCCACAGGTCTTGCCGATGGAGAGTTGGCATCTGAGACACCATTCCGAGCTTCATTCATCATAGTGGGCAGGGGTACACGTGCAACAATTATGATAGATGATGAGGATGATGACCCATTTCCGAGTGCACCATCTAGGAGATCGACTGACAGTGCAGGACCCTCTTGGTGCCCCCATACTGGGGCAGGCTTCGCCAGATCTCAGTCTACCAGGCCTATGCTACGTTCCATGGAGGAAGAGGTAGCGGATCTCCGCGCCTCAGTGGATGGCCTACACACACGAATGGATGCAATGTCTCAGAGGCAGGCCCGGTCTGAGAACAAGTTCATGGCCTAGTTCCGTGCTTTGGGGAGAGCTTGCCATGTGGACCCCAACACCGTCTCAGACTCTGATTGAGTCTCAGGGAAGTCTTCTTACCCTTCTGCTCTTTACTTTCTTGATATGACATGAGGAGATGCCATTATTTTTAAGTGTGGGGTGGGAGACTTGCTCTAGTTATATGTGTACTGTACATAGACATTGTGTGTGTTGTAGCATGAAATTGATGTTGTTGTATATAAGTAACAGTTCTTATATTAGGAGTCTGATTTGACCCAACGACGGACACTTGTCGACGGGTCTCTTAAGGGTCCAAGTCGTATATATATATATATATAAATAAGGGACTCTTCCTGAGGATGGACCACTTGGACAGTACTCTTGAGGGAAGTAGTACATAAAAATTTTGTTATTTATTTCTTTTTCTTTTTCTTTTTAGGTAGTGTAGCAAGCCCCCCTTGGTTTTTCTTTTGGCCACGGTTATTTTCCAAGGGTTTTGCTTGAACCGGGTTAGGTAGATTTTCCGTTTGTAGTTACAACTGAGATAGGTAAAGGCTAGAATTCTACCCGTGATGTACACACTTGCAAACAACTAAAATGAACTTGAGAGTGTGAAGTCTGGGCTCAGTTGTGGACTTATAAATCTATGCCTTAATATTGCACATCTTGCCTTGCTCGAACGCTTGTATGAGTGTGTTGATAAACTGATTCAGAATGAGTTACATGTTGTGTGTGTGTGAGAGGTTTGTGGTATTCTGTGCATTGCATTTGATGCCTAGAACTTTCCCGGTGTGTTTGTAAAGCGAAATAGTAGTTTGTTCAGTCTTGGAAGTGATATAGGCATTTCTTTGTTGAGCCAGATATCTATATTTTACCCGCCTAATTGTTATATATCGTAGTTAACCCCTTTGAGCCTGTAATCCTGTTTCTTTGGCAACCACATTACAAGCCTTACCCAATTGCTTGAATTAACCATCTTTGTGAACCATTGTAACCTCTCATGAGCACTTGAATTATTTATGAACTTTGTAAAAGTTAAAGTGTGGGGTGGTTGGTTTGGCTTTTGAGTGGAACTAATGAAATAAGGAGAAAGGGTGCACTGATTTGAAAAGCAAGAGCCACTTGAATTGAAAAAGAAAAGAATGAAAAAAAAAACAATATTCTTTGATAGTGGTGACTTTTGATATAATTGTGCTTAAATAATTTGGGAGTTGATGTATATTGATGTGAAGGTGGAGTTTGGCTTGACATAAGTATGGGGTTTGAATGTTACAGTATAAGTATTAAAGTGCTAAGAGAGTTGTAGTCACTCTTATATCTGAATATATCCTACCCATCCCTCAGCCTACATTACTACCAAATAAAGTCATAATTGATCCTAGATTGAATGAGCTTCATTAGTAGAGTAGTACACTACGGGCAAGCTTATGGTGCATCTTTTGTGGCATATGAATGTTATTTTTGAGAGTAAGTGAATTCTTGATATCTTCGATTCCTTGTGTTTAAATTTTATGCGTGTGGAACTGCTCTCAGATTTTTAATGTAAGGGAATGTGACTCAGGAAGAAAAAGTAAGTCTTCACCTCTGTTAGAGTAACTAGAGTGAGCGCAAGTGTGTCATGGCAGTAGAGTCTGCAACTGGGGTGTGACCGGCACATTTCTTAGGTTGTTCTGTCAAAATGGAAGGTGTGACATACATAGGGTAATGCGTCAAATGGTTAGGCCTAGAAGTGTGGTTTAGCTTGCTCGAGGACGAGCAAAGGTTTAAGTGTGGGGTGTTGATAATAGGTGAATTTAACTTTATTCAGACCCTAAATAACCACCTTCTTGTATAGTTTTGATAATAAAAGTGATAACAAAATACTCTTATTAGTGCTTTTCATGATTTGCAGGTTATATATGACTAAGGAAGGCTAGGGAGCACTTTTGGAGTGAAAGACATGAAGAAAGAGAGGCCAACCATGAAATATCCCAAGTGAACCACGCAAAACAGGCTGAAAAATCAGAAAACTGAGTCTACCGCGGTTCCACCGCGACCGCGGTAGAACCGCGGTGAAGGATGTTCGCGGATAGAAGGAAGATCAGAGGCCATGTTTGGCCGCGGTTCTACCGCGACCGCGGCAGAACCGCGGCAAGAGGCGGGAATTTCAGGGACTAAAGTGCAAAACACGGGATTTTTAGCCCAAAACCCTATTTTAAACACTAGACTTCGCCCAAGAGAGGCATGTATTGTTTTGGAGAGTATTTTTGGCAAGAAGAACAATTGTGAGAGATCACCCAAAACATCTTTCTTCTTTTCTTTGATTTCTATTGCTAGTTTATGATGAATCTTATCTTAGTTTGTTTACCCATAGTTATGAGTAGCTAAATCTTTTGTCTAAGGTTTTGATGGAACCTATTGGGGGATGAACTTCTTGTTTATGTGAATACAAATTGCTAGTTTCAATCTTTATTTATTCAACTATGTTCTTATTGTAGTTAATTGACAGGATCCTCAATTAGCTGT
Source organism: Nicotiana tabacum (assembly GCF_000715075.1). NCBI lineage: Eukaryota > Viridiplantae > Streptophyta > Magnoliopsida > Solanales > Solanaceae > Nicotiana > Nicotiana tabacum. The sequence goes on from NC_134084.1 coordinate 30,240,139, forward strand.
GCCTATTTAGTATGCATAACTCGGGAGAGAGTGCATATTTAGGTTATTGTTGAATAACACCACTCCTAAAGTATAAGAGGAATCTATAACTGCGGGTTTAAAGGCGGGATTAGGGATAACGAAGCATTGGGTGCAATCTTAAGTGAACTGTGTTAATTAAAGCTAGCTAGTGTATCTCGGGAGAGTGCAATAGTATATTACTGTGATTACTCGGGAGAGATTTACGGTAAGAAAAGTGTTCATGATTGATAGAGGTGTGTTGGTAAAGTTGTATAAAGCATAAACAGAAGGGATTTCATCAATAGGGGAAATCTTTACCTTAGTTTTTTCTCATCATTGTTTACAACCTTAGCTTTTTAGTTTACAGCTGTTTAATTTATTTGCAATTTTAGTTACTATAGAAACCATCAACTTGTGATTCAAACATTTGGGAAGCTGGTTCTGAAGAGTTTAGTGGGTCTAAAGATAGTGATTGATAGGTTAACTCTCTGTGGATTCGACCCTGGGCGTAATACTCGGGTTATATTTGCAACGTCCGCATTGCCCTTTTTATAAGGCATAGTTGGGCGTGATCAAACACCATAGTAAAGCAATCAGTCAATAACATTTCCACCCAAAAATATTTCAAATAATTTTGTATCCTTGGAAGAAGCAGAAAAATTTAGTGAGGACACTATATTTGGTAATTCTTTATAGCAATTTATGAATTATATTTTACATGTTATAAATAGAATTTTATTTATGGTAAATGTCCATATTTAGAGAGATTCTAGGGTTTATTACTTGGTGGCTAAGTCAACCTCTACCTATAAATAGAGGATCCTATTTCATTGTAAATCATCCCAAAATCAGTAAGAATTATCTCTCCCTACTTTTCTTTGCAATACTATTCTTCTTCTTTTATTGTTTCATAACACGTTATCAGTACGAGACTCTAACCAATTGGGTAGAAGCTTTGGGATTGATCATAATAATTGTTAATTGTTCTATGAACTTCCTTCATGATTAAATTCTGAATTTAAGGTAGTATTGTACTTTTCTCTTTCAAATTCTTGACATTCTATAATTTGATTTTAAATACAAGCAATGACGATAAATTTTGATTGCAACTCTAATGGAGTTTGAAAAAAATTATAACCACCCAAAGTGGTAAAACTTCTATATCTTGCCATGATCAAATTCATGTATGATTGTTGGCAAAGAATTGAAAACCCGTCCCATTGAATTTGCTCCATTCTCATTCCCTAGAGAGAATGTGATAGGTCTGAAAGAAGACAAAATTATTACTATGAATGTGTCAATGGATGTGGACGTGGCAATAGACGAAATTATAGTTATCATCATTATGGTAATGAGAACAATAAGGATTTTCAAAATAATCCTTCACTCTGTGAAAGTATTATTTGTCATCGATTTGACATGAGATTTTATAAAGCACATATAGATGATTATTGTCCATTCATGATGTGAATGTGACAACATCTAATTTATGAATACATATTCATTCTTGGAAGAATATGAACGTGCTAGTGGTAGTGAATATACCACACTCACCTCTAGAGGGAGGTTTGACAGGAAATAAGAAAATAATGTCATTATTATAGCATAAATGGTCGTTAATCACGTACTTGTTGTACGCCAAAATATTTTGGCAATGTAATTATTAAAAGACAACGGTAATGCAAGAAACAGATCTTGCATATAATTTTGACCATAACCATAATGGTATAACTTTCTCTTTAAAAGAAATATTCACCATATGGATGTTGATGAATATGTGGTAGTACCAAATTAATTGAGAGCTCTGGAAGAGTCGATTCTTACTATTTTGGAGAAACACAATTGATTACCAATAAGGTATTGTGTTGTAGTAAATCTCAAAGAAACTTATTCAGTTTCCAAAGTACACGCGAAAGCGGTTGATTATATTGAGACTATAAATAAATGAAAGATTTAATATCTTTTATTACTACAACTTGTAGCGGGATAATATGTATGTGAAAAGCTACCCGCTTTATTCTCCAGTTTGTACTACACAAATAAAAGAACACCACACTAAAGTGGATGTTTATTGATATAAAAACCAATATCATAATAAACTTGGTGTTTATCGATAATTGCACATGTCATGATGAAACCTGAACTTTATCAATATTGATAATTTATTCAGTTGGCATAATTGGTTTGGCCATATCAATTTAAATATGATGTGCAAAAATAATAGAGAATTCACATGGGTAAATATTAAAGAACTAGAAAGTTCTTTACGAATTCTCTTATATTGCTTGTTCTCGTTAATTAATTGACCAACTAAAATTGGGATTGAATCCCATGAATGCTGGAAATATCAAAAGTGAATATGGGCCCATTCACCTGCCATGTATACCACATAAGATGCATCTATGAGATGGTTACATGTGCGATTATTATTAACCTGCAACTTGGTGTTTGCGAGGTAATTTGCTCAATAATTTAATTTAGAGCATAATTTCCAGATTTTCTATCCAAGATAATTTATCTTGATAAGTTAGGTTACATCACAGTTGGCTTAGCAAAATGATTTATTGAATGCCTCCACTTAATAGCTAAAATATTGCTTATGAGAATGAAGTTATCTATATCAGTTTGATATATGTTATATATGAAAATATATTATATTCTCCCCTCACAAGTGGTTCGGGGTCAGGAACCAAATAATTCCATCTTATCATTATTGATGTGCAGTGTATATTGATTAACATCATAACGCACAAAGATGGGTTCTCAAAGTTGAGGAAACAAGTTAGTTTTTCTAACATGAGGGGGAGACATGATAAACAGTTAAGAAAAAGTTACGTGGAATGAATTATCATGTGTATATCTAGATCCTCGAATAAAATAATATGAACTTGAAGTTCATAAAAGGATAATTCATTTGCAATATATTGCAAAGCATGCCAGACGCATTTGCTTACCCAAAGAAAGTAACTATATTCTCATTGCAAATGTTCATATTAAGTCCTAGAAGGACAAAGTCTATGGTACACTTAAAGCGTATAGACAAATCGGTTTCAAATAAAACTTCTTGATAAAGAAGATGAGCAAATGATCAAAGTGATCATAATAAGGAGGCAAGTGATCTAGAAAATCATATGACATAACACTTCATAAAGTCTCATGAGAGATTCAGATACCTGAATATATGAATGAAGAGATCTCTATGTTATGTTTTTATGAAAAAATATTGGAATTGTTATAAAATGTTCGTCGACGACATCTATCATAGCGCTAAGTATAGATGCGGATCTTAAGTCTATCGAATATAGACACAAAAGTATTGTCCAAATGGAAGAGACACAATTCAAGTAGAATTGATTCCATATGAAAGACATATAGTTTTGGACCTGTAGTTCAAACACTTGAAAGTATAAAGTCAATTATATGTGCAATTAGTTTTCGATATCTTATATGTCTAGCATGACATGAAAACTTGATATGCATCCAAAGTCTCTTTAGATGGCTTATATGACTTAACTTATATGACAATCCATGAAGGATTTAAACTGCTTAAAGCATATACAATTCTTGATCTTGAAGTACTACTTCCTCAGTGCAATTTGTGCACAAATGTATCTTGCTATAACTATAAGCATGATAATGTGATAGCGAGAATACCTCTATGGAGATATTGAAAAGGCCATTCTACGGAAGTTTATGAAGACATTACATCTCTATCAAGAATGATGATTTCAAGATGCAATATATTCATTCAAGTTAATATGGTTGATTTGTTTATCAAGTCTCTACCAAAGATTGTTTGAAGATGGTGCACAAGATTGGAATGCAAATGCTTAAAGATGTGAATTGATGCTCTCATCAGGGGGAGTTAATGTGCGTTGTACTCTTTTTTCCTTATAAGGTTTTTGTCCCACTGAGTTTTCCTTGCAAGGTTTTTAACAAGGCAACCAAACGGCGTATTATTAGATATGTGTACTCTTTTTTCCTTTTCTAGAATTTTTTTCCCATTGGGTTTTATTTTAGATAAGGTTTTAACGAGGCACATTACTTATCAAGTAGATATTCAAGGGGGAGTGTTATAAATAGAATTCTATTTATGGTGAATGTCCATATTTAGAGAGATTCTAGGGTTTATTACTTGGTGACTAAGTCAACCTCTCCCTATAAATAGAGGGTCCTATTTCATTGTAAATCATCCCAAAATCAATAAGAATTCTCTCTCCCTACTTTTCTATGCAATACTATTCTTCTTCTTTTATTGTTTCATAACTTTAAATAAGTAATTGATACTTATCACAATTTTTTCAATCTCATACATTTTAGATGTAATTTTCATTTTATTAACACACAAACCACTTATTGGAGAAGAGAGTGCATATGAAAGGTAAATTGAGATTACACGCATAAAAAATAACTACACACATGAAAACTATTTTGGTGCACTATATAAAATTATCACTTAGTTGAGATACACTTCATTAGATCATAGCTCCTAAAATTAAAATAGTAAAATATCATATTTATTAATTAAACTTTAATTGTTAGTTTTCATAAGATCAAACGATATTCAATCATTTTAACCTCGACAAGGAAATTTACCTACGATGATCCACATTGACTTTTTTACAAATATTTATACTTTTTTCTTTCATGTTTAATTATTTACTCAAAATATTATTTTAATAACACTTATATTATTTTATAAAACGAGAAACAAGTATAACATACCATGTGTCAGTGTTTGGATAAAATCGTCGCGAATCAAATACCACTGCACTATATTTGTGGAAAACCAACCGCCCTTATTTATGAAAGCAAAAAAAAGAGGAGTTAACATAAAGGTAAATAAAAAAATGTTAGTACTTCTGCCTGGAAGAGGTTTGTCCAAATTCCTTTCTTCAGAAAATTTTTTATTTATACTTTTATATTTTATATTTTAAATTTATTGGTACATTTATATTTTATATTTTGAATCCCCGCTGACCTCTCTGCTATTCCAATTTTCAGTTCTTACTTTTTCTACTGTTCATGTCAGTATTCTATTTCTTTGATTTGATGAACCGTATATTCTTACACCATAAAATGAAATCGAAAGGCAAAATACATAAGTTGTCACCCGAATTATGACCCAAATCTCTGTTACACATTTTCTAGGAACGAATATTATTTTACACACCCAACCTTTCCAAAGTGTATCTAAGACACACCATTTTTTTCTTAACCAGTTTTTTAGAATATGTGCAATATCACGCACCAATCAAATAGTGACACGTGTCATTTTAAGAAATTTTTTTTTTAAAAAAATTACAATTATACCCCTCATCTTCCTCATCTAAACTACCATGGCCGTCTTCCTCCTCTCTCACCATCAAACACCATAGCTTCTTTCTCCACCTTTTACTTAATAACAAAGCCACCATTAATTAACAAAAATCACCAGAAAACACACCCAAAACTCCATCTTTTCCGCTGAAATTAAATCAAAATTTTTGAGCCCAGATCCAACTCATTTTTCATTTCACTTCGGTAAAAGTTCGACCGCCATTAACTGCCATCGCCACAAGTCAACTATTTAAAAATCATCCATTAATAAAACTAAAGAATGTGCAAAATCTTGAGCTAAGCATGGTTGGAAAAAATTTCGAAAAATTCTCGCTTCCTAAAAATTTGACTTCGCCATGGGTAAAACTCAAGTTAAGCTTCTCTACAACGAGAAGAGATATAAGAAATCGTGGTATATCTATTTGAGAAGAAAGAGATCAGGTGGTGGAGCTCAAGGAGTAGCTATGACAGAATTTTTAAAAAGGAAGAAGATGACTCAATTTAAAATTTTTAAAAACTAAAAAAAAATTGACATCTCACACAAAATTCTTTTGTTCACGCGACCCATTTGTTGGGAAAAACACGCACTATCCACGTGGGCAAAGCAGTGTGTATTAGATACACTTTAGAAAGTTTGAGTGTGTAAAGTAATATTTGTTCCTAGAAAGTGTGTAGCAGGGATTTGGGTCATAGTTCGGGGTAACTTATTTATTTTGCCAAACCGAAATAAAAGATTGAACCATAATTTATACCATCATTTCTTCTTTTCCTTGCTTCTAATTTATTCTCATTTTATACGTAACTAAAGCCCAAAAACATTAAATAGAACACACTTTCTCTAGTCCTCTTATTATTTCACTTCATATATTTTTATTTTGCATATTTAGAATCTCCTTTCACCAACTTATACCATATTTTCGGCCATACTTTTCCGAAATAAAACTTACATGAAATTTGTTTAACTTCGATCACCCAAAACACAGGAGAAAATATAGTTTCCATTTCACAATTTTCTTTTCCATATTACATAAGTTTAAAAACAAAAGGACATTATTAACCATAATAAAATACCAAACACAACGCACTCCATTTATTAATAATCCCACAAAATATCACTACCAGTGCCTTCTCTTCTTCTCACTCTTCAAACGCAGAAACCGGGAAAGCCTTAGAAATTCCAGTAGGGGTAGCAAAAGTAATTTTCTGAAACTCCGGGTCCTGAATATAAATATAAGAAATAGTAACCCAAATCAAAATCTCCTTACTTTTAACCCCGGTGAGTTTCTTCATCCGGCGATCTTCAATAAACGCCGTGACTTCAGTGTCGTACCACACGAGTTTCCCGATTTTCTTGAACCGGTGTTCTTTTGCCTTCTTCTGTTTCAGCCATACGAACCCGGTTTGATGATTCCGGCCCACCTCGATTAGATCGTCTAATGGGAGTAGTCCTTTTGGCATGTTGTTTTGCTCGAGAAGTTCGAGAGATTTCTGCTTGCAGATCGCTGGGTCAGTGAATACCTCTGCGTTTTCTCTGTGATTTTCGGTTACTTGAGATGACATTTTCGTGAATGCAAATGAAAATGGAAAGGAAATGGGAATTAGATTTCTTTTGGTTTGGGGTTCTGTGTGAGAGAGAGTGGAAATGAGAAACATACGAAGGGAGTTTTTGTATTGTTAGGGGATCATGGGATTGATACTGTTTTATAGGGAGAAGTGAGGTGAGATTACGAAAATACCCTTTGTATTGAGGTCTCAAGTGTAAAATACATATGGATTACTTTTGAAATTTAAGAACTCTCCTTTTTCTTTTCCTTTTTAACTTTTATAAAATTCATAGTAAATTCTGCATAACCCCATTAACATAACTTTGTGATCCAAAACGTAACAACTAAATTGATGCCGTGGGATTGTTACGTATACGTTATTTTGATTTTTAATTTTTCCTGATATTATTTTTACTTTATTCTTTACACTATTTTGGTTAAGTGGACGATGTATAGCCAACATAGGATCAAGTGGGGAGCCTTGACGGAAGCTAAAACACAAGAGTTGGGGGTCAAGCTGGTGACTATGGGGGCTTGGAGGAGTAGTGGGGACGCAAGCGCTATGTCGACCACGACTGCGCAGTGCATTAGTGAAGCCGCAAGAGAGGTATTAGGGGTCTCAAAGGGTTATCCTGGTGCTCACAAGGGAGACTGGTGGTGGAATGGAGTGGTGCAAGGAAAAGTGAAAACGAAGAAAGCAACGTATCTGAAGCTAGTGAAAAGTGTAGACGAGGAGGAGAAGAGGGCAAATAGGGAGCATTATAAGTTGGCTAAGAAAGAGGCAAAGTTAACAGTTACGGCGGCCAAGACTGCAGCTTTTAGTCATTTGTATGAGGAACTCGAGGGCCGAGGTGGGGATAAGAGGTTGTTCAAGTTAGCTAAGGCACGAGAAAGGAAGGCGCGTGACTTGGACCAAGTGAAGTGCATCAAGGACGAAGAAGGTAGAGTTTTGTTGGATGAGACGCTTATCTGTTGGAGATGACAGACCTACTTCCACAGTCTCTTGAACGAGGAGGGGGACATGAGCACTTTCCTGGGTGATTTGGAACTCTCCGGGAATCGTTGTGGCTTTGGGTACTGTAGGCGGATTAGAGTTAATGAAGTTGAGGGGGCTATACATGAGATGAGCAGGGGCAAAACGATCGGACCGGATGAAATATCGGTAGAGTTTTGGAAGGGTGGGGGCAAGGCAGGCTTGTAGTGGCTCGCTAAGTTATTTAATGTTATTTTTAGAATGAAGAATATGCCCAAAGAGTGGAGGTGGAGCACAATGATTCCTGTATACAAGAACATGGGTGATATCCAAAATTGAAATAACTATCGGGTTATCAAGCTACTTAGCTATACTATGAAAGTTTAGGAGAGAGTGGTAGAGCTAAGGGTAAGGAGGAATGTGTCTATTTCTGAGAACTAGTGTTGATTTATGCCGGGGCATTCGACTACAGAAGCTATCTACCTTGTTAGGAGATTGATGGAGCAATATAGGGAGAGAAAGAAGGACTTGCATATAGTGTTCATCGACTTAGAAAATGCATACGATAAAGCTTCGAGGGAGGTTTTGTGGAGATGTTTGGAGGCTAGAGGTGTACCTGCTACCTATGTTAGATTGGTTAAGGACATGTATGATGGAGTAAAGACACGAGTGAAGATGTTTGGAGGCTAGAGGTGTACCTGTTGCCTATGTTAGATTGGTTAAGGACATGTATGATGGAGTAAAGACACGAGTGAAGATGTTTGGAGGCTAGAGGTGTACCTGTTGCCTATGTTAGATTGGTTAAGGACATGTATGATGGAGTAAAGACACGAGTGAAGATGTTGGGTGGGGACTCAGACCATTTTTCGGTTATGATCGGGTTGCATCATGGGTTGGCACTCAGCCTTTGCTTTGGTAATGGATGTACTCACGCGCCACATCCAAGGGGAGGTGCTGTGGTGCATGCTATTTGCAGATGATATTGTATTGATTAACAATATGCGAGATGGTGTGAATGCGCAATTAGAGGTATGGAGGCAGACCCTGGAATTCAAAGGTTTCAAGTTGAGCAGGACCAATACAGAATACTTGAGTGTAAGTTCAATGGCGAGACTCAAGGAGGGGAAGGGGATGTGAGGCTGGACTCACAGGTCATCCATAGGAGAGTGAGTTTTAAGTACCTTGAGTCTATTATTCAGGGGTATGGGAAGATTGATGAAGATGTCACACGTCGTATTGCGCGAGATAGATGAAATAGAGACTCGCCTTCGGTGTTTTATGTGATAAGAAGGTGCCACCGAAACATAAGGGTAAGTTCTACAGAGTGGTGGTCAAACCAACAATGTTGGGACTGAGTGTTGGCCAGTCAAGATCACTTATGTCAAGAAATCGAAGGTAGCATAGATGAGGATGTTGAGATGGATGCGCGTGCACACCAGGTTAGATAGAATCATAAATGAGGTTATTCACGACAAGGTGGGTATGGCCCCTATTGAGAACAAGATACGGGAAATGCGGCTTAGATGGTTTGGTCATGTGAGAAGGAGGAGCACAGACGCCCCCCCCCCCCACCTGTGAGGAGGTGTTAAAGGTTGACATTGGAGGGCCCACGGAGAGGTAGAGGTAGGCCAAAAAAATGTGGGGAGAGGTGATTAGGCAAGACATGGTGCAACTTCAGCTGACCGAAAACATGAACTTTCATAGGAAGGTATGGAGGTCGAAGATTAGGTTAGTAGAGTAGGTATCTAGAGTGTTCATAATAGTAGTATAAACACGCAGTCTCACTTTCTGTTGGTAGTAGGTTTTTATGACTAACCGTTGTTTTCTTTCATTGTGGATCACCTTACTATCTTGTTGTTTTTATTATGCTTTTATATGTCTTTTTGTTACTGTCCCTTCTTGTCTATTGTGAGCACGTGATTTTTTCCCCATATATGAATTACTCCCAAAAAATTCAAAATAAAACAATTTTTTGTTTGTTTGCAATTGTTGTGAATTTTGTGTTATTTTTCTTGTATTGTTTGCATTTGTCTGTGCATGTTTATTTTCTAAATTAATAAAAATACAAAAATATGTCGCATTTGCATTTAGGATTTAAGTTTGCAATTATGAGTAATTAAGTTTGTTTTACAAGAATGAAAATTACAAAAATAGGCATCTTTTGCATTTTTTGCCTTTAATGTCCAAATTGTGTGATTGTATTTTAATTGTCATTTCATTTTATGTGATAATTATTATTAGGAGTTAATTAGTGTTTTTAAGTCAATTTGGTTTTATAAATTTAATTTAGGATTTTAGGTTTGTAATTGTTGAAAATTAGTTTTAAAAAAAAAAGGATAAAAGAAACAATTGAAATGAAGAACAAATTCGGAATTGGGCCCATTTTCAATAAAACCAACTAGGCCCAAATACCCCCCACCCCCCTTCGCGTGGTCTTGTCCAAACGACCCCTTTCCCTATTGTTCTTCTTCTTCAACACAAAACACAACAGAACCCTAGGCACGCTCGAACCCAGCAACCTTACTTCAATCGCGACACACAAAACACAGTCACACACACAACCATATACAGAGAGAAGAGGGGTTGCTCACAAAAGAAAATCTCTCAGTCCCTAGGAGTCGCTGCTGATGCGTAGCCGTAATCTATGACGGGGTGACCAGCGATGACCTTTCTCCTCCTTCAGTTTTCACTGTTATTTTTATTCGCCCACGACCAGCTGCTCCGCCAAGCAACCATCCATGAACGTCGCCTCCATCGCCCAAACCAGTAGCAACTCCGTCGACCACCCTTGCTGCTTCTTCTTCTTCGTCCAGCAGCCATGAACGACCAGTGAAACAACTATCGCTGCTGCTGCTTCTTCTTCATCCCCATAGGTCCCAAACGACCATCTGCTAAATAACCATAGTCCGTCGAGCTCCAACCTCCCATGGCTGCTGTTTCTTCTGCCCCGTCTTCATCTTCTTCGACGAAGCGTCGAACCATCGTCAAACCCAGCCCGCCATGGATGCTGCTACTCAACACACACACACACGACCTCCTTCAACAGCCTTCCACGACCCACGCACACACATGGATAGAGCAGCAACAAGAGGTCATTGAAACAAAGTGAGAGATAGACAGAGGAAAAGAGAAGCAGTCCGGTTAAAGTCCGGCGAAGTTCTGTCAAGGTCTCGTTTGGTTTTGTTTGAGTCCGTCGTTGTTCGTCGTTCGGTGAGGTCCAGTCTAAGTTCGTCGAGGTTAAAAGAGAAGGTGGGTTTTTCGTTGAGTCGAGATCCGGTACGTCGAGGTTGCTGTTCGAGTTTTTCATTTCCGTTCGAGTTCGTCGTTGTTCATTTCCGGTTAGTTGGTTTAAGTTTCATTTCTGTCCGTACTTTGCTTGATATTCTCGGATTTGAAATCAGTATATGTTTGATTCTTTTCTTGTTCGTTGTTTATCACTTCTTGATTATTTCTTCAGTTTGTTTTATGTTCTTGTTTAGTTTTAATATAGAAGTGTTTAGTTTAATCATGTTGTTAGATTTAATTTAAAGTTCAATTGATTATTGAGTTTAGTGATTTGAATCTACTTGTTGGTTATGTTCAATTTGTTACTGTTATTGAATCTGAAAGTATGTTTGTTGTTAAAAATATTGTTCAGTCAAAAATATTGAGTTTCTAGCCTAAATTTGTTGATGAAATTTGATTAGGAATTGGTTATAGCTGCTGTATTTTGGTTAGATTGATTAAGTGAATTGGTTATAGCTGATGGGGTAGAATGGTAATTTTAGTAGTTTCAGGGGCATTTTCGGGATTTTATGTTTTAGCAATTGATTAATTTGAGTGTTCTGTCCACTAAGCGCTAATATATTAAAATAATACATAAAATAATACGTAGTGGAGGACAAGACATAATGATGGGGAATTAATATATTTGTTTAATATAGTGGGGGACAAAGCATGCGGTAGTGGGGAATAATGGAATTAATTAAAGAAAAGATATGTGTTAGTGGGAACTAATGTATTTGTTTAATTTAGTAGAGGACAAAACATTAAGTAGTGGGAAGTTAAAGGGGGATGGGTAGAAGATGGTGAGATTTTTAATTTAAAATGCTTCAAGTTTGGCTATAAAGAAAGGGGGGCTGGACAGAAGATAAGGGAGGTCTTTCTTAAAATAGAGGGGCTGGACGGAAGTTAAAAAAAAGAGGGGATATTGGGAGAAGAATTCGGAAATATTGAAAGATTTTTGAGGATTCGAATTTGAAGAGAGTTTAAAAGAAAGAATTTTCTAAACATTAAGAGAGAATTAAGGGTTAAACATTAACTGGTTTTTCAATCTAAAAAAAAGGGTTCACTTTGTTTTGCCCGTTGATTATTGTTGGTGTTTCTGGATTTTCATGTGGTTTGTTCCTTGAGTTTGGTTGGTTATTTGCTACTACTTCACTGGTTATTGCTGGATTTTTATTTTGGTTTTCAAATCTGTCAATGGGTGTTCCGTTTGTTGGTTGTTGCTGGTTATTGTTGTTGTTGTTGTTGTGTTACATACTACTTTGCTGACCTTCTTCTTCTTGTATTGGCAGTACCAGGTACACAACTGTAACTTTGGCATATTGTAAGCTGAAATGTGAAAGCATGAATACATATGAAGAATGAAACTTTGAAGTTTTAATTTAGCTTTTTCTTTGTTTCTTTTACTAATTGTATTTAGGCTATTTCATGTATTATTATTCTGTAAATTTCTGTCGCTTTGCATAACTAGGCATCTTGTAGTGATGTATTAAATAATACTTTGCTTTAACTTGATTATTAGGTAGTATATATTTAAGCATGCTCATTACTGTCAAACTGTTTAATAATTGGAATAAGAGGAAAATAACATAAGTTGGTCTTTAGTGAATCGGCTTGGCAAAACAGATTAAGTTCACTAGCTATGAAGGTTTTAATATTGTCAACATTAGGTTAATCGTGAACATGTAGCTAAATTTAGTTAAAGCATGAATTTAAATTAATTTCGCGAATTAGGCATTATGGCATGATTTGAGTTCAAACAAGACGAGTTAATGTTTAAATTTAATAAATTTTCGAATATGCATTAGTAATTAAGATTGATTCTAGTTTCAAATAGTTGTAAATAATTAATTCCAACGGTTTAAGTCATCTAACAATGCGAGTTTAATCTAGTTATAGGATAATTAGTTTCTTTTGAATATATTATTTGTCGATTCCGTATTTTATTTATAATTTCAATTTTAGTAATATTCCTTTTCGTTAACATTTGTCTTAATCTAGCATTTAATATGTTACGCTTTTTTTTAAGCATGTAATTAATTAGGATTTTTTCTCTTTTATTTTGAGACGAATTTAATAGAAATGTAGTCATTTTAGGATATCCTTAAAATAAATGAGGCGTGCTTCGCCAAAATAAATACAAAATTGCGGGGCCCTCAATAATTATTTGTTTTAAAATACTTAGATTCTGAGACGGGCCGTTTAGCAAATTTCACGGCCCTACCCAAAATAATAACAACGCGTTAGTCTTTAGGCGCGTATTTAATAATGTTATTTTCCTATACTCGGGTGCACATTTATGTGACCTAAATCCAATTCTCAACGGAGTCGAAGTGTGTCGACGACCACGAGTACATTGACTGTGATGTGGTTCGAGATATATTTTCACGAGGTTGCAATTCTCGATAAAATAATAATAATAATAATGATAAAAGCGGTTAAAAGTTAAAATTCGCACATATGTTCAACATGTATTATATCAGATAATCAAGCCGAATATGACAGTTGAGCGACCGTGCTAGAACCACGGAATTCGGGAATGCCTAACACCTCTCCCGGGTTAACAGAATTCCTTATCCGGATTTCTGGTGCGCAGATTGTTAATCAGAGTCATTCTTTTCCTCGTTTCGGGATTCAACCGGTGACTTGGGACACCATAAATCTCCCAAGTGGCGACTCTGAAATAAATAAATAAATCCCGTTTCGATTGTCCTTTATTTGGAATAAACTCCCTTCCGCGTCCCTTTTGCGGGCGGCGCGGGCAAAAAAGGAGGTGTGACAGCTCTGGCGACTCTGTTGGGGAACGAACCCAGAATCTCTGGTTCAGGGTTCAGAATTCGAGCTTATAATAATTGTTATATCTGGCTTTGTTTATTATCTGATTTTATTACATGTTTGGGATTAATATGATAAATGTTGTTTTTACCGCTTTGATATTATCTGAACTGTATATATAAACTGCTACGAAAATCCCTCTCTTCTCTCTCTTGAGGAGTGCACGCTGGTCGTGACTTCTTTCTGTTAGTGTCCTATCCCAAAATAGAACGAGGATTCGAAGGAGTTGCAAAATCGGATGATCTTTTGGTTACCGGTACGCAGTTCCCATCCTCGGCTCGAGTTGTCTTCTCGGGTAAGCCAGATCTAGAACAAACACCCAAGATAAACCTAGTATAACAAAACCTCATGTCGGATCCCTAGTAGGAACGCTTATTTGCATTATGTGCATTTGACTTAGGGAACTCAACACAAGGGTTGGGTCCGTCTAGGACAAGCAACCTGAAATGAAAAGACCATCCTGCTGCATCCTGTGGGTTTTATGCATTTATTTGCTGCAGACTTGCATGCTGACCGGTTTCTGAAAAAAAAATAGCGGTGTAGAGAGATAATTCTGAGTTACCAGCAAACTCTTCTAAAATTTTGTGAAAAAAAATGTTTTTTAGTGTAATTTATTTAAACAAGTCTTGTTGTCAGAATTAGTTTATTGGTCGTGGCCCGAACTACGCCGATTTGATTCTCACAGGATGTGAGATACGTAGGCAACCTTCATCGGGTCCAACCTCCCCTTTTGCAAAATAGCCACAAATGTCAAAAATTTTAATCTTTCGTCGTAAATAAGTTGGGTGATTTCATTCTTGTAAAAATAGCCGAAGGTCCCTAAAAAGATGCCGGAAGGCTATTTTTGCGAAAATAGCCATTTTTGGTCATTTTCAATGTTTTGTCCGGTTGGTAAAACACAGCCTTTAAATCTTCTTCGAAGTGCTGAAAGGCCGTATTGACTAGACCGGAGTTTTATTTTAATGTGTGTCAATTTTAATTTATTCTTTCTTTGAGTCAAATGAGTGTTAATCACCCCAAACAAACATACAGAATGAGCCCGGGTCCAAGTTTGTCGGTAACAGTTAGGAGCAAGATCCCTTTGGAGTTGCACTTGTGGTGGGAGGATTTGGAAAAGTCAGAGCGAGATAAGATCAAACTACATCTGGGAGGTCTCACTAGTTTGTTGAACGTCACACCCAGATGTGAAATCATAAAGGCCTTGATTACATTTTGGGACCCGGCCCACAACGTATTCCACTTCTCGGATTTTGAACTCACCCCAACCTTAGAAGAGGTAGCAGGATATATGGACATTACTGAGGGGCTAAGACACAAATATCTGATTACACCAAGAGCCGTCAATTCGCACGAGTTCATGGATCTGCTGAAGATAAGCAAGGGAGTCTCGTACTCTGAATTGGATAGGGCTTTTTCTACTTTGCAGTTCATATACCAGAGGTATGGGCATATAGGAGGGTTCAACGATCTGGAAAGCGGGGTTTGCAGCAGAGAGAATCAGACAAAATGGGATGAACATAGGCGGTTCGCCTTTATGGTAGCATTCTTGGGCATTGTGGTGTTTCCTCGGAAAGACAGAAATATTGATTTAAAGGTGGCTGGAGTCGTCAAGGTCCTAATTACAAACAACAAAAGCATGCTGGCCCCTATGATAGTGTCCGAGATATACCGAGCTCTCACAGCCTGTAAAGCCGAGGCAGATTTTTTCAAAGGATGCAACTTGTTATTGCAAATGTGGATAATCGAGAACTTGTGTCATCATCCTCAGTATATGAGTTGTAGATCTACAAACGAAGGTTGCATTGAAGGATATAACATGAGGGTTTCAGGGCTCAAATTGCCAGAAGGGTCTGAAGATTGGGTATCTTGCCTTCGCACCATCACAGCAGCACAAATAGGGTAGACATTGGGTTGGCTTACTGTTGAAGAAATTTTGTACATGCCCGCCACGGTTCCTTACTTCCTCTTAATGGGACTCCGAGGCATTCAGCCTTATGCGCCTTACCGGGTGATGAGATAGTTAGGGAGGTGTCAGGTGGTACACCCAGATGAAGATCTCAGTGTTTATGCAATCGAGGTTAGCACCAACGACCAATTTTATGAAGAAGTCGTTCGTTCTATATGGAATGAATGCCAATATTTAATGGTAAACACTCGAGTGCGCGACCTATCCCGAGGTGAAGTCTCACCGGCTTATATCGCCTGGTACAGGAAGAGAGATGTTGTAAGAGATGAGCCAGAACGACTAGCCAAAAAAGCCCACATTCAAGAGTTCATTGAGGCGTCGCAAGAACCGTGGGACTGGTTGGCCAAAGAGCGGGAATACCGGGCCGAAATAGGCAAGCTGAAACAACAGATTAAGGATTTGAAATTTGAGAACAAGGTGCAGGTTGCTGCCGATGAAGGAGAAAAGAACAAATTAGCCCGGGAAAGCGAGATCCTCAA
This sequence comes from Nicotiana tabacum, assembly GCF_000715075.1. Taxonomy (NCBI): domain Eukaryota; kingdom Viridiplantae; phylum Streptophyta; class Magnoliopsida; order Solanales; family Solanaceae; genus Nicotiana; species Nicotiana tabacum. Next base: position 30,256,519 of record NC_134084.1, read on the forward strand.
AGCTCAAATCCGGAAAATGAAAATGGATGCCAACAACCAACGGAGAAGCCGGTCTAATAAAAGGCTGATAGCAAGGTTAAAGAATCAGGTCATTTAAAGCCGAAAAGACTTGGAAAGATCCGAGGCTAGCATAGCAAGAATGCGGGACAGATGGGCAAAAGGTGCAGCAGTGCGGAAAAAGCACCTATGGCAAGTGAGAAGGGATTATGAAGGGAGCATTGCAATATTAAGAGAAACAAATTCCACTCTCAGAGATCGGGTCTTTAAACAAGCCCAAGATGCTAGAACGGACAGGGAGCACTGCTGTGATTCAATAGCCCGAATGGAAGAACAAATGGAGAGGTTCCAAGATCAGCTCGTTGACAACACTCAAGTATTGGGATTCATGAATCAACGAATAGAAAAACTGTGTATGGAAAGGGATAGAATCAGGGGTAGGATCGATGAGATTGGGCACTACATTACCACGAAGTGCCTAACATGTGAGGAAATGCCCCGTGATACCCTTTTTGCCTCAGTCATGGGTTATGTCCACCGGATCATAGAGGAATTTAAAAGCTTGCAAAGAGGCCTGACCCCAAAGCCCGCGGAAAGGCCGAACGATGCCTCACGAGCACCAAAATTCAAGGCTTTAATGTATCCCTAGTTCAAGTCTGCACTTGTTTGTTTTTAAGAGTCTGTTGTCTACCTCTCTGTTCTCTTTTCATATCAAACAATGTTAATAGTGTGGAGTCTGTTTTTTATATAGCTTGTAATAGCATATTTTAGTAATAAAATGCCAAATTGTGTCTTTATTTTTACTTATGGAAGAACTACGCCCGGTCTGATTCATGCGGGGACATGATACGTAGGAAATCCACATAAGATTCGACCACCACTAAAAGATAAAAAGAAAAGGCAAAGTGAATAAAGAAAGGACATAAGCCGGAATGACGCATGCAGTCAAAGCAAAAACATGTTAGAAATGGTTAAACTGCCTAGGAACATTGCATTCCCCAATGTGAAAGTGCAATATGTGTTAAAATGCTAACAAGTTTGTTGTTTATACCAGAGAAAGAGATTTCAAAACAGTTAGCTCGTTAGAACGTTCTGGCAGATTACCATTACCACACAAGATCAAAAGGGCCCATTCCGGAAAGTATGTCTGGTTCGGACAAAAGTGTTGAGGAGGAAAAGACAGAGATGCAAATGATGAAGGAGGAAGTAGACAGGTTGAGACAAGAGATAGCTGGGATGCACCTAGCCTGGGCTAAGGGACAAACACCACCAATACTTCCCCCTACTCCTACCCTTTCACCAGCTCGAACTCCGTAACACCCTTCCACTGGTCCATCAACGAGTTTCCCCATTGCCCAATACTATCAAGGGGAAACTTCCTATAATCCCCAAGCTTCACCACCCAAACAAAACTCTCCTCCACCAGTTGTTCCTGTTTTCGTGGCACCTCCACCTGCCACATTACAAAAATCATCCGATGAACCAGTGTTTTAGGTTCACGACAATCAATACTATCCTCATAAACTCACCTTCAAAGCACCCGAGCCATACACTTACACCCCTCACCTCTAGCTCCCGACAGAAACTGAGAGGCCAGCTAAGAATCCGGAGCAGGACAAAGTGCTTCGTAAAGTGAAAAGCCTGGAGCAATCCTTCAGGAATATGCATGGATTGGGCAGCCAAGTTAGTGTGTCTTATAAAGACCTGTGTCCCTTCCCCGATGTTCAATTGCCGGCAGGTTTTAAGATGCCAAAATTTGATCTATATGAGGGACATGGTGATCCTATGGCGCATCTACGAGGTTTCTATAGTAAGATGAGATGGGCAGGTGGAAAGGATAAGCTGTTGATAGCCTATTTCGGTCAAAGTTTGAGCGAGCCTGCATTGGAGTGGTACACGAGGCAGGATCCTAGCAGGTGGTACACCTGGGACGATCTAGCACAAGCATTTGCAGGTCATTTTCAGTATAACCTTGAGATCGTCCCTGACCATCTCACACTGTTAAAACTGGAGAAAAAGCCTGGAGAGAGCTTCAGGGAATTCGGATTCAGTTAGAGAGAACAAGCAGCAAGAGTCGATCCACCAATGAGGCAAGGTGAAATGGTGGACTACTTCTTACAAACTTTGGAGACAACTTACTTTGGTCACCTGGTGACGTCAGTTGGTAAATCTTTCAATGAAGTAGTAAAAATGGGCGGCATGGTTGAAGAGGGACTCAGGTCCAACAAGATAATGAGTTATTCGGTGATCAAGGCCACAACTCAGGCTATCCAAAGCAGCACGAGAGGTGCGCTCAGGAAAAAGAAGAGAAATGAGGTCGCAACAGTCGAAGCAGGTACTTGGTCCAGATCAATAGGTCTTTCCCCTCACTACCAACCCAGACCCCATTACCCAAACTATCCACACACTCCATACAATCCTCCACAACCCTATTATCCACCACAAGAGACATATTTCTCCGTCCATCACGCCCAAACTTACACCCAGCCTTCGGATCGTCCGCAACGGCATGCACCGGATCCCCAACATACATATCCACCTCCACAAAACACATATCCACCACCGAGGGCCTACAGGAATCCTTCAGGGCCAAGCTTTCGTGGAAATCAGGCTTTCAGGAATGAAAGGATGCAGAAGCCGAGAACATTCACTCCGTTGGGAGAAACCTATACTACTTTGTTTCACAAGTTGAGGCAGATAGGCCTATTAAGTCCTATTGAACCCAAATTGCCAAATCCCCTTCCCAAAAATCTGGACCACTCAGTAAGCTGTGAATATTGTTCGGGGGCTCCCGGGCATGATACTGAGAAGTGTTGGAAGTTGAAGACTGCCATACAAGATCTTATTGACACAAATAGGATCGAGGTTCAGGCACCAGAGGCACCCAACATCAATGAAAACCCGTTACCGGTGCACCATGAGGCCCATATGATCGAACTAGTGCACGAAGGATGGAAACCTAAAACACCCTCACAAACGGTAATGATGATTCGCGTCAGTCCTAACGAAAAGACGACCAGTAGAAAGGCAGTGGTACAGTCGGGAAAGGTAGATGACAAGCCATTTGTGGTAGTAGGGAAAGGTTCGTCTGTTGCTGCGAAGAAGCCAGAGTCAGTCAGGGCAGTGCTGCAGGGAGTATCAAGCAAACCAGTGTTGGTGGTGAAGGGGGTCCACGTGGAACCAGTTGTTATCAGGCTAGTAATGCAGTTGCCGATAACAAATGAGAAAGCTGTTCCATGGAGCTACAGTCAAGTGGCAGTGATGCATAAGGGGAAGGAGGTTGTGGAAGAAGTATGCGAGGCTTAGGGGTTAACTCGTTCGGGAAGGTGTTTTGTTCCCGCAGAATTGAGAAGGGCCAATCCTGTAACAATAAAGAAGCTAGTGACTGAGGAAGAAGCAGAGGAGTTTTTGAAGAAGATGAAGGCATAGGACTACTCAATTATAGAGCAGTTGAGGAAGACCCCAGCCCAGGTTTCGTTGCTATCCTTGTTGATCCATTCAAGCGATCATTGTCAGGCCTTAATGAAGATTCTGAACGAAGCCCATGTCCCGGACAAGCTCTTAGTGAACCATTTGGAGAAAATAGTACACAAGATCTTCGAGGTAAACCGAGTGACAATCTATGACGATGAGTTACCGGTATAGGGTACAGAACACAACAGAGCACTCTACCTGACTGTGAAATGCGAAGACTCGGTGGTCACTCGAGTACTAATTGATAATGGGTCAAGTGACAATATCTGTCCTTTGGCCACTCTGAACAAACTAAAGGTTGCTGATGATAGGATCCACAAGAAAAGCGTCTGCATCCGAGGTTTTGATGGGGGTGGTACTGACACAGTGGTTGATATCGTACTGGAATTAACCATTGGTCCAGTTGAGTTCACCATGGAATTTCAAGTGATAGATGTGGTGGTGTCGTACAATCTTTTGTTGGGACGACTCTGGATCCACACAACAAAAGCAGTTCCTTTTACACTGCATCAAATGGTCAAATTTGAATGGGATAGACAAGAGATTGTGGTACACGGGGATGACAGCGCACATGCCGTCAGTGATGCTATTGTGCCCTTCATAGAAACCGATGATGACAAGAGCCCATGGGTTTATCAGGTTTTTGACGCAGTCTCAGTAGACAAAATTCCTGAAGTTGGGGGTCTTCCACTTCCCAGAATCGCAACCTTCATGATAGCCTCAGAGATGTTGAACAACGAATTTGTACCAGGAAAAGGTCTGGGGATTGATCTGCAGGGAATGGTCCAGCCAGTTTCTTTGCCCAAGAACCTGGATACTTTTGGGTTAGGATTCAAGCCTACCGCAGTGGATGTAAAGCAGGCCCGCAAGTTGAAGAAAAGAGTTTGGGTCCTTCCTAGGCCAATCCCGCGCCTATCTAGATCATTTGTCAGAGCAGGGTTCAGAAAGTTGTCAATCCTGGAAGTTCTCGGACCCCTGATCAGGCCAGATGGGGATTTGAATGAGGGCTTTGAAATAATGTTCGCAGATGTCAACATGATAGAAGCTGGAGAGGGTTCCAGTAAGGCAGACATACATTTTTTGGGGCCTAGGGCTAATGTCAACAATTGGACAACTACTTCACTTCCTACTAAGAGGGAGTCCTAGTAGTTGGCTCTGATTTTCCTTCTTGTTTTCTGGATTATTCCAGGGTTGTAATCCAGATTCCTTTTTATTTTTATTATTTCTCAACAAAGTGTGAAACCTTGTTATCCCATAGTTCAATAAAATGAAAAGTTTCTTCTTCATTCCTTATTTTATTTTTAATTGTTTTTTTTATGAACAGTTCTTTTCATACTGGTCTTAACAACATGGCATGCACAACGAATCTTCAACCTAGTCTAAAAGATCAATCTGATTCCGAACTAACTATACAAGAGGTCGATTATGATAATGAATCAGAATACGATGAGGATGAAGCCTTCGAGGAGATAAATAGATAGTTAAGCCAGTTTGAAGAAAAATCTAGGCCCAACTTAAATGACACAGAAGTCATAAACTTAGCGGATGCAGTCGATATCAGGGAAACTAAAATAAGCATCCACATTGCACCAAATATTAGGAAAGAACTAATCAAAACACTTATTGAGTTCAAAGATGTTTTTGCATGGTCGTATGATGACATGCCAGGGTTAAGCACGGATTTAGTGGTTCATAAATTGCCCACTGACCCGGCATGCCCTCCCGTCAAGCAGAAATTGAGGAAGTTTAAAATAGACATGAGTGTGAAGATTAAAGAAGAAGTAACCAAGCAGCTACAAGCAAAGGTTATTCGGGTCACTCGATATCCTGCTTGGTTGGCTAATGTGGTGCCGGTGCCGAAGAAAGATGGGAAGATCAGGGTGTGTGCCGATTACCGCAATCTGAACAGGGCAAGCCCAAAGGACAACTTTCCTTTACCCAACATCCATATCTTGATCGACAATTGTGCCGGACGTGAGATCGGACTTTTGTAGATTGCTATGCTGGGTATCATCAGATTCTGATGGATGAAGAAGATGCGGAAAAGACGGCATTTATTATGCCGTGGGGGACTTATTGCTACCGGGTAATGCCATTTGGTTTGAAGAATGCTGGGGCAACATACATGAGAGCAATGACTACTGTGTTTCATGACATGATCCACAAAGAAATTGAGGTGTACGTGGACGATGTGATCATAAAATCCAAGCATCAGGAAAACCACGTAGCAGACTTAAGGAAGTTTTTCCAAAGGCTTCGAAGGTACGATATTAAGCTCAACCCAGCCAAATGTGCATTTGGAGTTCCATCTGGAAAGCTGTTGGGATTCATCGTCAGTCGGCGAGGTATTGAACTGGACCCATCAAAGATCAAATCTATACAAGATTTGCCACCGCCGAAGAACAAGACAGAAATAATGAGTCTGTTGGGAAGGTTGAATTACATCAGCAGATTTATTGCTCAACTCATAGCGACTTGTGAACTCATCTTTCGGCTACTAAAGAAAGATGCTGCGATAGAATGGACGGCGGAATGTCAGGAGGCATTTGACCAAATCAAAGGATATTTATCAAATCCACCTGTGTTGGTTCCACCTGAGCCGGGGAGACCGTTAATTCTTTATCTAACGGTCCTGGAGAATTCGTTTGGATGCGTGTTGGAGCAATACGACATTACAGGAAGGAAGGAGCAAGCCATCTATTATCTCAGCAAGAAGTTTACAGTATATGAGGTTAAGTACACTCAACTCGAGAAGACATGTTGCGCCGTAACTTGGGTGGCCCAGAAATTGAAGCATTATTTGTCCTCATATACTACTTATCTCATTTCACGCTTGGATCCACTAAAGTATATTTTCCAGAAGCCTATGCCCACAGGGAGGTTAGCGAAATGACAAATATTACTCACAGAGTTTGACATCGTCTATGTGACGAGGACGACCATGAAAGCCCAAGCACTGGCCGATCACTTGGCTGAGAATCCTGTTGATGAAGAATACGAGCTGTTGAGGACGTATTTTCCTGATGAGGAAGTAATGCATATAGATGAGTTGGAATTACCTGAGGAACCAGGTTGGAAGCTTTTCTTTTATGGAGCCGCAAATGCGAAGGGAGTTGGAATATGAGCGGTACTTATTTCTGAAATAGGATGTCATTATCCTGTTACAGCTCAGCTGCGTTTCTATTGTACCAACAACATGGCTGAGTATGAGGCATGCATTTTGGGTCTGCGACTAGCTGTAAACATGGATGTTCAGGACGTTTTGGTCTTGGGAGACTCGGACCTCCTGGTGCATCAGATTTAGGGTGAATGGGAAACACGGGATTTGAAGCTCATACCATATCGACAATGTTTGTACGATCTGAGCAAGCGATTTTGATCAGTGGAGTTCAGACACATCCCAAGAGTTCACAATGAGGTTGCCGATGCATTGGCCACTTTAGCATCGATGTTGCACCACCCAGACAAAATTCATGTTGACCTATTGCACATCCAGGTTCGTGATCAGCATGCCTATTGCAACATGATAGAGGAAGAAGTGGATGGCGAGCCATGGTTTTATGATGTCAAGGAGTACCTCAGGATGGGGATATACCCGGAGCAGGCCATCGAAGATCAAAAAAGAGCCGTTCGGCGATTGTCAAGTGGATTCTTCCTCAGTGGAGGAGTGTTGTACAAAAGAACCCCAGATTTGGGATTGCTGAGATGTATAGATGCCAGTCAAGCCACGACAGTTATGACAGAGGTGCATGTTGGAGTTTGTGGGCCACATATGAGCGGATATGTATTGGCGAAGAAGATTCTTCGAGCAGGGTATTATTGGCTCACTATGGAGCGTGATTGTATCAATTTCGTGCGGAAATGCCATCAATATCAGATACACGGAGATTTGATTCATTCTCCGCCGACAGAATTGCATACAATGTCAGTGCCATGGCCATTTGTTGCCTAGGGAATGGATGTAATTGGACGTATTGAGCCGGCAGCTACCAACGGTCATAGGTTCATTTTGGTGGCCATCGACTATTTCACTAAGTGGGTTAAAGCTAAAACTTTCAAGTCAGTAACCAAGAAACCAGTGGTGGATTTTGTTCACTCCCATATAATCTGTAGATTTGGGGTCCCAAAAGTAATCATCACGGATAATGGTGCTAATATTAATAGCAATTTGATGAAAGAAGTATGTCAACAGTTTAAGATTACACACCGTAATTCCACACCATATCGTCCCAAGGCGAATGGAGCAGTTGAAGCAGCCAACAAGAACATCAAGAAGATACTTAGGAAGATGGTAGAAGGATCCAGACAATGGCATGAAAAATTACCATTTGCATTGTTGGGTTATCGCACCACTGTCCGTACTTCAGTAGGGGCAACTCCTTATTTATTGGTATATGGAACTGAAGTAGTAATACCGACGGAAGTTGAAATTCCATCCCTTCAGATTGTCACTGAGGCTGAGGCTGAGATTGATGATGACGAGTGGGTCAAAACCCGTTTAGAATAGTTAAACTTGATTGATGAAAAGAGATTGGCAGTTGTGTGTCATGGCCAGTTATATCAAAAGAGAATGGCGAGAGCCTACAACAAGAAGGTGCGCCCCAGAAAATTTGAGGTGGGGCAGCAGGTGTTGAAACGAATCCTGCCACATCAGGCCGAAGCAAAAGGCAAGTTCGCCCCGAATTGGCAAGGACCGTTCATTATAACCAGAGTGTTGTCCAATGGCGCTTTATGTTTAACAGATATCGACGGGAAATGCGTCGACATGGCTATCAATTCAGACGCAATTAAGAGATATTATGTATGATTTATTTTGATTGTAATTGTTGTTTGTGGTTGGCATTTATCGGAGAATGAAATGACGGAGGCAATTCTTTCTTCTATCCAAATACTTTAACCTTTGCTTCCCTTTTTTAGCCTTATTTATTCTTTCATATCCCTCTTTTGGAATCAGTAATTAAAATAAAAGAAAAAGAAAAAGAGAAAAATAATGATAATAAAGACAAAAGAAAAGTCACAAGAAAAACAAAGGAATTGGGAACTACGTTTGACCTGATTCCTCAAAGAAGGATACGTAGGCGCCTCACGGCTCGGTCATAGTGTAACAAAAAAATAAAAATCCCCAAGCAAGAAAAACTGGGGCAGAAGTTTGTGTTTGTAATTTTGGAAAGGAAGTTTGATTCCAAGAGTTGTACTGTTTTATCCATCAAAATTATTTTGAACTTTTTATACCCTTTTTTCTTTTTAGCCATATACAAAAACCCATATTGATGTCCAAAAAAGACCTCCCGATCAGTATCCGAGAAGTGCCAAGTCATGCAAATGGAAGTCGGGAACAACACTCTGATCCCCAACAAAGAAGAAGATCATAAGCTGGAAATGAATTGATAGCCGAAAGAATCCCCAGCAAAGAGAGTCATGTCGACAACACTCCAATCCCCAGCTGAAAAATAAAATAAAATGAGAGAGTCTCATCAGTGAAAACCTTCACAGGCACCATGAGGCGACGGGAGTTGAGAGAAATGAGAGAGTCTTATTAGTGAAAACCCCTCGAAGGTCACTATGAGGCGACAAGGCAAGATTGGCGGGAAGGATCCGCGGTAGGCAAAGGGTTGAGTGTTTATTTATCCCCAGCAAGATGAGGCCATCCGAAAGATTGATTGATACGAATATACTGGGTTGATCAATCCGGAATGCATGACATGATCGTTGGGATCGATTATATCATTCAGATAAGTTCTTTTCTTTCTTTTTTCCCAGCATTTGTTCAAAAAGACTTCTTCTTTTTCTATTTTTTGAAATCATCACTTTTTCATTTCTTGGTTTAAAAGACTTTACCTCCCCTGCAGTTTGTTTTTGAAAAGAATTTTCAGAGCTTACTACCAGTGGCCAAAATGGTGCAAAGCAAAGTGCGAATAGAACATGCCAAAGATAAGGCGACAAAGCGAAAACAAGTTTGTCCCAAGACCAAATGACGAATGGGTCTAGATCCCAAGAGGACCAAATTTCCAAGGAAAGTTAGAGAAAAACAGAAAGAACAACAGTTAAAAAGTTAGGGATCAAATTCCAAGAGGATCCCAAATAGATTTGCGAGATACAGGAACAACTCCGACAGATTCTCGACCAAGCTCCACAATGGTCGGACAAAACAGAGCGGGGAAGGAAGAGAAACAAAAAACCATCCCCAGCAGGAATATCAGTCCCAGCAAATAGTATCATCCCCAGCAAGTTTTATAGCAAAGCAGGGAAAAGAAAAGGGAAAAACCATCCCCAGCAGAAGTGGCACGACCACTCTCCCCGTTTTAAACTAACAAATTTTTCTTTGATTCAAAGCAGGGAAAAACCATCCCTAGCAAAAGTGGCACGACCACTCGCCCCGTTTTAAACTAACAAATTTTTCTTTGATTTAAAGTAGGGAAAGGAAATATTATTGACCGCAGGAAGACAGGGTCACAAAGAAGATTATTAAACTGGGGCAGAAAAGTTTCTCTCATTACGAAAATTTTCTTGAAATCAGATAGCCATTTGGGAAAGAGAGAAGATAACACAAGTTTTGAAGGAAATAAAATCCCCAGCAGTATACAAGAAGGGAGATACAAGTTTTAAAAGAAAAGCAATCTTGGAAGAAGCAAGATAACCCAAAGTTGTAAAATCAATGACCTTTGAATCAATATCATCCCCACCATTGTTAAAAGGAGGAAGATAATTCCCCAGCAGTGTTATTCCCGGCAGGTTTCAGGGAAGTGAAAGCACCAGCTTTAAAGGAAATAGTCTTTGAAGAAGGAAAATGACATATTGGTGAAATAAAATATCGGCGTTATCCCCAGCAGTTTTCAGAGGAATAAAACACCAGTTTTGAAGGAAGCAGTTGAAGAAGTCAGGAGCCCGCCTGGAGAATGGAGGTGTTACATTTAAGTTGTTGTTGAAGTCAGGAGCCCACCTGGAGAATGGAGGCTGATTTATTCTCAAAGTTGCTATGGAAGTCAGGAGCCCGCCTGGAGAATGGAGGCTGACATTTTTAAGAAGTTGTTGAAATCAGGAGCCCGCCTGGAGAATGGAGGTGTTACATTTAAAAAGTTGGAGAAGTCAGGAGCCCGCCTGGAGAATGGAGGCCGAATTATTTTCAAAGTTGCTAAAGTCAGGAGCCCGCCTGGAGAATGGAGGCTGAATTATTTTTGAGAAAGCTATTGAAGTCAGGAGCCCGCCTGTAGAATTGAGGTTGTTAAATTTTAATTTGGAGTCAGGAGCTCGCCTGTAGAATGGAGGTTGTTAAATTTTAATTTGGAGTCAGGAGCCCGCCTGTAGAATGGAGGTTGTTAAATTTTAATTTGGAGTCAGGAGCCCGCCTGTAGAATGGAGCTTGTTAAATTTTAATTTGGAGTCAGGAGCCCGCCTGTAGAACGGAAGTTGTTTATTTTAAAAGGTTGAAGAAGTCAGGAGCCCGTATGTAGAACGGAGGTTGTTATATTCTAAGATTGGAGAAGTCAGGAACCCGCCTGTAGAACGGAGGTTGTTTATTTTAAGTTGGAGAAGTCAGGAGCCCGCCTGTAGAACAAAGGTTGTTATATTTAAAAGAAGTCAGGAGCCCGCTTGGAGAATGAAGGCTGAATTATTTTCAAGAAGCTGTTTAGGTCAGGAGCCCGCCTATAGAATGGAGGTTATGTCATCTTTCAAAAGTCAAGTTGGAGTCAGGAGCCCGCCTGCAGAACAAAGGAATACGTTTCAAGATCAAACAGAAGTCAGTAATGAGGAGAGTTACAACAAAAATCCCCAGCATAACAAGCTTTAATGTAGGAAGCAGTGTCCCCAGCAAACAGAGCGGAATAATAAAACTTGTGTTTAGAAAAGCAAAAGGCCAGTGTCATACCCAACAATTTTCGAAAGAAAGGCACCAGAGGAAACACAAGCCGACAAGAAAGCAAGGCAACCAGAGCGCGTGGAAGATAGATAAGATTTTGTAATTCCTAGTTTAGTCTAGCCTCTAGTTTTCTTTTGAGCACAATGTAACAAGGAGATCGGTAAGCAGTAGTAACAACATGCGACAGCAGTAACAGCAAAAATTGCAGTTCCATGGTAGTCCCAGCTACCAAAACTTCCCGAACTACATTAACCTGATTCCCTTCTAGCCAGGGATATGTAGGAAACCTTTGAAGCAAAGGTTCGGTTAAATCTTTTTCAAAAATGCTTCACACGAAGTATTCCAACGGGCAAAAATCGCTCGTATACGCTCACTTTATCTTTGCATGTTTTCGGACAAAGAGGGGCAGCTGTGAGCACGTGATTTTTGCCCCATATATGAATTACTCCCAAAAAATTCAAAATAAAATAATTTTTTGTTTGTTTGCAATTGTTGTGAATTTTGTGTTAATTTTCTTGTATTGTTTGCATTTGTCTGTGCATGTTTATTTGCTAAATTAATAAAAATACAAAAATATGTCGTATTTGCATTTAGGATTTAAGTTTGTAATTATGAGTAATTAAGTTTGTTTTACAAGAATGAAAATTACAAAAATAGGCATCTTTTGCATTTTTAGCCTTTAATGTCTAAATTGTGTGATTGTATTTTAATTGTCATTTCATTTTATGTGATAATTATTATTATGAGTTAATTAGTGTTTTTAAGTCAATTTGGTTTTATAAATTTAACTTAGGATTTTAGGTTTGTAATATTTGAAAATTAGTTTTAAAAAAAAGGAAAAAAGAAACAATTGAAATGAAGAACAAATTCGGAATTGGGCCCATTTTCAATAAAACCAACTAGGCCCAAATACCCCCCCCCTTTCGTGTGGTCTTGTCCAAACGACCCCTTTCCCTACTGTTCTTCTTCTTCAATGCAAAACACAACAGAACCCTAGGCACGCTCGAACCCAGCAACCTTACTTCAATCGCGACACACAAAATACAGTCACACACACAACCATATACAGAGAGAAGAGGGGCTGCTCACAAAAGAAAATCTCTCAGTCCCTAGGAGTCGCTGCTGCTGCGTCGCCGTAATATATGACGGGGAGACCAGCGACGACCTTTATCCTCCTTCAGTTTTCACTGTTATCGTTATTCGCCCACGACCAGCTGCTCCACCAAGCAACCATCCATGAACGTCGCCTTCATCGCCCCAAACTAGTAGCAACTCCGTCGACCACCCTTGCTGCTTCTTCTTCTTCGTCCAGCAGTCATGAACGACCAGTGAAACAACCATCGCTGCTGCTGCTGCTTCTTCTTCGTCCCCATAGGTCCCAAACAACCATCTGCTAAACAACCATAGTCCGTTGAGCTCCAACCTCCCATGGTTGTTGTTTCTTCTGCCCCGTCTTCATCTTCTTCGACGAAGAGTCGAACCATCGTCAAACCCAGCCCGCCATGGCTGCTGCTACTCAACACACACACACACGACCTCCTTCAACAGCCTTCCACGACCCCCACACACACATGGATAGAGAAGCAACAAGAGGTCATTGAAACAAAGTGAGAGATAGACGGAGGAAAAGCGAAGCAGTCCAGTTAAAGTCCGGCGAAGTTCTGTCAAGGTCTCATTTGGTTTTGTTTGAGTCCGTCGTTGTTCGTCGTTCGGTGAGGTCCAGTCTGAGTTCGTCGAGGTTAAAAGAGAAGGTGGGTTTTTCGTTGAGTCGAGATCCGGTACGTCGATGTTGTTGTCCAAGTTTTCCGTTTCCGTTCGAGTTCTTCGTTGTTCATTTCCGGTTAGTTGGTTTAAGTTTCATTTCTGTCCGTACTTTGTTTGATATTCTCGGATTTGAAATCAGTATATGTTTGATTCTTTTCTTGTTCGTTGTTTATCATTTCTTGATTATTTTTTCAGTTTGTTTTATGTTCTTGTTTAGTTTTAATATAGAAGTGTTTAGTTTAATCATGTTGTTAGATTTAATTTAAAGTTCAACTGATTATTGAGTTTAGTGATTTGAATCTACTTGTTGGTTATGTTCAATTTGTTACTGTTATTGAATCTGAAAGTATGTTTGTTGTTAAAAATATTGTTCAGTCAAAAATATTGAGTTTCTAGCCTAAATTTGTTGATAAAATTTGATTTGGAATTGGTTATAGCTGCTGTATTTTAGTTAGATTGATTAGGTGAATTGATTATAGTTGATGGGGTAGAATGGTAATTTCAGTAGTTTCAGGGGCATTTTCGGGATTTTAAGTTTTAGCAATTGATTAATTTGAGTGTTCTGTCCACTAAGCGCTAATATATTAAAATAATACATAAAATAATACGTAGTGGGGGACAAGACATAATGGTGGGGAATTAATATATTTATTTAATATAGTGGGGGACAAAACATGCGGTAGTGGGGAATAATGGAATTAATTAAAGAAAAGATATGTGTTAGTGGGAACTAATGTATTTGTTTAATTTAGTGGGGGACAAAACATTAAGTAGTGGGAAGTTAAAGGGGGATGGGTAGAAGATGGTGAGATTTTTAATTTAAAATGCTTCAAGTTTGGCTATAAAGAAAGGGGGGCTGGACAGAAGATAATGGAGGTCTTTCTGAATATAGAGGGGCTGGACAGAAGTTAAAAAAAGGGGGGGGGGAGAAGAATTCAGAAAGATTGAAAGATTTTTGAGGATTCGAATTTGAAGAGAGTTTAAAAGAAAGAAATTTCTGAACATTAAGAGAGAATTAAGGGTTAAACATTAACTAGTTTTTCAATCTAAAAAAAAAGGGTTCACTTTGTTTTGCCCGTTGATTATTGTTGGTGTTTCTGGATTTTCATGTGGTTTGTTCCTTGAGTTTGGTTGGTTGTTTGCTACTACTTAACTGGTTATTGCTGGATTTTTATTTTGGTTTTCAAATCTGTCACTGGGTGTTCCGTTTGTTGGTTGTTGCTGGTTATTGTTGTTGTTGTTGTTGTGTTACATACTACTTTGCTGACCTTCTTCTTCTTGTATTGGCAATACCAGGTACACAACCGTAACTTTGGCATATTGTAAGCTGAAATGTGAAAGCATGAATACATATGAAGAATGAAACTTTGAAGTTTTAATTTAGCTTTTTCTTTGTTTCTTTTACTAATTGTATTTAGGCTATTTCATGTATTATTATTCTGTAAATTTCTGTCGCTTTGCATAACTAGGCATCTTGTAGTGATGTATTAAATAATACTTTGCTTTAACTTGATTATTAGGTAGTATATATTTAAGCATGCTCATTACTGTCAAACTGTTTAATAATTGGAATAAGAGGAAAATAACATAAGTTGGTCTTTAGTGAATCGGCTTGGCAAAACTGATTAAGTTCACTAGCTATGAAGGTTTTAATATTGTCAACATTAGGTTAATCGTGAACATGTAGCTAAATTTAGTTAAAGCATGAATTTAAATTAATTTTGCGAATTAGGCATTATGGCATGATTTGAGTTCAAACAAGACGAGTTAATGTTTAAATTTAATAAATTTTCGAATATGCATTAGTAATTAAGATTGATTCTAGTTTCAAATAGTTGTAAATAATTAATTCCAACGTTTCAAGTCATCTAGCAATGCGAGTTTAATCTAGTTATAGGATAATTAGTTTCTTTTGAATATATTATTTGTCGATTCCGTATTTTATTTATAATTTCAATTTTAGTAATATTCCTTTCCGTTAACATTTGTCTTAATCTAGTATTTAATATGTTACACTTTTTTTAAGCATGTAATTAATTAGGATTTTTTCTCTTTTATTTTAGAGACGAATTTAATAGAAATATAGTCATTTTAGGATATCCTTAAAATAAATGAGGCGTGCTTCGCCAAAATAAATACAACATTGCGGGGCCCTCAATAATTATTTGTTTTAAAATACTTAGATTCCGGGACGGGCCGTTTAGCAAATTTCACGGCCCTACCCAAAATAATAACAACGCGTTAGTCTTTAGGCGCGTATTTAATAATGTTATTTTCCTATACTCGGGTGCACATTTATGTGACCCAAATCCAAATCTCAACGGAGTCGAAGTGTGTTGACGACCATGGGTACATTGACTGTGACGTGATTCGAGATATATTTTCACGAGGTTGCAATTCTCGATAAAAAAAAATAATAATGATAAAAGCGGTTAAAAGTTAAAATTCGCATATATGTTCAACATGTATTATATCAGATAATCAAGCCGAATATGACAGTTGAGCGACCGTACTAGAACCACGGAATTCGGGAATGCCTAACACCTTCTCCCGGGTTAACAGAATTCCATATCCGAATTTCTGGTGCGCAGACTGTTAAATAGAGTCATTCTTTTCCTTGATTCGGGATTCAACCAGTGACTTGGGACACCATAAATCTCCCAAGTGACGACTCTGAAATAAATAAATAAATCCCGTTTCGATTGTCCTTTAATTTGAATAAACTCCCTTCCGCGTCCCTTTTGCGGGCGGCGCGGCCGAAAAGGGAGGTGTGACATCTATATCTTTATTAATATGGTGGTTATTCTTTCCTGAGCCGATGGTCTATTGGAAATAACCTCTATATCCTCACAAGGTAGGGGTAAGGTCTGCGTACACACTACCCTTCCCAGACCTCACGGTGTGATAATACTGGGTATGTTGTTGTTGCTCCTATTTTTTTTAACTTTGCCATTTATCCTATTTTATCTTCATCATCACATTAATGTTATTTTATTAATGGGCAGAAATTAAATAGGACAAACGGTTATAAATTGTATTCCTATATAATTCCTCTTACCATATAATGATAGAATGTGTGAATCAAACTCCTTTTAGCCTATGCAATCAGCACATATTTTCTTTTCAGTGAACTAGGTTCCTCAACACTAGTTTTTGTTTTTAAAAATAAAATTAATTTTTCTGTAGAGACTAAATTTTAGCTTTACAAGAGTCATTGTAATGACCAGTTTGACCACATTGAGTACACAACAAATTATCAGCCACAATTACATATTTGCTATAGGGAATATATGGGGATTTAGCTTTATGGAACCTGATTCTTTGTTTGTTTCTACCATTATTTTTATACATAAATTGTATCAAAGGACTGGGTCCAATTCAGTGACTTATCAAGATCATTTTTATCCTTTTCCGAACCTCCTGAAGTTGTCTACTCTTTTCTAGCTTAGTAACAAGACTTGTTTTAATTTACTTAAGCTCGCTCTCAAGCTCAAGTTGAGTCTCACTAGCCACTTCTTTTTTCTTAGGGGTTTCCATCTATTTTTCTTATTTGGTTTTTCAATAAGGTATTTTCTCTAGTTACTTCTTCCATTTGTTCATTCAAGTCTACAATAGAAACTACCATATCATCCTTCTCGTGTTCTATATCACCAATATTTTCAGTTAGATTATTTTTCTTATTAATAAGGCTATGATAGGAATCAATCAATACATTTGATAAGGATATTAATCTTTTCTTAAAGTAAGTTTTCAAATTTTTTTGAATATCAAGAAAATTTACCTCATCTTCCTCCTTATTCTCATCATCATCAGGTTTAGCCGTGAGTGCAAATATGGATTCATATTCTTAAGATTCATTGTCAACAACCATCATAGATATATCTCCTTGGTCATCTTCACCTTCAGATTCACTAAAGGAATTTCCTCAGGCAGCTAGAGCTTGCTTCACTGTGTTGTCAGCAACATCTCTTCTTTTGAACTTTCTGTTAGGGACCTAGTTCCTCTTAGTCATCTTATCAGTGTTGGTTTTGAAATGATCATGCTTATGAAAAGGACAATCTTTAATGAAGTGTCCAGGCTTTCAACACTTATGACAGCAATCATTTTCTTTAAAATTTCTACTGGAACTTCCTTTCTTTGGAATCCCACTATTTCTTCGAACTATATTTTGGAATCTTCTAGTGAGATACATCATGTCGAATTTATCACTACCTGAGTCATTGTTGGCAGTCTTGAGAACCAAGAGCTTCTCTATCTTGGACTCTCTTCTTTCAAGATCGTTCTTTCTCTCCATCTCATAAGTTTTGAGATTTCCAATAAGCTTGTCAACAACCAGCTTCTGCAAATCTTTGACTTCAGTGATAGCATTAACCTTGCTCTTCCAAGAACCTGATAAAACACTGAGTATCTTTCGGACCAACTTGTTGGTTGGAATGATTCCACCAAGTGAATAAAGCTTATTGATTATGGAGGTGAAACGGGTATGCATCTCTTGAATGGACTCATCCTCTTTCATTTAAAGAGTTCATACTCATTTGTAAGCATATCTATTGTGGATTGCTTTGAGTATTTCCTTCGTGAGCCGTTTGAAGAGATTCCCATATTTTCTTGGCAAATTCACATGCCGAGATACGATTATACTCGACTGGTCCAGTACCACACACAAGAATCTTCTTCTTCTTGAAGTTCTTCTCAATAGTTTTTCGATCAGCATCATTATATTCTTCTCTTGTATTTTGGAATAGTCATTGTTCCCTCTCCAACAGCCTTCATAGGGACAACAGGACCATCACAAATCACGTTCTAAAGCTCAGAATCTTCAGCCACAATGAAGTCATACTTCAGCAGCTCTAACCACTTCCTCTAGCACAAATTAAGGTCTTTCTGCTGGAACATATGCTGCAAACTCTGGTGATCAGTGTAGATCTCACAAGGAACACCGTACAAATAATGACGCCGGATCTTCAAGGCGTGAACAATAGCAGCTAACTCGAGATAATGGATAGGATAATTCTTCTCATGCACCTTCAACTATCTTGACACGTAGGTAATCACCCTACCGTCCTACACCAATACCGCTCCAAGGCCAATCCTCGAGGCATCACAATAGACAGTATAAGACCCCGAACCTATAGCCAATATCAATACTGGGGTTGTATTCAAAGTTGTCTTAAGCTTTTGAAAGCTCTCCTCACACTCTTTCGTCCACCTGAATAGAGCACCCTTCTGGGTCAGCCTGGTCATAGGTGCTGCGATAGATAAAAATCCCTCAACAAATCGACGATAATAACCCGCCAAGCCAAGAAAACTACGAATCTCTATAGTTGAGGATGGTCTGTGTCAACTCTGCACAACTTTTACTTTCTTCGGATCCACTTTGATCTTCAATCGATACCGCGTGACCCAAAAATGCCACGAAATCTAACCAGAACTCACATTTCGAGAACTTTGCATATAATTTCTTTTCTCTCAAGGTCTGAAGCACTGTCCTCAGGTGCTGCTCATGATCCTCCCGACTCTGGGAGTATACCAGAATGTCGTCAATGAAGACAATGATGAAGGAGTCAAGATATGGCCGGAATACGTTGTGCATCAAATGCATAAATGTTACTGGGACATTGGTTAGTCGAAATGGCATAACAAGGAATCATAATGACCATACCCAGTCCTGAAGGCAGTCTTCGGGATACTTGGCTCCCAAAAATCTTCAAGTGGTAATAACCTGAACGCAAGTCAATCTTAGAAAACACTCGAGCACCCTGTAACCGATCAAACAGATCATCAATACGAGGCAACAAATATTGGTTCATCATTGTAACTTTGTTCAACTGGTGATAATAAATGCACATACGAATAGAACCATCCTTTTTCTTCACAAACAAGACAAGAGCACCCCAAGGTTATACATTGGGCGGAATAAAGCCCTTATCAAGAAATTCATGTAGCTGATCCTTCAACTCCTTCAATTCAGGAGGAGTTATACGATAAGGAGGGATAGAAATGGGTTGAGTGACCGACAACAAATCATTGCCAAAATCAATATCTCTATAAGGCGGCAAGCCCAGAAGATCAGTTGGAAACACATCGGAGAAATCCTGTACTACTGAGACTGAAGCAACTGTAGGGGTATCAATACTGACATCTCTCATATAAGCTAGATACTTGTCACACCCCTTCTCAACCATTTGCTGAGCTTTCAAAAATGAAATAATTGTACTAGGAATGTGATCTAAGGTACCCCTCCACTCTAATCGCAGTACTGGCATAGCCAGCATCACGGTCTTGGCACGACAATCAAGAATAGTATAATGGGGTGACAACTAGTCCATACCCGAGATAATCTACCATGCTCAGCAATAATAAATCAGCTCTGGTCTCAAAACCACGAAGAGCAATCAAACATGACCGATAAATGCGGTCCACAATAAGAGAATCTCCCACAGGTAGAAATATAAACAGGGGAATTTAAAGGTATCCCAATATACACCCAAATGTAGGGCAAAATAAGGGACACATAAGAATAAGTGGAGCCTGGATCGAATAGAACCAATGCATCTCTATGACAGACCGGAACAATACTTGTGATGATAGAATCAGAGGCAACAGTCTCAGTGCTGGCATGGAGGGCATAGTATCTAGCCTGGCCTCCCCCCTAGGGCGACCTCTACCTTCCCGACCTCCACCTCTAGCTGGCTGAGCAGGTGGGGTAGCAACTTGTGCTATAATCATAAATTAGGAACTCTGCGGAGCACGCTATGGCTGAGAAGTCTGTGGAGGCACACCCCTCTAAATCTAGGGAAATCCCTCACCGCATGGCATGTGTCTCCACACTCAAAACAAGCTCTGGGAAGTCGTGGCGACTGTGACTGGCTTGGGCCAGCTGACCACTAAAAGCACCTCGTGCAGGAGGAACACTAGATACTGGAGGTGTATAATAAGGCTCTTGAGGTCTAGAAGGAGCTGGAATACCACTGGCTGCTGAAAAAGCTGAATGAACAGGGAGACTCATATAACCCCTACCATAACGAACTGTAGTTGGGGAACGAACACCAGAATAATGGCCTGACTCTCGAGACCTCTTAGCCTCTCTCTTCTCCATATCTCGAGAAAGCATGCCCTCTACTCTACTAGCAATGCTCACCACCTGCTGATAAGCAATATCCATCTCCAACTCCCAGGCCATGCTGGACCTGATGCTAGGAATGAGCCCCTCAATAAACCGGCAAACTCTCTTACGACCTGTAGAAACCAAGGCCAGTGTATGTCTAGCCAAGTCACTGAAACAGTGCATACTCTGAAATAGTCATAGTACCCTGGGTCCATGTAAGGGAAGCTGCCTCGACCGGACTGTCCAACTCAAAAGTATGCCATACATCCCTGTGGCTCTTAGGAACATCCTCCCTAAAAAACATATCTAAAAACTGTGTCCATGTAAGGGAAGCTGGCTCGACCGGACTGTCCAACTCAAAAGTATGCCACCACTGATAGGCTGCTCCTCGAAGTTGGAAGACAGTGAAACAAACCCCACTCGACCCTGATACACCCATAGTGCGGAGGATACAGTGGCACTCCTCCAGTAATCCCTGAGTGTCCTCTAATGCTAGACAACTGAATGTAGGAGGCTTGCACTTCTTGAGCCTCTCAAGCTTCCGCTCCTCCTCCTTTGATGTTGTTGCCCTATCCTCGGGTTGAACCGGGGCTACAAGCGATATCGGCATAACCTCTAGGATCTGATCAACCTGAACCCGCTGCTCTTGTGTGCGGGCGGTGGGAGTCTGTGCTCCTCCCATGGCCTGAGATGTGGTTGTATCAAGGGGTATAAACCTTGCCTGAGCTAAGGTGGTGTACATTCTCATGAACTGTGCGAGGGTCTCCTGGAGAGCTAGAGTAATAATAGTAGTAGGCATATCAGGTGCCTAGGCTCCGGCTGGAGCTGTTGGTGGCTCCTCTTTATTATCTCGCATGGGTGCTCTGGTTGCACCACGTGCGTGTCTTCAGCCTCTACCCTGGCCCCGGCCTTTGGCGGCTCTAGCAAGGGGCGTGTGTGCCTGGTCATCTATGGTAGCACGTGTCCTCACCATCTGTGAGAGAATAGAAGACAGAGGTTTAGAATTTTGATATCAATAATCTCGCAAGAAAAGGAAATCAAATGAAGTGGAATTTTCCTAATAGTTACTAGCCTTTCAAAGATAAGTACAGATGTCATTGTACCGATTTGCGAGACTCTGATAAACCGGCTTGTGATTCATGACTCCTATGAACCTAGAGCTCTGATACGAACTTGTCACGACCCAAGTTCTTCCTCCATAAACTGTCGTGACGGCACCTAGTCTATACGACTAGGTAAGCCTAACAATTTATGGAAAAATGAAATTAAGATACAAAACTAACAAATTTGCAGGTGAATATGATAAAAGAGTTTAAAATACCTCTCGGTATATACAATAATATCACTCTCGACTGAACATAGCACTCCCAAAACCCGAAATCTCATGAATCACAAGCTAAAGAAATACATAGCGTTCTAACTCCAGAAGTCTAAACGAAGGAAAATACAAGAAGTCTATAACTAAAGGGAGAATAGAGAGGGATTTCTAGGTCTGCGGACGCGGCAGATATATCTCGAAGGCTGTAGATCGCCTTTCATCATGGATAGTATGGCATAGCAAAAGAACCTGGACCTGCACACAAAAAACATATGCCGAAAAGGGTATGAGTACACCACATCGGTACCCAGTAAGTGCCAAGCCTAAACTCGGTCGAGTAGTGACGAGGGAGGTCAGAGCCCTACTGGTTATATATATATAACAAGGTAAAACAATATAAAATATGACAATATAGTTAAATTACTAGCAGTCAATGAAAAATAAAATCACAGAAAGAAATAAGTCAGTACACAAAGATAGCAATAGGGGTTCTCCTAGGATAACTTCCCATAGTCCCAAACGTAAATGTACAGAGGATCTCTCGGGATACTGTCTCGTAGTCCAAATTGTAAATGTGCAGGGGGATTTCCCGGAACACCATTCCGTACTCCCAAAGTAAATATCCAATATAGGGGGGTCTCTCGAGATATCGTCCCGTAGTCCTAAAAATAAATGTGCAGGGGATCTCTCGGAATACCGATCCGTAGTCCCAAAGTAAACATGCAAGGTGTCACACCTCCTTTTTCCGCCACCGCGGGGGGCGTAGGGAGTTTTTTCCAATTGAAGGACAATCGAAACGGGATTTATTTATTTATTTCAGAGTCGCCACTTGCGAGATTTAGGGTGTCCCAAGTCACCAATTTTGATCCTGAATCGAGGAAAAGAATGACTCCATATTATAGTCTGCATACCAGAAATCCGGATAAGGAATTCTGTTAATCTGGGAGAAGGTGTTAGGCATTCCCGAGTTCCGTGGTTCTAGCACGGTCGCTCAACTGTTATATTCGGCTTGATTATCTGATTTTTATACAAGCATGAACTTATGTGCAAATTTTAACTTTTTACCGCTTTCTTAATTATTATTATTATTTGTACAGGGAATTGCAACGTTGTGAAAATGTATCTCAAACCGCGTCACAATCAATGTACCCGTGGTCGTCGACACACTTTGACTCCGTTGAGATTTGGATTTGGGTCACATAAATGTGCACCCGAGTTTAAGAAAATTAAATTATTAAAGGCGCGCCTAAAGCGACTAGCGTATCATCTACTTTGGGTAGGGCCATAGAATTTTGCTAAACGAAAGTCTAAGTAATTTTAAAGCAAATATTTACTGAGGGCCCCGCAATTTTGTATTTTTATTCGGCGAGGCTCATCTCATTCTTATTTTTTACAGGAATTTGCAACGTCGTGGACATGCATCTCGGACCACGTCACAACCAATGTACCCGTGATTAGAGCCACATTTCGACTCCGTTGAGATTTGGATTTGGGTCACATAAATGTGCACCCGAGTTTAAGAAGGTAAGATTTATTAAAATGCGCGCCTAAAGCGATTAGCGTTTATTATTTTGGATAAGGCCGTGGAGTTTGCTAAGCGGCCTATCCCGAGTTCTAAGTAATTAACACTTACATTTTATGAGGGCACCACAATCTGTGCGTTTTATTTGGCGAGGCTCGTCTCATTTTTATTTAAAAGGATAAACCTACAGTGACTACATTTTTTCTATTAAGTTCGTCTCTAAAATAAAAGAAAATCTCTTAATTAATTACATGCTGAAAAACGTAACTTATTAGTTATTAGTTTACGGCTAATGCGAATGGACAATTGCGATCGAGTTTGTACAAAGAAAAACTGCTTTCATTCTATATTTTATTATTCAATATCACTAGAACATGAGATTGACACACCATAATATCAAAATAAATTAACTAGTATTTGATTAATTTAAACTAACATTATTAGATGAAGAAATTATACATATGCAACTCCATTACTCATTAATTAATCGACTACATTTTTATACAAAGAAAGGAAAATTATATTCAAACACAAATCTAAACAGGAGGGATTCAACAGGAACAAAGCCTGATTAATATTTCATTTCGCTTCAAGCCGAGAGTGTACAAATATGTACTTGGAAATGGCAGTACAAGAAGAAAAGAAGTAGGAGTCAGTAACAGTAATAACACAGCAACAGCAGGTTCAGCAACACCACAAAACCAGTAACAACCAGTAGAATAAACCAACAACGGATTGAAAAATCAGCAATACCAAAGTGCAATCGCAGTCAAAGCAAAAGAGAGACGGATACAAGATGCAGTAGTTTACTGATTTTGAATAACACTCGAGAAAAGGCAAAATGGAAATTATTCAAGTGAAAGTTCAAATTGTCTTTCTCTTTTACTCTCTAACACTCTTGAAATCTTCCAGAATGTATTACTCTCAAAAATATTCTCCCAATAATAATCTCTCTCCAAGATCCCTCCTCATGTCAAGAATGACTCTTATTTATAGCAAGACTCTTGTCTTGAACCTCTAACCCAAAATATCCCCCCAATGGCATGCTTTGTCTCCACTAATTAATGTTTTCTTTATTTTAAACCTTTGTCCCCCATGCCTACATGCTTTGTCTACACTATATTAAATAAATATATCAATCCCAACCCATTACATTTTGTCCCCCATGCCTAACATAAACAATTACAATATTCCCCCCACTACATTATGTCTTGTCCCCCATTATATTAAACAATTATATCAAACACCACCCCATTACATTTTGTCCTCCATGCTTAACATAAAGAATTATTCAAAATGTTCAATTCCAAAACTACCCCTCCGACCTTATTGCAATTACCATTTTACCCCTGAACGTACTGCAATTTACCAAACTACCCCATCAGCTATAACCAATTCACCTAATCAATCTCAACCAAAATATAGCCAATATGACCAATTTCTAAACAAATTCAACAACAAATCATATGAACACAGATGAATCATACAACTTCAAATTAATGAAAATAAATTAACCATATTGGGAACCAATCCTAGTTAACTTAGACCCAAAAATGAATGAGCAAAATAGACAACAATATTAACAACAAAATACGTGATTCAAATTAAATCAACAGATCAAAAACCAAAACAAACTCACATTAAATCACTGGATTTAAAACGAACTTCAAATAAAGATGAACATTAATTAAATCTATTTTAAACAACAAACATGACGGATTCAAATGATTTAAACGACGTTAACAATTTCTGAAAATACATAAAACACATGAAACAAATTAAAGAAATAATTAATTAAATTTTAATTTGAATCTAACAAACATTAAACTAACAATTTCTACCTAAAAAATAAACAAGAACAATAAAACAAACATGAAACAAACTGAAGAAAATAAGAAAACGATAAACACGAATTGGTTAAACAACTAACCGGAGCGGAGCGATGATAATTTTGAACAAAACAAATCTGTCCGGAAATGATTATCGCACCAAGACAGCCAACGACTTAACGGATATTGAATTCAACGACGAACTCACCTTTCTTTTAACCTTGACGAACTCAAAACAACGATCGACGACATCGACCAAAACTCAAATAACGAAATGGTGGCAGCAAAACAGCAGGTGCGACTGGTTTTGTACGCGAAGCAGAAGTGAAAAAACGAAGGTGAGGCAACAGTATGCAGCGATGGGGTCTATTTTGGACGTAGCGAAGAAGCAGTAGCAGAAACAGGAGATTTTCGGCCTTGGGAGCTCAACAGTGGACTGGCTCGTTAGAAACGCTATGGAACAGTGGAATGGCTCGTTAGCTGCTATGGAGATGATGGAGCAGAAGGATCGTTCATGGTGGTATGGTGGAGCTCGACGTGAAGCAGATGCTCGACGAGCGGAAACGCAGCAACATTGTTGCTCGTCAATGGCGGACGGTGGAGGGGTCGTTTGAGAAGGTGAAGCAGCCGCGATGGCGAAGCTTGAAGGAGGACAGTCATGGAGGTTTCATTTGAAACCAAGGTTTGGAGGAGTAGAAGAAGAAGAAAACGCAGCAAAGGGGGTGGTCGTTTGGACGCGAGGGTGGTGGAGCTTGTGTGTGTGTCGACGAAGAAGACGCGGAGGGCAGCCATGAATGAGCTTGGAGACTGTGTGTGGTTGAAGATGATGGAGGGGGGCAGCCATGGATGTGTGTTTTGGAGTTTGGAGAAGATGGAGAGAATGAGAGAGGGGGCGGATGGGTTTTCTTAGGTTTTTAGGGTTTTTCTTTTCTTTTCTTTTTTGTTTTGTTTTGTGTTGGAAAAAATGAAAAATGAAGAGGGGTTGGGTATTTGGTTTTTGGGCCTGTGGCTTACAATTGAAGAAGTGGCCCAATCCGATTTTTCTTTGTATTTTTGCTCTTTTTTCTTCTTTTATTTTTCTAAAACTAAATTATAAAAAATACTTAAATTATTATTAAGAACTAAATTAAGTGATAAAAGCGCAAATTAACTCCCAATAACAATTAATGCACAATTAAGTAATAATTAAGCATAAAATTGTATATTTGGACATTAAATGCTAAAAATGCAAAAGATGCCTATTTTTGTAATTTTTAATTTTTGTAAAAAAAACTTAATTAGTAACAATTGTAGAATTAAATGTTACATGCAAAATGCAACATATTTTTGTATTTTTTATTAATTTAACAAATAAACATGCACAGACAAATACAAATAATTATCCAAAAATGTCACAAAAATTCTCAAAATTGCACACCAAGAAAAATCATTTTATTTTGAATTTTTGGGAGTAATTCTTTCATAGGGCAAAAATCACGTGCTTACAGCTGCCCCTCTTTGCCCGAAGACATGAAGGGTTTTCGTGCAAAGATAAAGTGAGCGATTTTTGCCCATCCGAGTACTCCGTGTGAAGCATTTTTTGAAAAAGATTTAACCGAACCTTTGCTTCAAAGGTTTCCTACATATCCCTGGCTAAAGGGGAATCAGGTTAATGTAGTTCGGGAAGTTTTGGTAGCTGGGACTACCGTGGGACTGCGATGTTACTGCTGTTGCATGCTGTTATCACTGCTTACCGATCTCCTTGTTACACCGTCCTTAAAAGAAAACAAGAAGCTAGGCTAGACTGCAACTTGTTCTTGTTGCCTTGCTTTCTTGTCGGCTTCTGTTTCCTCTGGTGTTTTTCTTCCGTGAATTTGGGGATGACACTGGCCCTTTGCTTTTCTGAATACCAGTTTTCATCATTTTGTTCGGTCCACTGGGGACATGGATTTCTTCATCAAGCTTTTCGGCGGTTCCTCTAGGGATACATCTTTCTTCATCAGGTTTGTTATGCTAGGCATAATTTAATGTTCACAAGCCGCTTCTTTCAAGACGCGTGTTTTCTTCCTTTTGACTCAGGCACTTGAATTTGTGCTGGGACCTCTTGTTGCAACCTTCTACTTCCCGGTGCTGGGGATTTTTATTGTTTCCTGCTGAGGATTCCTGTTGTAACCTTCTGCCTTCTGGTGGGTTACTGATTTCAAAATCTGTAGTATAAGACTCAAAAGTATTCCTCTCATTATACAGGTAGGCGCCTGAGACATAAAATGTAAAGACTAAAAAGTATTCCTCTCATTATACAGGTGGGCGCCTATTTAAACTAAGACATAAAAATATTCCTCTCATTATACAGGTGGGCGCCTAATTAAACTAAGACATGAAAATATTCCTCTCATTATACAGGTGGGCGCCTATTTAAACTAAGACATAAAAATATTCCTCTCGTTATACAGGTGGGCGCCTATTTAAACTAAGACATAAAAATATTCCTCTCGTTATACAGGTGGGCGCCTATTTAAACTAAGACATAAAAATATTCCTCTCGTTATATAGGTGGGCGCCTATTTAAACTAAGACATGAAAATATTCCTCTCATTATGTAGGTGGGCGCCTATTTAAACTACAATTTTAAAAATAAACGTCATTCCTATGGGTAAAACAAACTTAGGAGGAAATGCCTCTCCTATGGGTAAAACTAAACTTTGGAGGAAATGCCTCTCCTATGGGTAAAACTAAACTTAGGAGGAAATGCCTCTCCTATGGGTAAAAACAAACTTAGGAGGAAATGCATCTCCTATGGGTAAAAACAAACTTAGGAAGTGCGTCTCCTAGGGGTAAAAACAAACTTAGGAGGAAATGCATCTCCTATGGGTAAAAAATAAACTTAGGAAGTGCGTCTCCTATGCGTGAACCATTTCCTTATTCTTGAATTATTTACTTAACTGTGTTGTCTTCCCTCGATTTTGCTGGGGATGAATTTTTCGTTTCTTCCTTACCCACTCTGGGTTGTACGACCCTCTTGAAACTTGGTCGAAACTCTGTCGAGGACTCGAAGATCCGCTGGGGATAACACTGCTGAGGATAACTCTGCTGAGTAAATATGTTATCTTACTCCTTCCAAAATTACTTCCTTTTAAGTTGGATGTTTCATTCCTCTGCAAACTACTTTTTTTTTTGTATAGCTTCTTCCTTCGAAGACTACCTCCCTTAAGACTCGTTTTGCCTTTCCCCGAAAGGAACCGCTGAGGATACCGATTTTCACCAAACTTGTGTTGGACTCCTCGAAACTGCTGGGGATAACACTGTTGGAGAATTATTTACTTACCTGTTGGGGGATAGAATGTTATCAGCTGGGGATAACGCTGTCGAGGATAACACTGCTGGGGGATTCTGATTCCTTCAGAACTAGTGCTTCACTCTTCGGAAGGCTGTTCGGAATGATATTGACCTTTTGCTTTTCTAAGCACAAGTGTCATCCCTTTGTTCTGTCTGCTGGGGAACAACTTCCTCCATTGAAACTTATTATGTTGGGGGCAACACTGGTTCAAAGACCACTTCCCTTGAGACTGGTGTTATTTTTATTCTTCCTCGAATGGGTACCTGACTTCCAGAAAATTTTCTAAATGAAAGGAAAATTTTCTGCCCCAGTTTGACAGTCTCCCTTATGGCATGCATTTTTGTCATCAATGCCATTTCCTTTACATGTTTCAAATCAAACAAAATTTATTAGTTTAAAACGTGGTGGTTGGTTGTGATACTCCTACTGGGATGGTTTTCCCTTTCTCCTTCCTTGCTCTGCATTCCACAACTTGTTGGGGATGATCCTTTCTGTTGGGGATATCCCTCTTCTTTTGTGGCATAGCTCGGAAACTGGCATTTCCCCGACCTTTTAGTCTCGCATGAATTTCCCAAATCATGCTCATTTCTCTCCTTGATTTGTCCACGGGCCTTGGCCTTGAGGTTTATAACCTTTGATTTCGGCAAGGGTATCCCTCTTGACACTCGTCAATCCTTTTGTCAATTCCCTTTTGCTGGGGATATCTTTTTTTTTTGACACTGGCCTCGCGCTTGTTCCTTGTTGACTATACCATTTGGATGTACTAGTCAGATCTCATCTTACATGATTGGAAAGCTGATGGCCTATTTTGAAGTCAATTCTCACTTGTTCTGACCAAACAGACTCTACTGGGAAATTTTTCTATGAAAGGAAAAGATAAACAAAAGGGGAACCGAATAAAAGACAAAGGAAAAAAAACGACTCTTTAACAAAAGAAACTATAAATAAAAACCTATCAAACGCAAATACCGACTCTAATGGTCATGACATGCATATGTGGCCTATCCTCTGCCGTTAATCGTCTTTCAAGACCTTCAATTGGCAATTCCCCATCTGATTCTCAATCTTATTCAACTTGTAGTGCCCGAAGGGTTTTCACTATCAAGCCTCTCCCATTTTGGTTTTTCTCTCAGCTTTCATCGCCTTATGGTGTCCGTGAAGATTTTCACCGATAAGACTCTCTCATTTGTTTCACTTTCCAGCTGGGGATTTGGAGTGTTGCCGGTATGACTCTCTCTGCTGGAGATTAGAGTCCTTTCTATTGTGGAACAGAGTGTTATGTTCACCGGTAAGACTCTCATTTGTCTGACTTGGCATCTTTTGAAGACTGATCAGAAGGTCTTTATTTGGACCGTAATGTGGGTTTTGGATAGGGCTAGAAAGAAAGGGTATTAAAAAGGCTCAAAAAACAAAATAAATTTGGGGTTCAAAATTACAACCTTCGAAATCATATTTGTTTACAACAAGCGCAACCCTTGCCCCAGTTTCTTGCTTGGGGATTATTTATTTAAATTTTTTTTTAATTTTTATTACACCATGCACACTGTGACCATTGTGGCCATTATGCACCCTATGAACGAGCCGTGAAGCGCCTACGTAGCCTCTTTGAGGAATCAGGTCAAACATAGTTCCCAATTCCTATTTTTTTCATTTGACTTTCCTTTATCATTTTTTTTTTCGTTTTGTTGTTTTCTTTCTTTCTTCGTTGCTACTGATTCCGAACGAGGGGTATGAAAGAAAATAAATAAGGCTCAAAAGGGGTAACGAAGGATAAAGTGTTTAGGTAGCAGAACAAAATGCCTTCGTCATTCCAGTCTTCAAAACATGCCAAGTGCAAACAACACAATTGAACATAGATCTATAGTCTCTTCCGATGGTGCTGGACTTGACAATTATGTTAAACATTTGCTTTTTCATTTGTCATTTTTGAAGCACCGTTGGGCGACACTCTCACTCTTATTATCATGAACGACCCTCATGTCAATTTGGCGAATCTTGCTTTTAACGGTT
Organism: Nicotiana tabacum; assembly: GCF_000715075.1. Taxonomy (NCBI): domain Eukaryota; kingdom Viridiplantae; phylum Streptophyta; class Magnoliopsida; order Solanales; family Solanaceae; genus Nicotiana; species Nicotiana tabacum. The sequence goes on from NC_134084.1 coordinate 30,286,715, forward strand.
TTCTTTATGTTTTACTTGCCCCAGTTCCATATGACTCGAGCTCTGAATAATCTCAAACCGTCCTTATTTTCTTTAAATGTTCTGATCACCTCTCCAGGGTTTTATGATTAACTTTTAAGATTAGGCCCAAACTGTGTGCGCATGTCATGTCACTAGAATCGGCGCTGAACACAAATGATAAAAGGACTAAACAAAGAGATGACTGGAAATAATAAAAGGCCGGATTTGCTTTAGACTACCGGTGGAATGGTTTGAACAACAAGACGAACAAAACAAACCAGAATAAAATCCTAAAACAACCTGGACAAACTTAAACAAACCACTATGACAAAACGGAAAGATAAGACAGTTTGACACGAGACAATATCCGAATTACAACCCTAATAATCCGAACAACAGAAATGACAACAAAATAAGCCATCACAAGCTTCTCTCTTGCTAACCAAGGAACGGAGCGTCCTCCCACTTTATCAAAATGAGCATCTTAGCCACTGAGCTTCGCATCAGTATTGTCCAGACCATCACCAGCTTCAATATCATCAACCTCCTTCAACAAGTCCCCAATAGGATTCGAGTGCTTCTGTTATCAGGCCTGATCCCCGCAGAGTGTGTATCATGAGGTGCAGGTAAAGGATTCTGTGCGATATTCTGGGTGTCATTGTCTTGGATTACCACAAACCAACCACTTTAACTTTCTTTGCGATTCAAAACAAAACAGGTTAGAATGGACTCAGTCGGTCCTCATTATTAACAACATCTTTTCCTTTTTTCCCTTTTTTTCGATTTTTTCATTTTTTTCTTTTCTCTTTTTTTTTTCATTTTTCATTTTTTTGTTGTGGTCGAATCTTATGGAGATTTCCTACATATCATGACCCCGCATGAATCAGACCTTGCGTAGTTCGGACCAATAAAAGATAAACAATACTAAACATTTTTTTTCAATTTTCATATTAAAACAAACTAGGTTTCAAAGGTTTGAAGATGACCTACAAACTCGAAAATCAAGCAACCCACATATTCTAATTAAAACATTTACAAACTCCAAAAACAAATGGCCAGCTTCCTTTCTCCGTTTGACAAATGCAACCAAACGGTTATTTTTGCAAATGTGGCCCCTTCCAAATCTCACACGAATTTTGAGGCCGGGAGGATTATTTTATGATACTTTACAAACTTGTCCATTCTTTTACGAAAATAACCTTTCGACAATTGAAAGATACTCTAAGGCTACTTCGGCAAGAACGATTTAAGACACTGCCGAAGCTGGCTCGGCTTATTTTGACCAAAAGCCCAAACGGTATTCACCTGACCGCTGACTCTTTGTTTTTTTTTTCAAATTACAATGAAAACGTGGTGTTGCAAATACGGCCCTTCAGTGCCTCGGGGACGAAGATTTTTAAGGCTGTGTGGGTCAACTGGACCAAAATCCTAAACATGACCCAAAAGGTGGTTGTTTATGCAAAGTCAGCCTTCCGGCGTCCCTTTCGGGAACATTCGGCTATTTTTGACAAAAACAGCATCACCCGACTTATTTATAACTCTTTTTATCATTTTTCAAAAATGGAAAACTCAATATTGAAAGCACGGCCTTTCAACGCCTGGAGGATGAAGATTTTTAAGGCTGTGTGGGTCAACTAGACCAAATCTTAAAAAATGATCCAAAGGTGGTTGTTTATGCAAAGTCAGCCTTCCGGCGTCCCTTTCGGGAACATTCGGCTATGTTTTGACAAAACAGCGTCACCCGACTTCTTTATGACGGAATTAAAATTTTGACATGTTTATTTTTTATTTATTTATTTATTTTTGGCTATTTTAGCAAAAGGTGGGGTTGGACCCGATGAGGGTTGCCTACGTATCTCACATCCGGTGAGAATCAAACCCGCGTAGTTCGGGCCGATCAATAATAAGTAAATGAAATAACCTATTATTATTATTTGAAGGAAAGACTTATAAAGAAGAAAGAGAGCATTTTTGCAAAGAAGGATTTCTAAGAAAATATTTTTGGAATTTTACCTTCAATGAAAGAAATGCTTCTAAAAGTATTTTTTTGAATTTTAAATTTTCTTTTCAATTTTGAAAGAAGACGGAAAATATTTTCGGATTTTTTATTTTATTATTTTTTTATTTTATTATTTATTTATTTTTTAAATAATTAAAAAGACTTTCTAAAGAAGTCAATAATGAAAAATATTTTTGGATTTTTTGTTTTGAAAATTGGGGGTCTAAAAAAACTTTTCTAGACTTTTTGGCAAGACAAATATTTTTGCAACAAATAAAGATATATATATATATATTTGCAACAAATAATAAAACCACTTTCAACGCCCGACTCTTTTTTTTTTATTTTGGCATTTTCATAAACAAATAAATAAATAAAAAAAAACATTTTAAAAACAAGGCTCTTTTTCATTTTCATTTTCATGGCAAGACAAACTATTTTTTTTCTAATTTTTTTTGAAGAACAACGACTTTTTTTTTCTATTTTTCCTTTGCTTTTAATAAAACAAACTAATAAGACATTTTTTTTCTCATTTTCTCAAAATTTTGGCAAAGTTTTGACAGTATTTGGGCATTGTTTTTTTTTCAAAAATAAACAATCGATTCCCTAACCGCTATTTTCATTTTTTTTCAATTTCAAAATATTATTCCTGATATTCAAAAGTCGGTCAACACACAAGTCCGAATCAAATAAATGCGCAAGTAGCAGCAAGTAAGATGCATCAGGATGGTCATTTTCATTTTTGGTGCACCTGTCCTAGACGGACTCAACCCTTGTGTTGAGTCCCCAAAGTCAAATGCACATAATGCAAATAAGCGTTCCTACTAGGGATCCGGCATGAGGCTTTGTTATACTAAGTTTTAAAATCTAGGTGTTTGTTCTAGACCTGGCTTACCCGAGCGGACAACTCGAGCCGAGGATGGGAGCTGTGTACTGGTAACCAAAGGGCCATCCGGTTTTGCAACTCCTCCGAATCCTCGTTCTATTTTGGTATATGACACTAACAGAAAGAAGTCACGACCAGCGTGCACTCCTCAAGAGAGAGAAGAGAGGGGTTTCGACACAGTTTATATATACAGTCCAAGTAATATCAAAGCGGTAAAATACATCATTTAGCACATTGAGCCCAAACATGTAACAAAATCAGATAAAACCAAATATAACAATTTATCTAAGCTCGAATTTCTAACCCTGAACCAGTAGCTCTGGGTATGCTTCCCCAGCGGAGTCGCCAGAGCTGTCACACCTCCTTTTTCCGCCACCACGGGGGGCGTAGGGAGTTTTTTCCAATTGAAGGACAATCGAAACGGGATTTATTTATTTATTTCAGAGTCGCCACTTGGGAGATTTAGGGTGTCCCAAGTCACCAATTTTGATCCCGAATCGAGGAAAAGAATGACTCCATATTACAGTCTGCATACCAGAAATCCGGATAAGGAATTCTGTTAACCCGGGAGAAGGTGTTAGGCATTCCCGAATTCCGTGGTTCTAGCACGGTCGCTCAACTGTCATATTCGGCTTGATATCTGATTTTTATACAAGCATGAACTTATGTGCAAATTTTAACTTTTTACCGCTTTCTTAATTATTATTATTATTTGTACAGGGAATTGCAACGTTGTGAAAATGTATCTCAAACCGTGTCACAATCAATGTACCCGTGGTCGTCGACACACTTTGACTCCGTTGAGATTTGGATTTGGGTCACATAAATGTGCACCCGAGTTTAAGAAAATTAAATTATTAAAGGCGCGCCTAAAGCGACTAGCGTATCATCTACTTTGGGTAGGGTCGTGGAATTTTTTCTAAACGGAAGTCTAAGCAATTTTAAAGCAAATATTTACTGAGGGCCCCGCAATTTTGTATTTTTATTCGGTGAGGCTCATCTCATTCTTATTTTTTACAGGAATTTGCAACGTCGTGGACATGCATCTCGGACCACGTCACAATCAATGTACCCATGATTAGAGCCACATTTCGACTCCGTTGAGATTTGGATTTGGGTCACATAAATGTGCACCCGAGTTTAAGAAGGTAAGATTTATTAAAATGCGCGCCTAAAGCGATTAGCGTATTATTATTTTGGATAAGGCCGTGGAGTTCGCTAAGCGGCCTATCCAGAGTTCTAAGTAATTAACACGTACATTTTATGAGGGCCCCGCAATCTGTGCATTTTATTTGGCGAGGCTTGTCTCATTTTTATTTAAAAGGATAAACCTACAGTGACTACATTTTTTCTATTAAGTTCGTCTCTAAAATAAAAGAAAATATCTTAATTAATTACATGCTGAAAAACGTAACTTATTAGTTATTATTTTACGGCTAATGCGAATGGACAATTGCGATCGAGTTTGTACAAAGGAAAACTGCTTTCATTCTATATTCTATTATTCAATAACACTAGAACATGAGATTGACACACCATAATATCAAAATAAATTAACTAGTATTTGATTAATTTAAACTAACATTATTAGATGAAGAAATTATACATATGCAACTCCATTACTCATTAATTAATCGACTATATTTTTATACAAAGAAAGGAAAATTATATTCAAACACAAATCTAAACAGGAGGGATTCAACAGGAACAAAGCCTGATTAATATTTCATTTCGCTTCAAGCCGAGAGTGTACAAATATGTACCTGGAAATGGCAGTACAAGAAGAAAAGAAGTAGGAGTCAACAACAATAATAACACAGCAACAGCAGGTTCAGCAACACCGCAAAACCAGTAACAACCAGTAGAATAACCCAGCAACGGATTGAAAAATCAGCAATACAAAAGTGCAATCGCAGTCAAAGCAGAAGAGAGACGGATACAAGATGCAGTAGTTTACTGATTTTGAATAATACTCGAGAAAAGGCAAAATGAAAATTATTCAAGTGAAAGTTCAAATTGTCTTTCTCTTTTACTCTCTAACACTCTTGAAATCTTCCAGAATGTATTACTCTCAAAAATATTCTCCCAATAATAATCTCTCTCCAAGATCCCTCCTCATGTCAAGAATGACTCTTATTTATAGCAAGACTCTTGTCTTGAACCTCTAACCCAAAATATTCCCCCAATGGCATGCTTTGTCTCCACTAATTAATGTTTTCTTTATTTTAAACTTTTGTCCCCCATGCCTACATGCTTTGTCTCCCACTACATTAAATAAATATATCAATCCCAACCCATTACATTTTGTCCCTCATGCCTAACATAAACAATTACAATATTCTCCCCCACTACATTATGTCTTGTCCCCCATTATATTAAACAATTATATCAAACATCACCCCATTACATTTTGTCCTCCATGCTTAACATAAAGAATTATTCAAAATGTTCAATTGCAAAACTACCCCTCCGACCTTATTGCAATTACCATTTTACCCCTGAACGTACTCCAATTTACCAAACTACCACATCAGCTATAACCAATTCACCTAATCAATCTCAACGAAAATATGGCTAATATGACCAATTTCTAAACAAATTCAACAACAAATCATATGAACACAGATGAATCATACAACTTCAAATTAATGAAAATAAATTAACCATATTGGGAACCAATCCTGGTTAACTTAGACCCAAATATGAATGAGCAAAATAGACAACAATATTAACAACAAAATACGTGATTCAAATTAAATCAACAGATCAAAAACCAAAACAAACTCACATTAAATCACTGGATTTAAAACGAACTTCAAACAAAGATGAACATGAATTAAATCTATTTTAAACAACAAACATGACGGATTCAAATGATTTAAACGACGTTAACAATTTCTGAAAATACATAAAACACATGAAACAAATTGGAGAAATAATTAATTAAATTTCAATTTGAATCTAACAAACATTAAACTAAAAATTTCTACCTAAAAAATAAACAAGAACAATAAAACAAACATGAAACAAACTGAAGAAAAATAAGTAAAACGATAAACACGAATTGGTTAAACAACTAACCGGAGCGGAGCGATGATAATTTTGAACAAAACAAATCTGTCCGGAAACGATTATCGCACCAAGACTGCCAACGACTTAACGGATATTGAATTCAACGACGAACTCACCTTTCTTTTAACCTTGACGAACTTAAAACAACGATCGACGACATCGACCAAAACTCAAATAACGAAATGGTGGCAGCAAAACAGCAGGTGCGACTGGTTTTGTACGCGAAGCAGAAGTGAAAAAACGAAGGTGAGGCAACAGTATGCAGCGATGGGGTCTGTTTTGGACGTAGCGAAGAAGCAGTAGCAGAAACAGGAGATTTTCGGCCTTGGGAGCTCAACAGTGGACTGGCTCGTTAGAAACGCTATGGAACAGTGGAATGGCTCGTTTGCTGTTATGGAGAAGATGGAGTAGAAGGATCGTTCATGGTGGTATGGTGGAGCTCGACATGAAGCAGATGCTCGACGAGCGGAAACGCAGCAACACTGTTGCTCGTCAATGGCGGACGGTGGAGGGGTCGTTTGAGAAGGTGAAGCAGCCGCGATGGCGAAGCTTGAAGGAGGACAGTCATGGAGGTTTCATTTGAAACCAAGGTTTGGAGGAGTAGAAGAAGAAGAAAACGCAGCAAAGGGGGTGGTCGTTTGGACGCGAGGGTGGTGGAGCTTGTGTGTGTGTGTCGACGAAGAAGAAGCGGAGGGCAGCCATGAATGAGCTTGGAGACTGTGTGTGGTTGAAGATGATGGAGGGGGGCAGCCATGGATGTGTGTTTTGGAGTTTGGAGAAGATGGAGAGAATGAGAGAGGGGGCGGATGGGTTTTCTTAGGTTTTTCTTTTTTTTTTCTTTTTTGTTTTGTTTTGTGTTGGAAAAAATGAAAAATGAAGAGGGGTTGGGTATTTGGGTTATGGATTGGGTCGACCCGGATTGAAATGGACCGGGTCATGGGGAATGTTGGACAATTGTTTGGGCCTGTGGCTTACAATTGAAGAAGTGGCCCAATCCGATTTTTCTTTGTATTTTTGCTCTCTTTTCTTCTTTTATTTTTCTAAAACTAAATTATAAAAAATACTTAAATTATTATTAAGAACTAAATTAAGTTATAAAAGCGAAAATTAACTCCCAATAACAATTAATGCACAATTAAGTAATAATTAAGCATAAAATTGTATATTTGGACATTATATGCTAAAAATGCAAAAGATGCCTATTTTGGTAATTTTTAATTTTTGTAAAACAAACTTAATTAGTAACAATTGTAGAATTAAATCTTACATGAAAAATGCGACATATTTTTGTATTTTTTTATTAATTTAACAAATAAACATGCACAAACAAATACAAATAATTATCCAAAAATGTCACAAAAATTCTCAAAATTGCACACCAAGAAAAATCATTTTATTTTAAATTTTTGGGAGTAATTCTTTCATAGGGCAAAAATCACGTGCTTACACAAGGGGATCTCCCGGAATACCGTCCCACAATCCCAAAGTAAATACACAATAGTCTCAACAAGGAAATCTACAGTTCTATTCAAGTTCGTATCAAGAGACGGGTAATTCCTACTTTAAACATGCTACACAAAATCCAAGTAAGCAGTCAAAGCAGATAAAACAGTTAAGTCACATAAGCATGCTTTCCTAAGCTAAACAGGAGGCTTCACTAGTATTGCTCAATTAAAGGAAAACATAGATATTTACTTAATGAAAAAGGGGGTTTTCAACAATTAGCATGTGTACGCACTCGTCACCTCACGTACATGGTATTCATATAACAACAGAACCAAAATCCTAAGGGGAGTTTCCCCCACATAAGGTTAGGCATGCTACTTACCTCGAACCAGCTCAAAATCAATCTGATATCACGTTCTTGCCACGAGTATCCAATTCCGAGTGGCCCAAATCTAATCAAAATAATTTCATAACATAAATACAACTACAAGCAACTAATTTAACAAATGAATTTAAAGCTACAACGAGAACTTAGTAAAAAGCCCAAAAATCCTCTCCGGGCCCACGTCTCGGAATCCGGTAAAAGTTACCAATTTAAAACACTCATTCAGTCACGAGATCACTCGTCCAAAAATTACTCAATTCCGCTACCTAAAATCCGATCAAAACCGAAAAACTCAATTGGGGAACTTTTCCCCCAAATTCTCACTTTTTCACTCAAATTCCTTGATTAGAGGAGTAAAACATCAATGGATTGATGAAATACAAACAAAATAGGGTTAGCAATCGTTATCCACTGATTTCCTCTTAAAAATCCTCACAAAATCTCCTTCTCCCGAGCTAAAAATCGAATTTGATATTATGAACTTCAAACCCTCGAAATCTCCTATCTCTGCCCAGTGATTACAACATTTGCGGTTGTGGGGCCACTTCTATGGTCCCGCACCTGCGAAAAAAGTATCGCAGGTGCGAAAGCCACTTATCAGGACTGGGGCCGCATCTGCGATATTTGGGCCGCATTTGCGGTTCCCCAGCCGCATCTGCGGTCGCTGATGCCTTTTCCACTTCTGCAATCACCAAGACGTTTCTGCAGCACTGCACCTGCGGTCCCACATATGCAGGTGCAGTTATAGCAGGTTTAGCAAATTCAGAAATTGCCTAAGTCCAATTCTCATCCGTTAAGCATCCGAAACTCGCCCGAAGCCCCTGGGACCTCAACCAAACATACCAAACATTCCTAAGACATCATACAAACTTATTCGAGCCATCAAACCACATCAAAAAATGCAAAAATTACGAATCACCCTCCAATTCAAACCTAAAGAACTTGAATTTTCCAAAATTCTACAACCGATGCTGAAACCAACCAAACCATGTCTGATTGACCCCAAATTTTGCACACAAGTCATATTTACTACTATGGACCTTCTACAACTTCCGAAATCGGATTCCTACCCCGATATTGAAATTTCACTATCGGCCCGAAACTCCAAAAATTCAACTTTCGCCATTTTAAGCCTAAATAAGCATGAACCTCCAACACACAATCCGAACATGCCCCTAAGCCTGAATCACCCAATGGAGCTATCGGATTGACAAAACTCCATTATAGACTAGTCTTCACACTACTTTAACTACGGTCAAATTTCTAAGACTTAAACTCTCATTTGGGAAGTAAGTGTTCCAAACACTTCGAAACTCAAGATGAACCATCCCGACAAATCACAATAGTAGAAATATACATGGAGAAAGCAGTTAATATGGGATCGGGAGGTTAATTCTCAAAACGACTGGCCGGGGCGTTACATTTTACAAGTTTCGTCGGGTTTCGAGGCATGGGGCCGGGTTTGACTCTTTGGCCAATTTTGGGCTTTCGATTAAGGATTCGACCTTTATCATTTGGAATGGTTTCCTTTGGCATTATTTGATGTGCTTTTGGTTAGTTTTGAGCCGTTCGGAGGTCGGTACGCGCGAGGTGTCATTTTGGAAAATCGTTTGGCTTGCTCAGTATTAGATTTGGCTTGTTCGAGGTATGTAACACTTCTAAACTTGGTGCTGAGGGTGAAACCCTGAATTACATGTTATGTGTTTGGTATTGAGGTGACACACATGCTAGGTTATGGGCGTGTGGGTGTGCACCATGTGAATTGTGACTCTGTTATTTCTGTGGTACTGTGTAGTTACCTGATCTTATCTGTAACCATAAATCTCTATGTACTAGAACTATTGAGTCGTGATCCATGTTAGAAACCATGTCTAGGCTACATGCTTATTATGTTGAGACCCACAGAGGTCATTTCTGCTATTCAGTTATTTACTTACATTGCAATTACATACTAAGTCATACGCATTCATATGCATATCATATCTCAGTCTCTGTTGCCATTTATTGGCATATCACATCATTATTTTTGGGCTGATTTTTCATGACCTTGAGAGCCTAAGAGACCAGAGAGATTGATGACTAAGTGAGGATAAGGGCCTGATGGTGAGGATGTTTATGGGATCAGGCTGCATGCCGCAGCATGTTTTATTGATTTATGCCATGATTAGCTTATTATAGTGCTTGGGATGAAGGAGCCCCTCCGGAGTCTGCACACACCCCAATGAGCGTAAGTACCTACTGAGTGTGGGTGCCGAGTGCGAGTGCCGAGTGATTGGAAGGATTGAGTGACCGTAAGGACTAAGTGACTAGGAGGACTGAATGATTGGGAGGACCGAGTAAATTGATACTCTGAGAGTATGCATATGGTTTTATCACTGAGTTGCATCGCATTCAACATGCACACTTGACATACATGCATAAAGATGTATTTTCCTCATGCTATACGGTATCACGTCATTCATGACTTCTCACACATATTGGCATATAGGCATAGAGATGTGTTTTTCTCGTTCCATTTAAAAATGAAATATTTACTTGTTGAAAGCTTTGGAAAAAATTACAGTATTCAAATTAACTCATATTTTTGGCAATTTTGATAAAGGATTTGGTTTTCACTGATATACTTAAAAAGCAGACCTATTTTCTAGAACTGTGAACGAGCCGAGCATTTTATATCTGAGTTACTTCTTTTATTACTTACATTATGTTGTTATCAACTGTTGTTGGCTATTGGTATTAGACTCCGACCTTCGTTCTAGCTCTTCACTACTTTCAACCTAAGGCTAGGTTTGCTACTTATTGAGTACATGGGGTCGGTTGTACTCATACTGCACTTCTGCACCTTGCGTACAGATGTTGGATGTTGATATTGTTATATTCGATGGGAGCTGGATTTGATAATGTACCTACGTTCTAGTTATAGATGCCACTTGTTCATGGTAGCCCTAGACTTATGAAAGATCTATTCATGTATATTTCAAATAAATGATGTACTTTATTTCATACCAACTATGTAAATTCTAAATCTTAGATGCTCATGATTTGTACTACCAGTCCTTGGAAATTTTTGTATAAAAGCAATTGTATTATCATTTTTTTCTTGCTAAATCTCATTAATTTGGATAATTGTTAATTGTCTTACCTAGCGGGTTGGGTTAGGTCCCATCACGACTAGTTAGATTTTGGGTCGTGATAAAGTCCTTGAGGTTACAAGGATACAATTGTGATGGTCTATATTTGACGACTAAATATGAATAACAAGCATATAAAGGAAAATGGGTGTCACACCCCAAAATCGAGGAGCGTGACCGGTACTCAACCGAGTAAACCCGACTGAACAAGCCTGATAGATGTCATGCCACCCATTAATCACATTCTAATAATATTTCATTGACAACTCCCATTTCGATTACTTTAACAATACCATTCATAATTTCCAAAATATTACAAGTTTATGGATTCATTAAGAACATGTTGCCAAAAGCCCACATTATAATTTAGTTCCCAATATTAAACACCACCCACAACCTGTCTACGGAGCCTCTAAGTACAACTGAAGAGTAATATGAAAATACCGGCAACAAGGCTCCGGTTATACCTCAAAATACAAAGTACATGATAGACGAATAATACAGCACCCCGAAATGAAGTGGGGCTCACCAAGTCAACTGAAGAGTGGATGCACCATTATCTACGGTCGGCACTATCTACTATGGAACCACCTACATCCATTTCAAAAATGTAGCGCCCCCGGTAAAAGGGACGTTAGTACTGTGGAATAGTACTAGTATGTATAACTAAACACCATCTCATTAGAAATAACAACAACCCAAGAATAAAGTAATCATAAATATAAACAAAATCCTTAAGCAACAACACATCATCAATTAAAGGAATCACATAGTTTTCAAATAATTTCCATAGCTTTAGGTTGGAACATTTAATATTGTTACATCATTATACGTAATACCACTGCTTTCATTTCGCGAAGTTCGATCATGACCCGATCGGCTAGGTTGTCTCATTTGAGACACGTATTTCATTCTCACCTTTCGATTTCAATATTAGCACAGTACCACCATGTGTGCGGCATGGCATTCGATCACGGCCAAACCGGCTAGGCCGTCTTACCAAGACGTTTTTCCATTTCCATCAATCATCTCATTTCATGTTTATTTCACATATATCAGTTCATCGACACTTAGGGCCATAATTATTACATCATGCTTGGCACTAGGCCACATTTCATAACTCAAGTTCTCTTTCCCAACATTTCACATTATTTCCACCTTCAACATTAAACCTTTCAATTCAAAATAATAGGCACATACGAAAGCAATTATAAGTCGTAAGCATAAAGAGGATTTCACACATTTCGGCATAACAATATCAATTTAAACTCGACTTGAAGTCTAGGCATTTTAACCCATATTCCACATTCTTCACACATTCTCAATTAACAAAATAACATAATGAAAACATTGAAACACACCTTGCACATATATTCTTGCAACACAAATTCATTAGAGGTATCAACCACCACATCGATCAATTTTCGAAATTTACCACATTTGCATAGACACCAAAGGGGTTCAATTTCTAAGAAGAGGGGTTTTTAGCCATACATACCTCAAATTCGCCCCTTAATGATACTACAATAATCCAATACACTTAAGCAACTTCAATCTACAATACAACATTAAATGGGACCAATATTAGTAACAAATTTCATAACTTAAGACATTTAGGCATATTATCAAATACATTGTAGGTATAGATCTTTACTCCTCATAACTATAGTATTGGTTCATCCAACTATCACCATTAACTAATAATTTATTCCACCATCATTCCTAACCAATTTATAACTTCCAACAACATATGTATGACCATCCATTCACACCCAACCAATAAATCTTATCAAATAATCACCTTTCAATCTCTACAATAATTATGTATTTATATTGGGAACTTATGGCTTCCAATCACCACACCAAGAGTTCTAATACTTAATTCATACTCATATTCCCATAATATATCCATATATGTAAATCTAAGGGTGTAGGATTTACCTTTTGGAAGAAATCTTACAAACCCTCCTTTGAGTTCTTGAAGGAATTTCTTGAAGATCTATGTGTTTTATGAGTTGATTTCATCAATACTAGTGTAGGAACGATGGAATTTAACACCAAGTTAATGGAGATTGCTTACCTTGAAGATGGGGGGAGCTGAAGGTCTTGAGAGGGTGAAGGAAGACCCCAAAGTTCGGCCAAGATGAATGGGTAAAAATGAACCCCGAAATGAGTATATAATGTTTCGGGCGGCACATGTGGCGCTGATTCCAGTATCTCAAAAATTCTCGGCGCTACCCAGGACGCTGGTGACGGAAGGGACACGAAAACGGGCATAACATTCTGTATGCACCTCCAAATGACGAACGGTTTGATGCGTTGAAAACTAGACTCAATGAGATTTAATGTAATAGGTTGTGCATCACACAACTCCTTATATACGTGTATATGCTCAAAGTGAGGTCTTGTGCGTATTCATTTGGAATTTTTAGTCTATCATGTAATTTTCAACTTGGCTTAGACTTAGGCATCTCCTCAAACCCCAAATCACTTATAATATGACTTATACACTTATTACCATATACAATTGATATTCATTATATCATTAATCCTCGTTTTCACATAAAATAAAATAATTAGCCTACCTTGGCACCACGAAATCTTAAATTACTTAGCAAAATTTTCCAGGGCTTTACATTCTCCCCCGCTTAGGATCATTCGTCCCCGAATGATAAGTGGAGTCAATACGCAAATACTTAGCATAACTTATATCTTTTCTCACACATCTTTAACTCCCAAATTTTGACTAACTCCCAATTTTGTTCAGAAATTTTGGAAGAGTTTCCCTTGTAACCGGACCTATAGACCTGTCAGAGAATCCTAGAAACACACCTCAACAACATATATGTGATCAAATGACACAGTAGAACATAAAACAACACTAACCGTAGCCCCATAACGAATATATAATTATAAAGGAATTCCTTTACATTAGCTGAACAAGCGATACAAAATTTATGTGAAACAACTTCATAGAACTATTTCATTGCTATTCAAACAAACGGGGGTACTTCTTTTCATTTCTTCCTCAGCTTCCCAAGTGGCTTCCTCAATTTGCTGGTTTCGCCATAACACTTTGACGGAGGCAATTTCTTTATTTCTCAACTTTAGGACTTGCCTATCAAGGATGGAAATTGGAATTCTTCGTACGATAATTCTTCATTAACCTCAATATCCTCAATTGGCACAATAGCGGACGGGTTTCCCACTACCTTCTTTAACATAGACACATGGAATACTGGGTGTACCAATGACATCTCGGATGGTAACTCGAGTTTGTATGCCACCTGGCCGATCCTTTGAATGATTCTATATGGCCCCACATACCTCAGACTCAATTTCCCTTTCTTTCCAAACCGCATAACACCTTTCATAGGGGAAACTTTTAGGAATACCCAATCATTTTCTTTGAACTCTAAATCTCTACGACGAACATCTGAATAAGACTTTTGGCAACTCTAAGCAGTTTTCAACCACTCCTTAATAACCTTAACCTTCTCCATAGCCTGATGCACAAGGTCTGCCCCTATCAATTCAGCTTCTCCAACCTCGAACCACCCAATGGGAGATCTACATCTCCTACCATATAATGCTTCAAATGGTGCCATCTGAATACTAGCATGAAAGCTGTTGTTATAAGCAAACTCTGAGGGGTAAATAATCATCCCAGCTACCTTTGAAATCAAGAACACAAGCACGTAACATATCGTCAAGCGTCTGAATGGTCCGCTCTGCCTGCCCATCAGTTTGTAGATGAAAGGATGTACTAATATTTACTTGAGTACCCGAACCTTGCTGAAATTTCTTCCAAAAGTTTTCCGTGAATTGAGCCCCTCGATCTGAAATGATTGATACTAGAGTGCCATGTAACCTGACTATTTCTTTGATATACAGTTGAGCATATTGTTCTGCTATGTCAGTAGATTTGACTGGAAAGAAGTGCACTAATTTTGTGAGTCAATCCATGATTACCCAAATTGAGTCGAACTTGTGCATAGTGCACGTTAATGCTACCACAAAATCCATATTGATCATTTCACATTTCCACATTGGAATTTCCATGCTTTGTAACAATCCTCCAGGCCTTTGATGTTCAGCCTTCACTTGTTGACATTTCAGATATTTTGCTATAAAGTTCGCCACATCCCTTTTCATGTTATTCCACCAATAAACTTCTTTGAGATCATGATACATTTTTGTAGAACCTGGGTGTATGGAATACCTAGAAGTGTGAGCTTCTGCCAAAATCCTTTCCCGAAGACTATCAATATCTGAAACACATAGGCGCCTTGGCACCTTAGGGTACCATCATCAATGCCAAAAGAAAAAGCTGTGGTCTTGTGGTTATAAATTCCCTCTTTCAGCTGTACCAACAATGGATCGTTGTATTGCTTCTCTGTCACTTCTGCCACAAGTGACGATTCAACTCTATTCTGTACAATTACTCCTCCTTCATTAGAGTCCGTAAGACGAACTCTCAAACTAGCCAATTGGTGAACCTCCATAGCCAACAACATTTGATATGCATCCAAGTGAGCCAAACTTCACATATATTTCTAGCTAAGAGCATCCGCCACAACATTGGCCTTTCCTGGGTGATAGAGAATATCGATATCATAATCCTTGAGTAAATCAAGCCATCTTCTTTGCCTCAGATTTAACTCTTTTTGTTTGAAAATGTATTGAAGGCTCTTGTGGTTCGTAAATACGTCCACATGGACCCCATAAAAATAATGTCACCAAATCTTTAGTGCAAATACTACCGCCACAAGCTCTAAGTCATTGGTGGGATAGTTCTTTTCATGATTCTTGAGTTGCCTTGAAGTGTAGGCTATAACCTTGCCATGTTGCATTAATACACACCCAAGCCCGATCCTTAAAGCATCACAATACACCACAAATCCATCTGTACCCTCTGGCATGGTCAATACCGGTGCCGTAGTCAACCTTACTTTCAATTCTTGGAAACTCCTTTCACAAGCATCGGACTATAGGAACTTAATTGCTTTTAGCATCAATTTAGTCAATGGAGAGGCAAGAGTAGAAAATCCCTCCACAAATCTTTTGTAATATCCAACCAGACCCAAGAAACTGCGAATCTCTATTGGAGTGGTAGATCTAGGCCAATTCTTTACTGCTGCAATCTTTTGAGGGTCAACCATAATTCCTTCCCTGGATACAACATGACCCAGGAACGTGATAGATTCAAGCCAAAATTCATATTTCGAAAACTTTGCATACAACTGGTGTTGTTGAAGGGTCTGCAAAACTGCCCTGAGATGGTCAGCATGGTCCTCCCGACATCAGGAATACACAAGAATATCGTCAATGAACACTATCATAAAGGAGTCTAGAAAAGGCTTGGAGACTCGATTCATAAGATCCATGAAAGCTGCTAGGGCATTTGTTAGCCCGAAAGACATCACCAGAAATTTAAAGTGTCCATATCGCGTTCTGAAAGCTGTTTTTGGAATATCTCGCTCCCTTATCTTCAATTGATGATACCCCGACCGCAAGTCAATTTTTGAGAAGCACATAGCACCTTCCAATTGATCAAACAAATCATCTATCCTTGGTAGAGGGTATTTATTTTTGATTGTGACTTTACTGAGTTTTCGGTAGTCAATACACATCCGTAGCGACCCATCTTTCTTTCTTACAAACAAAACCGGTGCACCCCTTGGCGACACACTGGGTCAGATGAAGCCCTTCTCTAATAAATCCTACAATTGCTCCTTCAATTCCTTCAACTCTTCCAGTGCCATTCTGTAAGGTGGAATAGATATAGGTTGTGTATCTAGTATCACATCAATCCCAAAATCATTTTCCCTATCTGGTGGAATCCCAGGGAGCTCATCTGGAAAGACATCCGGAAATTCATTCACATAGGTGCCTCGACATCGGTGTCCGTAACCCGGACTAAATGATAGATACACCCCTTCTTAATCATCTTGGTGGCCTTAATGTAAGAAATAAACCGACCTTTTGGCACTACATTATCTCCCTTCCATTCAACAATGGGCTCATTAGGAAATTCAAGCCTCATAGTTCTAGTCCGACAATCAAGCTTGGAAAAGCATGAATAAAGCCAATCCATCCCCATTATTACATCAAAATCAATCATCCCCAATTCAATGAGATCAGCCCTGGTATCCCGACCACATACCATAACAACACAATCTCTATAAACATGCACGACTGTAATGGACTCACCAATCGGAGTAGATATCAAGAATGGTTCACAAAGTTGTTCTGGTTCTATCCCAAATTCCATAGCAATATATGGGGTAACATAGGACAGGGTGGATCTGGGATCAATAAGAACATACACATCATGAGATTGAACAGTCAAAATACATGTGACAACATCTGGAGAAGCCTCCGCACTCTGGCGACCACTCATAGCATAGAATTGGTTGGGTCCTCCCGAACCTTGTGCACTACCCCTAGCTGCAGCACGCCCTGCGGTTGCTGGAATACTTCGAGCGAGAGAGGGTGCTAAAGATGTAGTAGCTACTGGGCTGGTTGGCTGTGCTGTGCCCCTACCTGCACCCTGGTGGGATACACGACAATGCATCTGAATATGGCTCCTCATTCCACACCCGTAGCATATGGGTAACTCCATGTAGAAAATCCCTAAGTGCATCTTCCTGCACCTAGGGAATGGGGGCCTCTATTGCTGCAGAGATCTCCCTCCTGACCGACACTGCTAGTGGGTCCCCTGCTACCTTGACTGGGCCTAAAACGACTCCATTGCTGCTGCTAGCTGGGCCCCGATGGTGGTGCATTGGCTGAAGATTGTGCAACAGAATGGGACGACCCTGATGATCCTCCCCTGAAAGTTGATCTTCCCCACCAAGTGACTCTCCGAAGTTGCCCATAGACCGGGCCTTGCTGTTACCCTTTCTTTCTAGCTTATTCTTCAATTTGCGATTCTCCGTGGCCTGAGAAAATGCCACCATTTTCCCATAATTCATGTCAAAATTCAAGGCAGCTGTAGAATCCTCATTAGTAGTCAAAGAACTGAGACCCTAAACAAACTGGTACACCTTCTGGCCTCCATAGTGGGCAACATGTGAATAGAATACTTGGACAGGAGTGCAAACTCTATGTGGTACTTCCACACACTCCTGTTACCTTACTTTAGACTCTCAAACTCTGCTTCACGGGCTGCCTTTGTCTCAGCAGGAAGGAAATGATCTACAAAGGCATCGGCAAACTCACTCCACCTTGCCGGAGGGCTTCCCTCTTCAAAGGAATCTTCCCACAACTCAAACCACGAATAAGCCACCCTTTTCAAACGGTAGGCAACCAACTTTACTCCATCTGCCTCGATTGCACGCATAACCCTGAGGGTCTTGTGCATCTTATCAATAAAATCTTAGGGGTCCTCCTTGGGATTTACACCCATAAACACTGGAGTATCTAGCTGAAGAAATTTGTATACCCTAGAACTGGTGGAATCCCCTTGCTGGCTAGAAGAGCTGGGTGCAACATTTGATCTCTAGTCCTGAGAAACCTCTAGCTGAGTCAGCATCTGGATAGCTCTCCTAAGATCCCCATTAGAACTACTAGAATCGAAAACTAGGTTGAAGGCAGAATAGGAATATCAGCGGGAGGGATAGTAGCACCCTCAGCAGCTGTAGGAGGTGGTGTGGTGGAACCGGGCAGTGTAGTAGTCCGGGGAATGTCCTCACCCCTTGGGTTCTCACCCACATCATCAATTATAGAATCGACTGTCGTTCTTGGGGCAGCATTGGATCCTTGGCCAGTTCTTGCTTTCTTCTTAGGTGCCATTTATTGAAAGCGAGAACAATGCACGAGTTAGAGGAGAACAACCTCACATCCAGTTCTATTGCACTGATACAGATCAACAAAGAAGGGTATTATTCCTAAATGTCCAAGTAGCACCCCTATTATAGATGTGGTAGACAACACAGCAATAAGAAGGACTCTACTAGACACGACACCGAGATATCCTAGGACACTTTAAAACCTTAGGCTCTGATACCAAGTTTGTCACACCCCAAAATCGGGGAGCGCGACCGACACTCAACCGAGTAAACCTGATTGAGCAAGCATGTTAGATTTCATGATACCCATTAATCACATTCTAATAATATTTCATTGACAACTCCCATTTCGATTACTTTAACAGTACCATTCATAATTTCCAAAATATTACAAGTTTATGGATTCATTAAGAACATGTTGCCAAAAGCCCACATTCTAATTTAGTTCCCAATATTAAACACCACCCACAACCTATCTACGGAGCCTCTAAGTACAACTGAAGAGTAATATGAAAATACTGGCAACAAGGCTCCGGCTAAACCTCAAAATACAAAGTACATGATAGATGAATAATACAGGACCCCGAAATGAAGTGGGGCTCACCAAGTCAACTGAAGATTGGATGCACCACTATCTGCGGTCGGTACTATCTGCTACGGAACCACCTACATCCATTTCAAAAATGTAGCGCCCCCGGCAAAAGGATGTTAGTACTGTCGAATAGTACTAGAATGTATAACTAAACACCATCTCATTAGAAAGAACAACAACCTAAGAATAAAGTAATCATAAATATAAACAAAAGCCTTAAGCAACAACACATCATCAATTAATGGAATCACATTGCTTTCAAATAATTTCCATAGCTTTAGGTTGAAATATTTAATATTGTTACATCATTATTCATAATACCACCGATTTCATTTCGCGGAGTCCGATCACAACCCGATCAGCTAGGTTGTCTCATTTGAGATATGTATCTCATTCACAATTTCATTCTCACCTTTCGGTTTCAATATCAGCACAGTACCACCATGTGTGCAGTATGTCGTCCGATCCCGGCCCGACCGACTAGGCCGTCTTACCAAGACGTTTTTTCATTTTCATCAATCATCTCATTTCATGTTTATTTCACATATATCGGTTCATCAGCACTTGGGGCCATAATTATTACATCATGCTTCGCACTAGGCCACATTTCATAACTCAAGTTCTCTTTCCCAACATTTCACATCATTTCCACCTTCAACATTAAACCTTTCAATTCAAAATAATAAGCACATACGAAATCAATTATAAGCCGTAAACATAAAGAGGATTTCACACATTTCGGCATAACAATATCAATTTAAACTCGATTTGAAGTCTAGGCATTTTAACCCATATTCCACATTCTTCACACATTCTCAATTGATAAAATAGCATAATGAAAACATTGAAACACACCTTGCACATATATTCTTGCAACACAAATTCATTTGAGGTATGAACCACCACATCGATCAATTTTCGGAAATTACAACATTTGTATGGACACCAAGGGGGTTCAATTTCTAAGAAGAGGGGTTTTTAGCCATACATACCTCACATTCGCCCCTTAATGATACTACAATGATCCAATACACTTAAGCAACTTCAATCTACAATACAACATTAAATGAGACCAATATTAGTAACAAATTCTATAACTTAAGCCATTTAGTCATATTATCAAACACCTATAGATCTTTACACCTCATAACTATAGTATTGGTTCATCCAACTATCACCATTAACCAACAATTTATTCCACCATCATTCCTAACCAATTTATAACTTCCAACAACATTTGTATGACCATCCATTCACACCCAACCAACAAATCTTATCAAATAATCACCTTTCAATCTCTACAATAATTATGTATTTATATTGGGAACTTATGGCTTCCAATCACCACACCAAGAGTTCTAATACTTAATTCATACTCATATTCCCATAATATATCCATATATGTAAATCTAAGGGTGTAGGATTTACCTTTTGGAAGAAATCTTACAAACCCTCCTTTGAGTTCTTGAAGGAATTTCTTGAAGATCTATGTGTTTTATGAGTTGATTTCATCAATACTAGTGTAGGAACGATGGAATTTAACACCAAGTTAATGGAGATTGCTTACCTTGAAGATGGGGGGAGCTGAAGGTCTTGAGAGGGTGAAGGAAGACCCCAAAGTTCGGCCAAGATGAATGGGTAAAAATGAACCCCGAAATGAGTGTATAATGTTTTGAGCGTTACAGGTGGCGCTGATTCCAGTATCTCAAAAATTCCTGGCGCCACGGCTATTTCCCGGCGCTACCCAAGACACCGGCGATGGAAGGGACACAAAAATGGTCATACCTTTCTGTATACACCTCCAAATGATTAACGGTTTGATGCATTGGAAACTAGACTCAAAGAGCTTTAATTTGATAGGTTGTGAATCACACAACTCCTTATATACATGTATATATGCTCGTCCAAAGTGAAGTCTTGTGCGTACTCATTTGGAATTTTTAGTCTATCATGTAATTTCCAACTTGGCTTTGACTTAGATCTGCTCAGACCCCAAATCACTTATAATATGACTTATACACTTATTACCATATCCAATTAATATCCATTATATCATTAATCCTCGTTTTCACACAAAAGAATAATTAGCCTACCTTGGCACCACGAAATCTTATATTACTTAGCAAAATTTTCCAGAGCTTTAAAAGGGGTCCTAAGTTTTTTAGTGTCACACCTCCTTTTTCTACCCTCGGAAGGGGTATAAGGGAGTTTTTCCAATTAAAGTTACAATCGAAATGGGATTAATTATTAGATTTAGAGTCGCCACTTGGGATGATTTATGGTGTCTCAAGTCACCAATTTAAAATCCTGAATCCAGGAAGTTTGACTCTTATATATGCTCTGTGAACACAGAAATCCGGGTAAGAAATTCTGTTAATCCGGGAGAAGGTGTTAGGCATTCTCGAGTTTCGTGGTTTTAGCACGGTCTCTCAACTATTGTTATTGGCCTAATTATCTGATTTTTACACGTTTTAAACCTATTGTGCATTTTTTAACTTTTTTAGGCGCTTGTAATATTTCGGGAAAGTTCAAGGTTATTTAAACACATCGTAAGCTACGCCGCATGAATTGCACCCGTGGTTCACGACACGTTCTATTTAACCTTGTTGCAAATTAGAATCAGGTCACATGAAATATACACCCGGATTTTAGCATGTTTATTTTTATTATTATTCGAAATTGTGGTCGGATCACATGAAATGCACACCCGAACTTGGATTTATGTATCGTGACTATGCCACGGGAACCGTACCCATAGCCACAATGATTTATTAATCGCACCTAAAGCAAGCTACGAATGTTCATGACTGGTTTTTCTGAACTAATTTTGAGATTATTGTGAGGCCATGAATTTATGAAATAAGTGTGGGGAAAAAAATGGCCAACAACATGTTCACTACTTTGAGCCTTAGCGAAATTAAAATTGGCCACCGATAAATATGCTGGAGGCCTTTAATCCAAATAAAGTCTTACACCCAATATGGCTCAACCAATTTCCATTAAATTACTAATAACTAGTACTTGAAACTAGACCAAAATCCTAGGCATGAATAGATAGATACCGAAGAATAAAAATGGTCTCAAAATGAAGATTAAATGAAATCAAGGCATGATGAAAATGGACTGCCATTAATGCATTTTAGAAACCTGTTATAAATTAATTTCGCATATCATTGTCTCCATAAGACAAATTATCACAAAGAAAATAACTCATATGTACCATAACAAGAAAAGTAACAAATTAATACAAATTTATCGATGAGATTAACCATATGAACTACCAAAAGGGACAATAGACCAATCTTAAAACATACTCAATAGGAAACCAAATCAATATTAGCAAACTTAGATGCAAACTCGATCATATTATACTCAAAATTAAACCAGCACATAGTGACCCAGAACAACAATGAGAAGACAAAATAGAAAGAGAGATGAACCTTTGTATTGATGATTGTGGATTTGAATTACAACCACTTAATGGTCGAACAACTTTCAATTGGACGCTTAGAGCCGCGGAAACCTCAGACTACAAACCTCGACGACGATTCAAACAAACTTCAAACCTCAGCTCACAGCCAAATTTTGTTCTGACTTTTCCTCTCGAAATCGGATTAGAAGCACAGACGAAATAGAAGCAAATACATTTCAATACGATAGAGTTGTCGAAAACACTGTTACAACTGATAGGCCAAAAGTGACTTATGAATATCGCCATTGTGCGTCTCAAGAAGCACGGTAACCGATTTGAAATCACCTGTTATAAGGATAAGGTCGAGGTGTGACTCTCACTCTCGAATCCTTGCTGGGGTGAGGCTTTTTAGAGATGCCCAAAAGTAGGGTGGCTGCTCGTTCGCTAGTCTTGGTTGCTTGGTGTGTGGAGGAGATGAGGAGTTCTATTGTTTTTGTCAATGGTGAAAGGGGTGGGTGTTTGGTTGAAGAACATGAAGTTTTAGGGGGTGAGGCTCTTGGTGTAAATGGCTGCTTCAGTGTCTTAGGTCCCTAGGTCTTTAGAGTGTATCCCCATTTTCAGAAACGGCAGATGCTTTTTTTTGTATAGGTCTTAGAGTCTAGGGTGTATATTTGTGTATTTTCAGCGGATCCTCTTATGTGTATATGTCTAGGGTTCAATTAAAGGGAAGGGGTATGGGGCTAAGGGTTAATTTTGGGGAAATGGGGGGTTTGGGCTCAAAGACTAGTCCCGAATTGGGCCATCTTCTTGCCCAATATTAAGCTAAAATTGTCTTGAATTAACTAACAATTGGGCTTCTTAGAAAACTGGATTTCATTAATTAAGGGTCTAAGTTTTTCCTTATTTAAAATAGTATAAAACATTTATAAAAATGTAAGACTACTCCTAATTAATTAAAATAAGGTATTAAAGATAAACCTAAAATGAAATTAATTTTTTTTTTGGTATTTTTTCAAGATTAAAAATAACTACAAAACATTAGTGAAACTATTGTTTTTTTTGTAATTTTCATTTTTGTGATAAATTAAAGTAGAAGAGTTAAAACTAGTTGAAATAGCTATATTAGACCTAAACTAAATATTTATGTGCTAAAATATAAAAATATCTTGGGGATGGTCAAAATCACATGTCTACATTTAGCATAAAAGATTAACAACGTCGTGCAATGAGGCAGTAAAATAGCTATATTAGACTTATAGGCCTTATATCTAAATGTCGTGTAATGAGGCAGTAAAATAACTTGAATGCCTAAGATTAACAACGTCGATTTCATAAATAGCTTCTTATGCAAGTGACAATGTTCTATAAGCAGGATTTCTAACAATGACAATTAGACCTAATTTTATAACACTTTATCCCTATAGGCATGTCATCTAAGTGTAGCAATTCAATGAAGTAACATAGTAATGGATTAGTTGATTAAGATCCTATAGTTGTGATACCTAGATGAGCAGTATACTAAAAAAAATAGAGGAAACCGATTGATTGATTAGTTGGAGCCTTATAGACTTGGTGAATAGACTAGCGAAGCACATCTCATTGCATCCTATAGGCATATCGTCTAAACATGCACAATGATGGAGATGGGAAACAAGTGTGGCAGATGCCTAAAACTATCATGCTTTGAGTAGTGCACGAGTATTAGACAAATTAAGTGAAGTGTGTGATTTTCTATAGGCATGATTCATATGAATGTGTAGAGTAGGAGCACGTCAAACGAATAGCAAACAAGGAAATTAAATCCTATAGGCAAGTTTTCTACCCGTTCATGCAAGAATTAGAATACCCAACCCCCCTTTTTCAATAATTTTCCCATCATCCAGTTTTACAAGTTATTACAAACCGTATTGAGCGATCATAGGCCCGATTACAAATATTGAATAACCTAGTAACACATTTGGGCCTTCAAATAGGCTTAGAACTTCACACGGACAGCAGGCCTAAACTCCAGCTGCAGACAATGTACTTCAGACCTCCAGTACCAAAAGCAGGCCCAATATACCAGGCTCAAATGACTGCCTTACTTACCCATTTGGACACCAAACTAGCCTTAATAATAATACAAGTGACAAACTATGTGCAGGATCAATTGAGCAACTTTGAAATATAAGCACTTAACCCTTAAGGCTGTAATGAATAGAGGCTTCCAAACTAGAGGCATACAAATAGGATTACACAAAAGTCTTAGCAAGCATAAGCGTACACATGTTATACTTCCCAGAAAACAAGTTAAGTGATAATGCACCAAATTTAAACAATGTTTCCACATGAAACATGGTATAGAATTAATCTAAAGCTACTTTAGAGCTAAGAATCTTAGTCATGTCAGTCTAATAGAGTTATAGTCAGGAGAACAACAATAACAACATGATAGTAGGCATGATCCACGACAATTTAGCATGCTGAGTATACACAAGGTTCTAGAATCTGAAAAACTCATGGTAGGAAGACATTTGACTTAGTTAATGGAAAAGACAAACTCCGAGGCTTATGCCAGTTGACCATGCACAATAGAAGAAGCTAAGTATATGAGAGCTCAATTAGAAGTTTTAGGCAAACACCAAAGAATACAGGATTGAACAAACTGGCAGTATAGTTCTCAGCTACAGAGCAACATATATGACTAGAATTTAGACAACAATGAGCACATAATGTCCATATAAACCTAAAATGAAAATATAGTGGAGCATACATAAAGGATGCATCAAAATAAATTTGCTAGAACACGTTCTGAGCAGGAATTAATCCCTTAAGGGTTTCAATACGAGGATCTTAGTCAAGGCATGAGAAAAGACTCGCAACAAAAAATAGGTGACTAGAACAACAGAGCAGGCTACGAAATTACTCAAACTGAACCTAACTAACATATATTAGAATCTACGCAGGTTGTGACACCAAGAAATTCAAGACTGTAGAATAGCTTCAAAAGCAAGTAGGATTGCAAATTAAAATAACACAATACTGAAGCCATATTGGCTCACAAAGATCAATCAACATGAACATACAAAACATTGAATGCAAACAAAAGAAAAAACAGGATTGCAAGAGTTAAGGTACTCAACAGTTTACAAATCAAGAAGCAAGTAAAAGAGGGAATCAAGTGTCGGGGGTGATTCGGTCAGCAGTAATAGAGAAAGAACAACAGGATTCCCAAAATCACACTGCATCAGACTTCCCAAGGGTTTCGAGTAAACCCCGGGTAGTGCTCACACTAAAAAAAAGAGCAACAATCGAATTCCAATGGCCTTGGCTTTCAGCTGGACAAGGTCTCAAAATAAAGAATACTAGAATAAGTGAGAGTGAGAGAGTAATAACAATAGTTAAGTGATGAGCGTTGAGAGATTTAAAGGGAACGATGAAGGGGCTTATATAGTGGCAAAATTAGACGAACAAAACAAGGAAAGACAGTTGATTAAACACAAAAAGGAAAGAATATATCCTAGGCACACTCAAATCAGTAAAGGAAATAATAATTTCAAATCTTAGTTGGAATCGGACTCGGGAAAAATAATTCACAAGCCCTAATCACGACAGAATCAACGGAGATATGCCATAAATAAGAAGAAAATTCCTCTTTCTGAGTGTATAGAACCACAATCGCACCCAGAATAATAGAATCAAAGCCAAATCTGTGAAAATCTAACTTGCCATAAGTATAATGGTAGCGAAAGTTACCATAAATGAATGATAATAACAGAAAAGGTAAGTAGAATCCGCGTATGAATGCGTATAAGAAAGGGCGATGGGGGATCTTTTAGGTCGGCTAGAGTTTGGTCTCTAACCGAGAAGAGAACAAGTGAAGGCAGCAGTTGAGAGATAAGTGGTCTCTAGGGTTTGGTCATGGGGATATAAGGAGAATTGGAGGGTTTATTATCCGTCGTTGATCATTTAAGATTAACAACCAAGATCGAATAGGAAATGGGGTGGGTTGAATGAACGGGTCACGTCCGGGTTTAAAATGGGTCATTTCGTTGGGCTGCTGAAGAGAAAAAATGAATGGGCTAAGTGTTTGGGCCTGTAATTTGGTCTGAAATTAGCCTTGTATTGGGCTGTAAATTAAATATACAATATTTGTTTAAATTAATTTATAAAAAGTAATTTATAAATAATAAAATTTTGCTTATGCAGTAAAATGATTAAAAATAATAGATTAACATTATAAAAAAAATGTTATTTTAGCATAAATAATCTAATAAATGTAATTATGTATAGAATATGGGCTATAATTGCAAACATTGTGTAAATAGCTAAAACAATACAAATGTAATTATATAAATGAAGTAAAAATATCATAAACATATATGTGGGTATAATAATAAATTTAGATGATTAATTCATCACAAAATAATTTTAAAGGATAATGTAAGAAAATCAATTTTAAAGCCTTAAAATTATGAATTTTTTTATAGAAAATAATTATATAACCCCAATAAACTAGATAGTAGTGCAAAATGATGTTTTGAAAGTATACATAATATTTATAAAAATAGGAGGACAAAATTATGAATCAAAAATTGCCTTTCTTTACCCGGTAATGATGAAAGAGTTGTCGAGTAAAGAAAATGATGACCAATTTTGTCTGAATGAATAGAGATGAGGTATTTCTTTTGAAAAAATGGGGGCCAAACCCTGGTTCCTGAGTTGCCTACATATCCATGATGTTACAGGAATCAGGGCGTGTGTAGTTCTGGATCCAACGGCGAACGAAACTGATAGAGTTGTTGTAAGAATGGTCGTACGTTTTGAAGAGAGATCTTCTCTAGATAGGACGGTGTCATGAGTGACAAATAATTTTAGGTGGATCTATGAATGCAAATTTGAATTTTACGGATGTATAAGGCAAATATTTGAGCGATTACGAGATAAAGGGTAATTAATTGTTGATCATCGGTTACGTTTGAGATGGTCGAAGGATGTGCACGTTGTAAATCAGAGCGAGAATTGCTCCTGTTTGTAGAACAGTTACTTCCCGAGTTAACTACAAAAATTAAAACATGATGTACGTAAATATATATGGGGTTATTGTAAAAATTTAAACATGATGCAAGTTCCTTTTGGACCATGAGAGTTGTCTTTGGACAATGAGGATGATGTCCTTAGACCATGACATCCTAGGGTATGAAGCATATGATAAGGGATTAGCAGGACATGAAATGGTGTCTGTGGGCCATGAGGATGGTGCCTTTGGATAATGATGTGTAGTTTCGAGATATCCTCAAACCATGGCATGATGTCTTCGGGCTATAAGGATGTTGCCTTCAGACTATGATGCCTTCGGACAATATGGTGATGTTTTAGCCCATGAAATGCAAAAATGTGGAGATATTGATCGTTTGATAGAGGGAACAGGTGATGCTTAATCATATGCGAAGGTGAAACAAGGTAGCGCTTAACATTGTATGTGATGAGGGCTGGGCTTAGCCCTATGCGAAGGAAGGTAGCGTTTAGCCTTATACAATAATGGAGGCAATGCTTAGCTTCGTATCATATAATGGAGATGGTGCTTGGTCTCACACAAGAAAAGGAAGTTCTTAGCCTTATACAATGATGGAGGCAGTGCTTAGCCTCATGTAAAGAATGGAGATGGTGTTTAGTCTCATGCAAGGAAAGACAATGCTTAGCCTTATTGAATGATGGAGGCAGTGCTTAGCCTCATGAAAAGAATGGAGATAGTGCTTAGTCTCATGCAAAGAAAGGTAATGCTTAGCCTTATGCAATGATGGAGGCAATGCTTAGCCTCATGCAAAGAATGGAGACAATGCTTAGTCTCATGCAAAGAAAGGTAGTACTTAGCTTTATGCAATTATGAAGACAATGCTTAGCCTCATGTAAACAATGAAGACAGGTGCTTAGTCTCACGCAAATAAAGGCAGTGCTTAGCCTCATGCAAAGAATAGAGATAGTGCTTACTCTCATGCAAAGAAAGGCAGTGCTTAGCCTTATGCATTGATGGAGGCAATGCTTAGCTCATGCAAAAGATGGGGCAGTTCTTAGCCCTATGCAGAGAAAGATGAAGATTAAATATGAATGGAAAATGATTCTTAGCTTGACACATTTGCGCTTGGTGATTTCTATCAATGAAGATAACATTCTTATTATGCATTTAGGGCATACTTGTCATATTCGTTATACCTAAATCCAAAGAAAAATCGTGAGTTTTTGAGGGCAAAGGTTGGTTAATGATTTTAATTCTTCCTTTCGCCTTTACTCTTTGTTTTGCTACCTTGTTGAGTCACCCTGGGTAACATCTGACCACTAAAAAAAAATAAAATTTTCAAAAATATGCATTAGGGATAAAAAAATGCAGTTGTTCAAAAATGTGATGATGCATAAAATAAATAATTTTTCGAATTGGAGACTGTGACATGCTTTGAGACATTACAACGTTCTCAACTCGAAATTTTGAGGACCCTTAAAATTCTTCCCCAGTTTAAATACATACTTCCGGTAATGCATTCCTTGGTGATCCTTGACATAATAAGATTGACAAGCTAAAAATCTTGCCCCAGTTTCTGACCAAGAGGGGAATAAAGATTTTATTATG
This sequence comes from Nicotiana tabacum, assembly GCF_000715075.1. Lineage (NCBI taxonomy): Eukaryota > Viridiplantae > Streptophyta > Magnoliopsida > Solanales > Solanaceae > Nicotiana > Nicotiana tabacum. Next base: position 30,316,035 of record NC_134084.1, read on the forward strand.
ATGTGACCAAACCCACAGGGCTGCCTATGTATTCCCTCTTAAACGGGAATCAGGTCAAGCGTAGTTTAGGTTACATCAAATAGAAAGTGCAAACATAATCTTAAATATAATATCTCTTAGCTGCATCCAAATTGATAGGTTTAGGCCATATTTCTCCATCTATTTCTGCAAGTATAAGCGCTCCTCCCATTAGTACTCGGTGAACCATGTAAGGGCCTTGCTAGTTAGGTGATAATTTTCCTTTTCCTTCAAGCTGATGCGGGAAGATCCGTTTCAACACCAATTGCCCCGGTGTGAATTGCCTCGATATAACCTTTTTGTTGAAAGCTCTTACCATCCTATTCTAGTAGAGTTGGCCATGACAAATTGTGTTCATCCTCTTACCATCAATGAGAGCTAGTTGTTCATACCAATTTTGTATCTATTCTGCATCGCTGAGCTCAGCCTCTTGTATGATCCTTAAGGAAGGAATCTCCACTTTGGCAGGGATAATGACTTCAGTACCATAGACTAGTAGATAAGGCGTTTCCCTAGTTGGCGTACAAACTATGGTGCAATACCCAAGCAAATCAAATGGTAGCTTCTCGTTCCATTGCTTGTAGTTGTCCACCATCTTTCTCAATATCTTCTTGATGTTCTTGTTGGTGGCTTCTACGGCTCCATTCATCTGTGACCTATATGTTGTAGATTTTTGGTGCTTGATCTTGAATGTTTCACACACGGCTTTTATCAGATCAGTGTTGAGATTGGCGGCATTGTCAGAAATGAATGACTCAGGTACTCCAAATCGACAAACAATATGATCCTGGACGAAATCTGCTACAATCTTCTTAGTTAGAGCCTTATATGAAGCGACTTCAACCCATTTTGTGAAGTAATCTATAGCTACCAAAATGAATCTGTGTTTGTTTGAAGCAGCGGGTTCAATTGGTCCAATGGCATCCATGACCCAAGGAGAGAAGGGCCAGGGTGAACTTGTTGCACTGAGTTTGTTCGGAAGCACCCGTATCATATCAGCATGTACCTAGCATTGATGACACTTTTGAACATATTTGATGCAGTCTATCTCCATAGTCATCCAAAAATACTCTACCCTTAATATCTTCTCGGCTAGAACGAACCTGTTCATGTGAGGTCTGCATGTTCCGGCATGTATTTCTTCGAGCAATCAAGATGACTCCTTGGCATCTACACATCGCAGTAATCCCAAATTAGGAGTTATTCTATACAAAATTACCCCACTTTGAAAGAAATGGTTGGTAAATCTCCTAAGCATGCACTTATGAGTGTGTGTAGCATTCTCTAGATATTCCCCTTTCTCCAAGTATTCCTTGATATCGTGGAACCATGGATTTTCGTCAAACTCTTCTTCAACATGAGCATAATAAGCTAGATGCTTATGAATGTCTATCGAGGTAGGATCGATGAAATTCTTGCCTGAATATTGTATCATGGAAGACAAGGTGGCTAATGCATGTGCAAACACGTTCTGAATCCTTAGAATATGTTATTCTGGACAACCAGAAGATAATCATGGACACTCTAGTACAACACTGTTTAGGTATTGAGGACTTGACCAAAGACATGAAGAAGATGAGAAAGTCCCAGGCTAGCAAGAAGTCAGTATATAAGCTTAGGAAGGAGGTGACCCGATGTAACGACCCGACCGGTCATTTTGAGCGTTTGCACTTTGATCGATAGTTCTCGGGAATGACTTGCCCCGTGTGATGTATTATGACTGATTTAAATCATTGGTTTTAGTTTTCACGGAAATCGGAATTAATTTGAAAGAACAATTCTCAGTTGTAGCTTGAAATTTGAAAGCTTTGACCAAGATTTGACTTATTTGTATATGCGCTCAGATCGGAATTTTTATGATTTGGTTAGCTCCGTTAGGTAATTTGGGACTTGGGAGCGTGATCGTAATGCATTTTGGAAGTCCATGGAAGGTTTAGGCTTGAATTGGCGAAAGTGAGATTTCAGCGTTTTTCGGTTGATAGGTGAGATTTTGATATATAGGTCGGAATGAAATTCCGAGAGCTGGAGTAGCTTAGTCATATTATTTGGGATGTGCACGCAAAATTTCAGGTCATTCGGATGTGGTTTGGTCGGATTTTTTTATCAAAAGCATATTTTGGAAGTTTTTGGAAAACTTAGGCTTGAATTCGATGAGTTTTCAGGTCATTCGCATATTTTGATCATTTTGAGAGCTTTTTGAAGGAAATTAAAGAGGTATTCAAGGGGAATCAATTGGAAGTAAGATTTTTGAACTAAAAACCCGTTTCTATTGTGAAATCTACCTAGAAAACCATGGAACTTAAGCTAAAAATGGAAGAACTAGGGCTTGGGATTTTTGGACTTTTGAATTTAGATTTGAAGGACCATTTGAGGTCGGATTTGAGAACTTTTGATATGTATGAACTCGTGGGGAGATAAAGAATCTGATGATGTAAAAATTTCTGAGTTTCGAGAAGTGGGCCTTGAGGCTTGGGTTTTGGTAATTTCAGGATTTGTGTCCTATATTGATTATTTTCGCTTGGGCTTTGTTCCCTTAGCATATTGTGATGTATTCGTTCTGATTTTTGATAGATTTGACGTGCGTGGAGGCCAATTTGAGGGGCAACGGCGTCGCGAGCTAGAGATTTCTCTGGTTCGAGGTGAGTAATGATTGTAAATGATGCTCTGAGGGTTTGAAACCCCAGATTGCACATCGTAGTGCTTTATTGAGGTGAGACACTCGCTTGATGCTGAGTGTGGGGTCGTTTTCTATTGGGGATTGTGACTTGGTCTCCCGATTGATGATTTTACCGCGTATTTGACTGAAACTTATTTGTTATCATCATGATTTGGGTTGATAGCCATATTTGGGCTTCGTGCCAACTATTTGAACCCTTCGGGGATTTTTATCACTAATTCCTCACTATATTGACTTATTACTTGAACTCAGTCATGTTGTTTTCCACTGTTTTATGACTTAGCCACTTTTACTCAGTTTTGAGGCTTAAATGATATTTTTAAATGATGCTTTGGGCTGGGAACTACTATTTTACAAATGCCCGAGGGGCTTGTGATGATTTTCTGACTGAGTGCGGCCAAGGGCCAGATATGAGGATACACTTAGTGATATGAGGCCGAGGGCCTGAGATACATTTATATGCCGTGAGGTGGCTTGACTGATATGAGGCCGAAGGCCCAGATTTTATGCCACGAGATGGCTTGATATTGCGATTGGGCCGTAAGGGGCACCTCCTGGAGTCTGCATACCCCCAATGAGCGCGGGTACCCATTGATATCTGAGAGTGAACCCGAGGGGCTGATATTGTTCTGAGAGTAAGCCCAAGGGGCTGATATTGTTCTGAGAGTGAGCCCGAGGGGCTGATATTGTTCTGAGAGTGAGCCCGAGGGGTTGACATTATTCTAAGAGTGAGCCTGAGGGGCTGGTACTGTTCTGAGAGATTGCCCGAGGGGCGAACCTTTATGTGTTCATCTTTCATATTTACTTGTCATTTTACCTGTTATACTGTGGTATTTGTGCCCGAGGGCCGGATTGTTTGTGCTTATCGGCACTAACTATTTTGCATTCACTTGTGTAACTGTTGAAAAAGCCATTTTCAAAAGAAGTTTAAACTGAGCTAAGATATTTCTAAAGATTTCACAGCTTCGCTATTTTTTTTTCTCAAAAGGTTTTACATTGCTTCTATACAGCATGTTGATTTTCTTTACGTGTTTTCTTACTGCTCAGTTGCTATTTACCTTTATTACTCACTGAGTTGGAGTACTCACTTTCCTCCCTGCACCTTATGTGCAGATACAGGTATTTATACACCCGGTAGCGGGTTTTAGTTGATCGGAGGCAGAGTTAGCAGAGTTTAGTGAGGTGGCTGCCAGTGTTCGCAGCACCTCTTCTCTCCCTTTTGTTCATCATTCCTGTTTTGTATAATTCGGACCTTGTAGTTGCATTTATACTCTAATAGATGCTCGTGACTTGTGACACCCCGGTTAGGGCTGTGTCGGGTTGTATTTCCACCAATTATTATCATTAAATCTTGTCACACCTCCTTTTTACGTGCCCGGGGCACAAGGGAGTTTTTTCCAATTAAAGGACAACCGAAACGGGATTTGTTTATTTATTTCAGAGTCGCCACTTGGGAGATTTAGGGTGTCCCAAGTCACCGATTTTAATCACGAATCGAGGAAAATAATGACTCTATATTACAGTCTGCGTACCATAAATCCGGATAAGGAATTCTGTTAACCCGGGAGAAGGTGTTAGGCATTCCCGAGTTCCGTGGTTCTAGCACGGTCGCTCAACTGTCATATTCGGCTTGATTATCTGATTTTATACAAGTGTGAACTTGTGTGCAAAATTTAACTTTTAACCGCTTTTATCATTTTACTGTTTTTATCAGGAATTGCAACGTCGTGAAAACATATCTCGAACCAGGTTACATCAATGCACCCGTGGTTGTTGACATATTTCGACTCGGTTGAGATTTGGATTTGGGTCACATGAATGTGCACCCGAATTAAGGAGAATAAATTATTAAGACGTGCCTAAAGCAACTAGCGTATTGTTGTTTTGGGTAAGGCCGAAAAATTCGCTAAACGGCCTGTCCCGAATTCTAAGTGTTTTAATATATATACAGTTAGAGGGCCCCGAGGCTGTGTATATTTTTTATTTGATGAGGCTCGTCTCGTTCTACTTTTTTTAATGAATTTGCAACGTCATGGACACGCATCTCGAACCACGTCACAATCAATGTACCCGTGATTAGAAACACATTTCGACTCCGTTGAGAATTGGATTTGGGTCACATAAATGTGCACCCGAGTTTAAGAAGGTAAGATTTATTAAAGCGTATCCTAAAGAGGCTAACGTGTTGTTATTTTAGGAGGGTTGTGAGATTTGCTAAACAACCCGTCCTGGAAACTAAATGCTTCAATAATATACATTTAACGAGGGCCCCGCATCTGCGAGTTTTGTTTATTTTCATCGAGGCTCGTCTCGTCCTTATTTTAAAAGGATATCCTATAGCAACTACGTTTCTTGTGGTGTTTGTCTCTACTAATTAAAAACAGTAAATAGCCTTAGTCGATTACATGCTTGCGAGCTTATTTATAACAGGATTTAAAATACTTTTACAGAATGATAAAACGTGACTGCACTTATGGACAACTAGTCGAAAATTATGGGCCCAAACCTAGCTCATGCGAGATGGCCAGACTTGGGCCCCTGTTTTTCTGATATGGGCCTAACTGATCTGTTTCGATTTGGGCTCGGCCTTCATGAGGTTGAGGCCTAGAACTGATTCTTTGTTCTGTGAAATGAGTTTACCAATTTATATGTGGCAATCTGGCAAAAGGAGAAAGAACTTTAACTAAAGTGGATAGTTTTCCTATTTGGCCTACATTAGAGAATATACTACACCATCAGACTAAGTCTAAAATACAACTTATTACACTGGGAATGTTTTTCACCTAACAGCGTACATACATGACTAGCATTCATTAACCTACATTGATATACTGAGTATGTAGGCTACTTCTATTATCCAAACGAAAATGTAACTATTTCATGACATTTAATGTAACAGTTCATGTATATATAAAAACAATCTGCAGGTCCTCTTTTTTGCATTCATGCTCAAACTTTCAGTTACATTGGTGGTATTAATTGTGTACCTGGTATAGAAGACAAAGAAGAAAGGAGTGATCAGCTGGGCAGTATGCAGTAAACACAGCAATAGCAGATACACAGCAACAGCACAGCAACAAACCAACAATCGAATGTTTTCCACAGTCCTCAGACAACCAACAATATTTCCCAGAAAAAGAGTACCAGCAAATAGTCGAGTACCAAACCAGCAATCCCAGAAAAACAGAGTAGGAAACAACAGCAACAACAGAGTATTCAATGCAGCAACACTACCAATTCAACAACCAGAAACAGTTCAGTCAATGCAAACACAGAACTTGGCCAAGACAGCTTGACCAAAATGCACTCTTATACAACTTTCAGACAGTGTTTGGTTGCAATGTCTTACTGGAACTCTCTTATGTTTTCAGTCTTTTCTTTTAACTCACAAACCTTTCTTAAGACTTAAAGATTCCAGCCTCAAGACTCAAAATTCTTCCTTCTTTCTGAAGACTAAAAGTCCAGCCCCCCTTAGGTTCTCAAATGGCCTATTTATAAGCCAAAATGACCAAGTGCAGCTAAGCTGCCCTCATGCTGCAACTTGCAGTCTGCCCATACTCTGTTAAAGCCCATGCCTAAGCATCTTTTGGTGCCAGCCCCTTTATTCCCCACGCCTGGTTTTTGTTTAATCCAGAATCATGGGCTCATTTTATTATTCATTTTAAGCCCCATACCCTTGTGTCTTGTTCCCCATTGGTATTAGTTTAATCCCAACTTAATACCCTACTTGTCAGCCCATTTACACTAATCTTTTCTGTCTTTTTCAATACCCCAGAATACCCCTGCTTAACCTTGATTATTACTGCCCTGCCTATTGCAGCATCAGGGCATTTTTGAACTGATGAAAATTCAAATTCAAGACAGCATGGACTGAACCTTTTCAGTCATTTTTACAATGCAAACAAACCATTTTAAACAATGCTGGGGCATTCAGTCAGTGGCAACGTTCAATTAGTCATGCGACATTATTAGCTCATTCGATTCATTAGTTATAGAAAACTAATCGAGTCGACTATACTAATTATAGCAGGTAATAATCAGTCGCTCATATAAACAATACGTTCAGGGACCTAAAGGGCATCAGACAATTTTTTGTTCAATTACTGGGGCCTATATGAGTTAACTTATCTGACGATTAAACTAATCGACGATCATGTTTATCACAGAGTACATTCAGAACACACACATAGAAAATCAATCGACCAAATAAAGGGTCTTTGCTAGAGATGGAAGAAAACAGACAAAGTAACAGACCAAAACAAATAACCACAACAACAAATCATGCTGACAACTTAATTAGAACTAAACAAAGAGAAAAAGGAAACTTACCGAAAAAGTTTGAAATCAAAACGGACCCAAATCAGACTCAACTTCGAACTCTTGAGGCCGAACAAACTTTAATCGGGGTTTTCTCACATGAGAACACCTTGATTAAGGTCTATTAGACCTCAAACCCTTGTCAAAACCGGCCGGATTCCCCAGGTGCATGTGTTCTAAGGTCTGGCTTTTCCAGATCTGGATTTTTAAGAGTTGTGGGTAGATTCGGACCAAACCAAGCTTGGTTTGGTCACGAGGAAGGTCAGGGGAGTGTCTGGTATGAAGATGGGGTAATTTGGTTTAGGTCCGGGTTCGACTCAAATCTTCAAACGAAGATTCGAGACGAAGGAAAGTGATTCGAGGCTAGAGAGTAACAGATCCATGTTCAGGAGAGTGAGGGGGTCTTAGGGTGTTCAGGAGGTGGTCACCGGCGTTCGTGCCGCCGGGTTCTGGTGAAAGGGATATCAGGGCGGCTTGCTAGGGTTTGGGGGTTTCAACTTGGGGAAGGAGACGAGTGAGGGGTGGGGTTCGGATAGGGGGCGTGGGGTGAAGGGTTGAGTTTATATATGGGGAGGCCGATTGGATCTAAGCCGTTAGATCAGATGATCTCAACGGCTTGGATCTGATGGTGAGAAATGAGACGGGGTCGTTTGGTAGTTAAACGGGGTCGTTTGGTTTAAGTGAGGGGTTGGGTCAGACCGGTTATTGGGTCGGGTTTGAAAACGGGTCGTTGAAAGGGGTCCTGAGCCGTTGGATTGGCCTGGACGGATGGCTCAGATCGAACGCCTTTATACGGCGTCGTTTGAATTGCTGCTTGGGCAGCCGGTTTTGGACTGGACTCGAGTGTCTGTTTGGGCCTGCTTTGTTTTATTTCTTTGGGCCCAAACCGATTTTCCTTCACTCTTTTGCTCTTTTTTTTTTCTTTTAAACAAAAATGAGATAATAAAATAGTGAAACTAAAATCAACCACACTGTAACATTTTCACATAGTTATCACAAAAATATTTAAGTAAGTTAAATCACAACCTAGAACGAACGATGCACATATATATATTTCGAATTTTCTTTTAATGACACACATATTTTTGTATTTTGTTTGATAATGATTAAATGCAAAATGGACAGACCCACAAATGACTAGCAATACATGTCATGAAGAATTTGTATCGCGTGGTCATTTGTCACTATTTTTATTTTCTTTTGGAGCGATTGTCCGTAAAGCAAAAATCACGTGCTTACAGTTGCCCCTCTTTGCACGAAGACACGAAGGGTTTTCGCGCAAAGATAAAGCGAGCAATTTTTGCCCGTCCGAATACTCCGTGTGAAGCATTTTTTTGAAAAAGATTTGACCGAACCTTTGCTTGAGAGGTTTCCTACATATCCTGGGCTGAACAGGAATCAGGTCAATGTAGTTCGGAAAATTCTGGTAGCTGGGACTACTGTGTGACTGTAGTGCCTGGTGCTGTTGTGCGCTGTCGCATGCTGCTGTAGGATGCTACTGCTCAATCGATCTCTCTGTTACATTGCTCTAAAAGGAAAACAAGAAGCTAAGCTAGACTGAGGATCATGAGATCTTATCCATCTTCCACTTGTTCTTGCTGCCTTGCTTTCTTGTCGGCTAACGCTTTCCTCCGATGCCTTTATCTTGTGACTTTGGGAGAGGATGCTAGTCCTTCGCTGACATTTTAATGCCAGTTTTCATCACTTTGCTTGATTCGCTGGGAACATACCCTCTTCTTCAAGCCTTTCCATTGTTTCTTTGGTGGTATGGCTTCTATCAAAATTGTTATGTTGGGCATGCTATAACGTTCCCAAACTGCTTCTTTTGAGACGCGTTTCTTTTTCCTTTTGAATTGCGCGCTAGCCTCTGCATTTGTCTGCTTCTTGGCGCTGGGGATTTTATTGTTTTCCTGCTTGGGGCTCTCTGTTGTAACCTTCCGTCTTCAGGTGGGGTTACTGATTCCAAACTCTAAAGCTAAAATTATTCCCACATTATACTGGTGGGCGACCTAGAACTTAAATGTATTCCCGCATTATACTGGTGGGCGACCTAGAACTTAAATGTATTCCCGCATTATACTGGTGGGCGACCTAAACTTAAAAGTATTCCCGCATTATACTGGTGGGCGACCTAGAACTTAAAAGTATTCCCGCATTATACTGGTGGGTGACCTAGAACTTAAATGTATTCCCGCATTATATTGGTGGGCGACCTAGAACTTAAAAGTATTCCTGCATTATACTGGTGGGCGACCTAGAACTTAAAAGTATTCCCGCATTATACTGGTGGGCGACCTAGAACTTAAATGTATTCCCGCATTGTACTGGTGGGCGACCTAGAACTTAAAAGTATTCCCGCATTATACTGGTGGGCGACCTAGAACTTAAATGTATTCCCGCATTATACTGGTGGACGACCTAGAACTTAAATGTATTCCCGCATTATACTGGTGGGCGACCTAGAACTTAAATGTATTCCCGCATTATACTGCCCGCATTATACTGGTGGGCGACCTAGAACTTAAAAGTATTCCCGCATTATACTGGTGGGCGACCTAGAACTTAAATGTATTCCCGCATTATACTGGTGGGCGACCTAGAACTTAAATGTATTCCCGCATTATACTGGTGGGCGACCTAGAACTTAAATGTATTCCCGCATTATACTGGTGGGCGACCTAGAACTTAAATGTATTCCCGCATTATACTGGTGGGCGACCTAGAACTTAAATGTATTCCCGCATTATACTGGTGGGCGACCTAGAACTTAAATGTATTCCCGCATTATACTGGTGGGCGACCTAGAACTTAAATGTATTCCCGCATTATACTGGTGGGCGACCTAGAACTTAAATGTATTCCCGCATTATACTGATGGGCGACCTAGAACTTAAATGTATTCCCGCATTATACTGGTGGGCGACCTAGAACTTAAATGTATTCCCGCATTATACTGGTGGGCGACCTAGAACTTAAAAGTATTCCCGCATTGTACTGGTGGGCGACCTAGAACTTAAATGTATTCCCGCATTATACTGGTGGGCGACCTAGAACTTAAAAGTATTCCCGCATTATACTGGTGGGCGACCTAGAACTTAAATGTATTCCCGCATTATACTGGTGGGCGACCTAGAACTTAAAAGTATTCCCGCATTATACTTGTGGGCGACCTAGAACTTAAATGTATTCCCGCATTATACTGGTGGGCGACCTAGAACTTAAAAGTATTCCCGCATTATACTGGTGGGCGACCTAGAACTTAAATGTATTCTCGCATTATACTGGTGGGCGACCTAGAACTTAAATATATTGGCGATTGTTCCCCCGTTCTTCCGAGAAAATTTCGACAATTGGCAGAAAATTTTTTGCCCCGGTTTTTGGTGACTTCCATGGCGTTGCATCTTGCTGCCATCATCAATTTTTGTTCTCCTGCAACAGACAAAAGGATTTAGTCAGTTTTAATCGTGGTGGTAGAGGGTGCCTTTATGGCGAGCAATTTTTCTCTCTTCCCCTTTTATTGCTCTTTGTCCCCATAATTGGTTGGCGGGCAAAGTTGCCTGTTGGGGGTCTCTAGCCTGTTGGGGATTGGTTTTCACTTTATCCCCTTTTCTGATTTCTCTTTAAACACATGATGTGGGAGTCTGCTTCTAACTCCCGAAACCACTCCCTTTCGGAGCTTACTTCTTCCACAATTTCCGGGCACAATCCCTGCATTGCCTGGGACCGGCCTTTAAGACTATTTGTATTATCCTGCATTGGATGAATTCCCCTTCGGTTTCTGGTAGTAAGCTTTGAAAAATCCTTTCAAGACACATTTTAGGAAAAGAAATAAAAGATATGGAAAGGAGAAAATCTTTCTGAACCAATATTTTTGTGGGAGGAGACAATCAAAAGAACTTATCTGGAGGACACAACTGGTCCCCGTGATCATGGCGTGCACCATAGATTCCCGACCCAGTCTATTTGTATCAATTGATTTGCCCGATGGTTTGACTTGCTGGGGATGATAAAGGAGTGTTCATTTCGTTTCGAATGTGGTAGCTTTGCTGATCTGTCTCGTCGCCTCATAGTGCCCTTCGAGGGGTTTTCACTAATGAGACTCTCTCTTTTCTCTCGTCTCCCGGCGCCTTATGGTGCCTGTGAAGGTTTTCACCAATAAGACTCTCTCATTTCATATCCCTCATCTTACATCGCCTCTCGGTGCCTGTGAAGGTCTTTACCGATAAGACTCTCTCATTTTATTTCTTTCGGGAAATCGGGGTGTTGTAGATACGTCCCTCCTTTCTGGAGATTCCCTTGACCATCAACTCATTTCCATTCTTACGATCCTCTTCTTTGCTGGGGATCAGTGTATTATTCTCGGCCTTATTCGCCGGACTTGGCATCTCTCGAACATTGATCGGGAGGTCTTTTGGATGTTGATGTAGGTTTTGGTGTGGGATTGAAGAAAGGCTACAAAAATGAAAAAAATTTGAAGGGTGATGTGCTACAACTTTTGGAATCAAACCTTTTTTGGAACTTAAAACATAACCTCTGCCCCAGTTTTCTTGCTTGGGGAATTTATTTTTTACGCTTATGTTGAGCTATGTGCGTTACGCACATTGTGCCTATTGTGCACACTATGTACATTATGCATCCTATATTTGCTATGATGCATACTATGACCGATCCGTGAGGCGCCTACGTATCCTCTTTGAGGAATCAGGTCAAACGTAGTTCCCACGGTTTTGTATTTCTTGTGATTTTATCTTCTTCTTTTTTTCTTTTCCTTCTTTTCATTTTTTTTTCATGTCTTTTTCTTTTCTTTTCTTTTTCTTTTCTTTTCTCTTTTTTTTCATATCTTTCCCATTAGTGATTCCAAAATAGGGGTATTGAAAGAATTGCTTAAGGCTCAAAGGGGGAAGCAAGGGTTAAAAGTGTTTGGATAGAAGAAAGAATTGCCTCCGTCATCTCATTATTCAACAAATGCCAAATACAAACAAATAAACCAAAAATTGCCATAATTAAAGAAGTTACGCATAATATCTCTTGACTGCATCTGAATTGATAGCCATGTCGACACATCTACCTTCGACATCTGTCAAACACAAAGCACCGTTGGACAATACTCTGGTCACGATATAAGGCCCTTGCCAATTTGGGGCGAATTTGCCTTTTGCCTCGACCTGATGTGGGAGGATCTTCTTCAATACCAGCTGCCCTACTTCAAACTTCCTGGGGCGCACCTTCTTATTATACGCTCTTGCCATTCTCTTCTGGTACAGCTGACCATGGCACACTGCTGCCAATCTTTTCTCGTCTATCAGGCTCAACTGTTCCAATCGAGCTTTGACCCATTCATCGTCATCAATCCCGGCTTCAGCGACAATCCGGAGGGACGGAATTTCGACCTCCGCCGGTATCACGGCCTCGGTTCCATACACCAACAAATAAGGAGTTGTGCCTATGGAAGTCCGGACGGTGGTGCGGTAACCCAACAAGGCAAAGGGTAATTTCTCGTGCCATTGTCTGGACCCTTCCACCATTTTTCGCAGTATCTTCTTGATATTCTTATTGGCTGCTTCGACTGCTTCATTTGCCTTAGGACGATATGGGGTGGAATTGCGGTGTGTAATCTTGAATTGTTGGCATACCTCTCTCATCAAGCTGCTATTAAGATTCGCACCGTTATCCGTGATGATCACTTTTGGGATCCCAAATCTGCAGATGATATGGGAGTGAACAAAGTCCACCACTGCCTTCTTGGTTACTGATTTGAAGGTTTTAGCCTCAACCCATTTGGTGAAGTAATCAATGGTCACTAGAATGAACCTATGACCGTTGGATGCTGCTGGCTCGATGGGCCCAATGACATCCATGCCCCATGCTACAAACGGCCAGGGTGCTGACATCGTATGTAACTCTGTTGGCGGAGAATGAATCAAATCTCCATGTATCTGGCACTGATGGCATTTCCTCACGAAAGTGATACAGTCGTGTTCCATGGTTAGCCAATAACACCCTGTTCGAAGGATCTTTCTTGCCAACACATATCCGCTCATGTGTGGTCCACAAACTCCCGCATGTACCTCTGCCATAACCGTCGTTGCTTGACTGGCATCTATGCATCTCAACAATCCCAAATCCGGGGTTCTTTTGTACAATACTCCTCCACTGAGGAAGAAGCCATTCAACAAACGCCGAAGGGCTCTTTTTTGGTCTCCAGAGGCATGTTCCGGATATATCCCCATCCTGAGGTATTCCTTGATATCATGAAACCAGGGTTCGCCATCTGCTTCTTCTTCTACGGCATTGCAGTAGGCGTGCTGATCACGGACCTGGATGTGTAGAGGATCAACATACATTTTGTCAGGGTGGTGCAACATTGAAGCTAAGGTGGCTAAGGCATCCGCAACCTCATTGTGAACTCTCGGGATGTGTTTGAACTTTACCGATCGAAATTGCTTGCTCAGATCATGCAAGCATTGTCGGTATGGTATGAGCTTTAGATCTCGTGTTTCCCATTCACCCTGAATTTGATGTACCAAGAGGTCCGAGTCTCCCAAGACCAAGACGTCTTGGACATCCATGTCAGCAGCCAAGCGCAGACCCAGAATGCAAGCCTCATACTCGGCCATATTGTTGGTGCAATAGAAGCGTAGTTGAGCCGTAACAGGATAATGCCGTCCTGTTTCAGAAATGAGTACTGCTCCTATTCCAACCCCTTTTGCGTTTGCAGCTCCATCGAAGAAAAGCTTCCAACCCGGTTCCTCAGGTAATTCCAACTCATTCGTATGCATCACCTCTTCGTCAGGAAAATACGTTCTTAAGGGCTCGTATTTTTCATCAACGGGATTCTCTGCCAAATGGTCTGCCAGTGCCTGGGCTTTCATGGCTGTCCTCGTCACATAGACGATATCAAACTCGGTGAGCAGAATTTGCCATTTTGCCAACCTTCCTGTGGGCATAGGTTTCTGAAATATATATTTCAATGGGTCCAAACGGGATATGAGATACGTAGTATATGAAGACAGGTAGTGCTTCAACTTCTGAGCTACCCAAGTTAGGGCGCAGCATGTTTTCTCGAGTTGAGTGTACTTGACCTCATGCACTGTGAATTTCTTACTGAGATAGTAGATGGCCTGCTCCTTCCTTCCCTGTGTCATCATGTTTCCCCAGTACACAACCAAATGAATTTTCCAAGACCGTCAGGTAAAGGATTAGGGGTTTCCCGGGCTTAGGCGGGACCAATACGGGTGGATTAGACAGATACCCTTTGATTTGGTCGAAAGCTTCCTGACACTCTGCCGTCCAACCTACTGCGGCATCCTTTCTCAGCAGCCGAAATATGGGCTCACAAGTTGCTGTGAGTTGAGCGATGAACCTGCTGATGTAATTGAGTCTACCCAGCAAACTCATTACCTCTGTTTTGTTCCTTGGCGGTGGCAAATCTCGGATGGATTCAATTTTGGATGGGTCTAACTCAATCCCCCGTCGACTGACGATGAATCCTAGCAACTTTCCTGATGGAACCCCGAATGCGCATTTGGCCGGGTTAAGCTTGATATCATACCTCCGGAGTCTTTGGAAAAATCTCCTTAGGTCTGCTACATGGTCCTCCTGACGCCAAGATTTGATGATCACATCATCGACGTACACCTCAATTTCCTTGTGTATCATGTCATGAAACACCGCAGTCATTGCTCGCATGTATGTCGCCCCGGCGTTCTTTAATCCGAACGGCATTACCCGATAGCAGTAGGTTCCCCATGGCGTAATAAACGCTGTCTTTTCAGCATCCTCCTCGTCCATTAGGATCTGATGATAACCCGCATAGCAATCCACAAAGGATCCAATCTCGCGCCCTGCGCAATTGTCGATCAAGATATGAATGTTGGGTAGCGGAAAATTGTCCTTGGGACTTACTTTGTTGAGGTTGCGGTAGTCAACGCACACCTTGATTTTTCCATCCTTCTTTGGGACTGGTACCACATTGGCCAACCACTCGGGATACCGAGTGACCCGAATGACCTTCGATTGCAATTGCTTAATCACTTCTTCTTTGATCTTCACGCTCATTTCTGTTTTAAATTTCCTTAGTTTTTGCTTGACCGGAGGGTATGCCGGGTCAGTGGGCAATTTGTGAACCACTAAATTGGTGCTTAACCCAGGCATATCATCATATGACCATGCAAAAACATCTTTGAATTCCATGAGAGTTTTGATCAATTCTGCTCTGACATTCGGCTCAATGTGGATGCTAATTTTGGTCTCTTGGACGTTATCAGCGTCTCCTAGATTCACCGCCTCGGTGTCATTTAGGTTAGGCTTGGGTTTCTCTTCAAATTGGCGCAGTTCTCGGTTTATTTCTTCGAAGGCTTCACCTTCGTCATATTCAGATTCATCGTCACAAATGACCTTTTGCATCATTGAGTCGGTTTCAGATTGATTTATTAGACTAGGTCGAAGATCCGTTGTGCATGCCATGTCATTAGAACCAGTAAAAAGAGAACTGTTCAGAAAGAAAAAGAACAAGACAAAAATTAAAATGAGACAAAAGAAAAGAACTTTATTAAATTTGCGGGATAAAAAGGGTTCACACTTTTACAAAAACGAAAGTAAAATTTGGATTACACCCTTGAATAATCCTATCAAACAAACAAACAAAACATTAATCAAAGCCTACTACCAAGACTCCCCTAGGACAGGAAGAGGAGTAACCGTCCAATTGTTGGTCTTGGCCTCAGGCCCCACAAATTGTATCTCTGCTCTGCTGGAACCTTCTCCAGCTTCCACCATACTGACATCCGCGAATAGTCTCTCAAACTCTGATTCAGGTCTTCATTTATACCGATCAAAGGTCCTTGAATCTTTGGGACCGGTGACCCCTTGGCACTTGCTTTGACAAAAGACCTTGAGAGGCATGGTACTGGTTTAGGAAGAAACCAGACCCTCTTCTTCATTTTTCGCGCTTGCTTCCTGTCTGTTGCGGTTGGTTTAAACCCCAACCCGAAAGTTTCCAGATTCTTAGGAAGGGAGACAGGTTGGACTATCCCTTGAAGTTCAACTCCCAGGCCTCTTCCCGGCACAAATCCATTACCCAGCATTTCTGAGACCATCATGACTGTTGCGGTAGCTACCCTAGGGTGCGGGATGATTTCTCCTTCAAAAATTTTGTTGGCCGATCCTGTATCGAGGATCTGGTAGACCCAAGGACCTTTGCCATCCGTAGTCTCTATAAAAGGTACAATGGTTCCGCCCATGGTGCATGTTGTATCCTCGCCGTGCAACACGACCTCTTGTCTTTCCCACTCGAACTTCACTGTCTGATATAGGGTGGAAGGCACCGCTTTAGCTGCATGAATCCAGGGTCGTCCTAACAGCAGGTTATAAGAAACTGTGGCATCTAACACCTGGAATTCCATGTTCATACGCCATCGAATAGGATATTTTGTGTTCATTCGCCCTCGAATAGGATATCTTGGGTTTATCTGCCCTCGAATAGGATATTTTGGGTTGTTTAAATCAGGAGCCCGCCTGAAGAGAGGAAAGGCGTTTTATTTTTCAAAGTTGTTGAAGTCAGGAGCCCGCCTGAAGAGAGGAAATGCGTTTCATTTTTAAAAGTTGTTGAAATCTCGCCAGCCTAAAGAAAGGAATGGCATTTTATTTTCAAAGTTGTTGAAGTCAAGAGCCCGCCTGAAGAGAGGAAATGCATTTTATTTTTCAAAGTTGTTGAAGTCAGGAGCCCGCCTGAAGAGAGGAAAGGCGTTTTATTTTTAAAGTTGTTTAAATCTCGCCAACCTAAAGGAAGGAATGGCACTTTATTTTCAAAAGTTGTTGTTGAAATCAGGAGCCCGCCTGAAGAGAGGAAAGGCATTTTATTTTTAAAGTTGTTGAAGTCAGGAGCCCGCCTGAAGAGAGGAAAGACGTTTTATTTTTAAAGTTATTTAAATCTCGCCAACCTAAAGGAAGGAATGTCACTTTATTTTCAAAAGTTGTTGTTGAAATCAGGAGCCCGCCTCTTGAGAGGAAAGGTGTTTTATTTTAAAAGTTGTTGAAATCTCGCCAGCCTAAAGAAAGGAATGGCATTTTATTTTTTAAAGTTGTCGTTGAAGTCAGGAGCCCGCCTGAAGAGAGGAAAGACGTTTATTTTTCAAAGTTGTTGCTAAGGTCAGGAGCCCGCCTGAAGAGAGGAAAGGTGTTTTATTTTTAAAAAGTTGTTGAAACCTCGCCAGCCTAAAGAAAGGAATGGCATTTTATTTTCAAATAGGACTGGCCCAATGGTCAGTTCAAGCACAACATCCCCCACAGTGGCTGTTCCGTTTCCGTCAAACCCCCGAACACAGATGCTATTCTCCCGGATTCTTCCACGGTCAATCTTTAACTGGTCCAGGGTGGATAATGGACAAATATTGGCGCTTGAGCCATTATCCACCAATACTCGGGTTACCACCGAGTCTTCACATTTGACAGCTAGGTATAGAGCTTTATTGTGCTCCGTTCCTTCCACCGGCAGGTCATCATCTGAGAATGTCACTTTGTTCACCTCGAAAATCTTGTTGGTAATGGTTTCCAGGTGGTTTACAGAAATCTCACTGGGTACATGAGCCTCGTTCAATATCTTCAACAGGGCCCGACGATGTTCCTCAGAATGAATCAGCAACGACAACAGTGAGATCTGGGCCGGTGTTTTTCTCAGCTGTTCGACCACAGAATAGTCATGCACTTTCATCTTTCTCAGGAACTCTTCAGCCTCTTCTTCAGACACTGGCTTCTTGGTTGCCACTGGGTTGGTTTTTCTTAACTCCACCGGAGCAAAACATCGACCTGATCGAGTCAGCCCTTGCGCTTCACAACTGACTTCTTCCACCTGTTTTCCTTGGTACGTCACCACTGCCTTTTCATATTTCCAAGGCACAACCCTGTTGTCAATCATCGGCAGTTGGACCACAGGCTTTATCGTCACCCGTTCTCTACATACCCCTTTCAACACGACTGCCGGTGTGGGCAGGATCCCTGGTATTACCAACTTGCTTGGCTCGGGTTTGCTTGCTATGATGGACGGGCTCTTCCCCAATATCACTACCGGCTTGACGCCTTCTCCCTGCGACTGTACACTCGTTCCTCCACTGGTTAAGACCTCTTTCGGGGTGGCTTGGATCATCATCACTGTTTGTGAGGGTTTTCTTAATTCTCCTCCCTCACACACCAACTCAATCATGTGAGTTTCGTGGTGCGCTGGCAGTGGGTTTTGGTTGATGTTAGGAGCCTCCGGTGTCTGGACCTCGATCTTATTGGTGTCAATAAGATCCTGTATGGCATGCCTTAACTTCCAACACTTCTCGGTATCATGCCCGAGCATCCCTGAACAGTATTCACAACTGATTGATCGATCTACATTCTGAGGTGGGGGATTTGGTTCTCGAGTCTGGACAGGACTAACCAAACCCAATTGCCGCAGCTTGTGGAACAAAGCGGTGTAGGTTTCTCCCAGCTCCGTGAAGGTTCTTTGCTTCCGCAACCTGTCATTCCTAGCATCTGGATTTCCCCGGAAGCCTGCCCCTGAAGGGTTTTTATATGCCCTTGGTGGAGGGTAGGTGTTTTGTGGTGGTGCATATATGTTCTGGGGAGCCGGTGCGCGCCATTGTGGGCGAACCGGAGGCTGAGTGTATACCTGGGCTTGGTGTACGGAACAATGTGGTTCTCGAGGTGGATAGAAATTTTGTGGTGGGTTGTATGGGTAGTTTGACCTGTGAGGCCTGGGTTGATTGTAGTGCGGCCTGCCAGCCCTGGACCAACTGCCTGCCTCGATCGTGGCAACCTCTTCTTTCTTTCTTCTCAGCGCACCTCCCGTGCCGCTTTGAATAGCCTGGGTTGTGTCCTTAAGTGCCGAATAGTTCAAGATCTTGTCCGACCTCAAACCTTCTTCTATCATGACCCCTATTTTGACCACCTCGTTGAAAGATTTTCCAACCGTTGTCACCAAGTGACCAAAGTAGGTTGGATCCAATGTCTGCAAAAAATAGTCCACCATTTCTCCCTCTCTCATGGGAGGATCGACTCTAGCTGCTTGTTCTCTCCAGTGGAACCCGAACTCGCGAAAACTTTCCCCGGGTTTCTTCCCAGTTTTTAATAACGTGAGACGGTCAGGGACTATCTCTAGATTGTACTGGAAATGACCTGCAAAAGCCTGCGCCAGATCATCCCACGTGTACCACCTGCTGAAATCTTGCCTGGTATACCATTCTAGTGCAGATCCACTCAGACTTTGGCCGAAATAAGCTATCAAAAGCTCATCCTTGCCTCCTGCCCCTCTCATTTTGCTACAGAATCCCCGCAAATGTGCCATGAGATCACCGTGCCCTTCATATAAATCAAACTTGGGCATCTTGAACCCAGCCGGGAGTTGGACATCTGGGAAAGGGCACAGATCTTTATATGCCACGCTTACTTGATTGCCCAGCCCGTGCAAGTTCCTGAAGGATTGCTCCAGGCTTTTGAACTTTCTCAACACTTCATCCTGTTCAGGGGCTTTAACCGGCTTTTCAACCTCTGCCGGTACTTCCAAATGGGGAATGTAAGCCTGTGGTTCCGGTGCGTGGAATGTAGGCTCAGGGGGATAGTATTGTGTATCGCGAGCCTGAAACAATGGCTCACTGGTCGTTCGCTGCAAAGGGGCTGATGCAGGTCCCACAAAAATGGGAATATTGGGTGTTGGGAGAGGTTGATGGGGTGGTGGAGCTTGGGAATCATGAGGGCTTCTTTCTTGATGATAGAGGGGATTTGGGCGGCTTGTGGAAGGGCCAGAGTGAGGGTACTCCGGCATGTGTCCCAGTGTTTCAGGACTCTTTTGTGTTTTGGCTAGGGATAGTTGCATTGCATTCATTTCTAGTCCCATCCTTTCAATCTTTTCCATCGCTTCTTTTAACAACTGGCTCATCGGCCTTTCTTCTTCATTGCTATTCTCCGAAGTAGTCATGCTTGATGCTATCGGTCCTTTGGATCTGGTTTGGTATGAATGTGTTGCCAGAATTCTTTAACAACTAACTGTCTGGTATCAGACAACAACAAACTTTGTTAGTGTTAGAGCTTAACAGATTTGATCATAACACATAGAGGATGCAATGCACCTAGGCAGTTAACCGTTTCTACATGCTTTGCTTCAAACAACATGCGTCATCCCGGTTTGCTCATTCGTCTCTTTAAAGTATTTTGCGAAACCCTGCGTTTTATTTTATTTACATTTTCTTTTCTTTATTTATTAAAAGCGGTCGAATCTTATGGGGATTGCCTACGTATCACGTCCCCGCGTGAATCAGACCAGGCGTAGTTCTGCCTTAAAGTAAAGAAACACACAATTCTTGTGAAATCATTAAATTCATTCTCAAAATTTTGCTATTACAAATTACTTCAAGCAAGGAATAGTAATAGTACAGACTCCACAGTTCTTAACCCGTTTTGACTAAAAGAAAGGAAAACAACATATGAAAAAGCGACAAAGTCAAATAAACAGGACTCAACCAAAGATTAATTTTCCAACTTAGGGACCCGCGAGTCATCATTCGGCCTTTCCGCGGCCCTTGGTGTGAGGTCCCTCTACAGGTTTTTCAGCTCATTCATGATTCGGTGGACGCAACCCATGATGGAAACAAGGAGGGTCTTTCGAGGCTTTTGCTCGCATGCCAGGCATCTCATGTAGATGTAATGCCCAATCTCGTCGATCTTTCCCCGAATGTTATCCCTTTCCGCGAACAACTGCCTTATCTGTCGGTTCTTCAATCCTAGTGTTTGTGCATTGCTGTCAAGCTGGTCCTGGAACATCTCCATTTGCCTTTCCATTCTGGTCATTGCCTCGTAACATCGCCTTCTATCGGCTTGGGCATCTCGTGTTTGCTTGAAGATCCTCTCTTGAAGAGAGGCATTCGTTTCCCTTAATGTCCCGATGCTCAGTTCATAATCCCTTATGACTCGTTGCAGGCGCTGCCTCCGAGCTATTGCACCCTTTGCCCACTTGGTCCGCAATCTTGCTGTGCTGGCCTTGGCTCTTTCCAAATCTTCCTGGCATTCCGCAACCTGATCCTTTAACCCTGCTATCAATCTTTTATCTGCCCGGCTTCTCAGCTGGCTATTAGCCTCCTTTTTCATTCTCCGGATCTGAGCTTTAAGGATTTCGCCTTCTCTGATTAATCTGTTCTTTTCTCCCTTGTGGGCGGCAGACTGTAATTGGCACTCAAACCTCATATCCTGAACTTGTTGCTTCAGTTTGCCTGCTTCGGCAAGATATTCCCGCTCTTTGGCCAACCAGCCCCACTGCTCTTGTGAAGATTTGGCAAATTCTTGCAGGTGAGGTCTTTTGGTCGGTCTTCCAGATGATGTCTCCCCTTTGTACCAGGCCTGATACCCGGGCGAAACTTCCCCTTTTGCCCGATTCATTACACAAGTATTTGCTTCTAAGTATTGACATTGGCTCCAAATTTGACGCACCCTTGCTTCGGGAAACTGGCCGTCGGGACTGATCTCGATCACCTGGGTGCTTAGATCCTCATCTTTCGGCACTATCTGATACCTCCCCAGTTGCCTTAAAACCCGATGCGGCGCGTATGGTTGAATGCTCTTGAGTCCCATTAAGAGAAAATGGGGTCTGGCTGCTAGCATGTATATGACTTTGTCGATCGGTAACCATCCTAGCGCCCACTGTATTTGACTGGCGTTGAGGGTATGGAAATATGAGGTCCATGCTATGACTCCTTCTGGTAGGTATGTCTTATTAACTCTGGTATAGAACTCCTCTATGCAGGTCTTTCCAGCGGATCCATGGCTCAGAAACTGGGCTCGGTGACATAGGTGTTCGGTCATCCACATTTGCAACAACAAATTGCAACCCTCGAAAAAGCTTCCTCCGGCTTTGCAAGATGTGAGAGCCCGGAACATATCAGATACTATCATGGGTGCCAACGTACTATCACTTTGTGTGAGCAACGTACTAACGACCCCTGCTATCTTTATGTCAATATTCCCGTCTTTTCTTGGGAATACTAGTAGTCCTAAGAAAGTTATCATGAAAGCAATCCGTCTATGTTCTTCCCACTTTTGGCGATTACCTTTGCTGCACAACTGGTTTTCTGGCTTGTCGAATCCTCCTATGTGACCATATCTTTGATATATGAAACTCATGCTGCAAAAACCTTTTGCCAAGTCAGGGTTATGAATTGTTCTGACTATCTTTAAGGAGTCCAGAAACCGGTGTATTGCTACAGCTCTTGGAGCAATCAGATATTTGTGCCTCAAAGGAGTCTCAGCGCTGCCGATATACCCTGCTATTTCTTCTAAAGTTGGGGTAAGTTCAAAATCTGAGAAACGGAAGACATTGTGCGCAGGATCCCAGTGGGGAACTAGTGCCCTTATGATATCTCCTCGTGGCCTGATATCCAACAAACTCGTGAGGCCTTTCTGATACTTCTTGATTTCGTCATGCCCTTCTTTGCCTAAATCATTCCACCAGAGCCACAATTGGAGGGGGATTTTAATCATGATTGAAAAGGGTTCATTCGGAGTCGTGCTCATTCTGCACATTTATTAATAAGATTTTAACAAACGACACTTATTCTGATAAAAACAAAAATATATGCGATTTTTTGAATTTAGAATTTTCGTATATATATAAAAAAACTTTCTAAAGAAGTCAATAACGGAAAATATTTTTGATTTTTGTTTCGAAAACTGGGAGCCTAAAAGAACTCTCTAGACCTTTGGCAAGACAAATACTTTTGCAACAAATAAAGATATATATACATTTTTTGAAGTAAAGAAAGACTTTTTGAATTTTTCATATATATATATATATATACACATATTTGCAACAAATAATAGAAGTAAAGGCAAAATAAGACTCCCCTTTTTTTCTCTTTTTTTTTCTTATTATTATTTTCGAATTTTCATAAAAACCATTTTAAAAATAAGATTCTTTTTTTTTTTAAATTTTTTATTTTTATGGCAAGACAAACTATATATTTCTATTTATATTTTATTTTGAAAAAAAACAAAACAGAACAATGATTTTTCAAAATTTCGGCAGGGTTTTGACAGTATTTGTTTTTTTTTTCAAAAATAATCAATCAATTCCCTAACCGTTATTTCTTTTTTTTCACAATTTTCCAAATATTCAAACACCGGTCAGCATGCGGGCATGAGACAAATAAATGCACGGAAAACAATAGGATGCATCAGAATGGTCTTTTCATATCAGGTCGCTAGTCCTAGACGGACCCAACCCCTGTGTTGAGTCCCCTAAGTCATATGCAACATGATGCAAATAAGCGTTCCTACTAGGGATCCGGCATGAAGTCACGTTATTCTATGTTCAAAACCTGGGTCGGTGTTCTAGACAGTGTACCCGAGCGGACAACTCGAGTTGAGGAAGGAGCTCCTTTCAGGGAACCAAAAGGCCAGCCGGCTTAGAAACTTTCCGAGCCTCTTTTATTTAGGGTATGACTCTAACAGAATAAGGAGTCTCAACCAGTGAGCACATCCCCGGAGGTAAGAAGAGAAAGGTTTCGGCACAGTTTATATACAGTTCAAATAATATCAAAGCGGTAAAAGCAGCATTTAGCACATTAGGCTCAGAACATGTAATAATCAGATAATAAATAAAGCCAAATAATAACAATTATTCTAAGCTCGAATTCTTAACCCTGAACCAGTGGTTCTGGGTCACAGGAATCCCCAGCAGAGTCGCCAGAGCTGTCACACCTCCTTTTTACGCGCCCGGGGCGCAAGGAAGTTTTTTCCAATTAAAGGACAACCGAAACGGGATTTGTTTATTTATTTTAGAGTCGCCACTTGGGAGATTTAGGGTGTCCCAAGTCAACGATTTTAATCCCGAATCGAGGAAAATAATGACTCTATATTACAGTCTGCGTACCAGAAATTCGGATAAGGAATTCTGTTAACCCGGGAGAAGGTGTTAGGCATTCCCGAGTTCCGTGGTTCTAGCACGGTCGCTCAACTGTCATATTCGGCTTGATTATCTGATTTTATACAAGTGTGAACTTGTGTGAAAATTTAACTTTTAACTGCTTTTATCATTTTACTGTTTTTATCAGGAATTGCAACGTCGTGAAAACATATCTCGAGCCACGTTACATCAATGCACCCGTGGTTGTTGACATATTTCGACTCGGTTGAGATTTGGATTTGGGTCACATGAATGTGCACCCGAATTAAGTAGAATAAATTATTAAGACGTGCCTAAAGCAACTAGCGTATTGTTGTTTTGGGTAAGGCCGAAAAATTCGCTAAACGGCCTGTCCCGAATTCTAAGTGTTTTAATATATATACAGTTAGAGGGCCCCGAGGCTGTGTATATTTTTTGTTTGATGAGGCTCGTCTCGTTCTACTTTTTTTAATGAATTTGCAACGTCATGGACACGCATCTCGAACCACGTCACAATCAATGTACCCGTGATTAGAAACACATTTCGACTCCGTTGAGAATTGGATTTGGGTCACATAAATGTGCACCCGAGTTTAAGAAGGTAAGATTTATTAAAGCGTATCCTAAAGAGGCTAACGTGTTGTTATTTTAGGAGGGTTGTGAGATTTGCTAAACAACCCGTCCTGGAAACTAAATGCTTCAATAATATACATTTAACGAGGGCCCCGCATCTGCGCGTTTTGTTTATTTTCATCGAGGCTCGTCTCGTCCTTATTTTAAAAGGATATCCTATAGCAACTACGTTTCTTGTGGTGTTTGTCTCTACTAATTGAAAACAGTAAATAGCCTTAGTCGATTACATGCTTGCGAGCTTATTTATAACAGGATTTAAAATGCTTTTACAGAATGATAAAACGTGACTGCACTTATGGACAACTAGTCGAAAATTATGGGCCCAAACCTAGCTCATGCGAGATGGCCAGACTTGGGCCCCTGTTTTTCTGATATGGGCCTAACTGATCTGTTTCGATTTGGGCTCGGCCTTCATGAGGTTGAGGCCTAGAACTGATTCTTTGTTCTGTGAAATGAGTTTACCAATTTATATGTGGCAATCTGGCAAAAGGAGAAAGAACTTTAACTAAAGTGGATAGTTTTCCTATTTGGCCTACATTAGAGAATATACTACACCATCAGACTAAGTCTAAAATACAACTTATTACACTGGGAATGTTTTTCACCTAACAGCGTAAATACATGACTAGCATTCATTAACCTACATTGATATACTGAGTATGTAGGCTACTTCTATTATCCAAACGAAAATGTAACTATTTCATGACATTTAATGTAACAGTTCATGTATATATAAAAACAATCTGCAGGTCCTCTTTTTTGCATTCATGCTCAAACTTTCAGTTACATTGGTGGTATTAATTGTGTACCTGGTATAGAAGACAAAGAAGAAAGGAGTGATCAGCTGGGCAGTATGCAGTAAACACAGCAACAACAGATACACAGCAACAGCACAGCAACAAACCAACAATCGAATGTTTTCCACAGCCCTCAGACAACCAACAATATTTCCCAGAAAAAGAGTACCAGCAAATAGTCGAGTACCAAACCAGCAATCCCAGAAAAATAGAGTAGGAAACAACAGCAACAACAGAGTATTCAATGCAGCAACACTACCAATTCAACAACCAGAAATAGTTCAGTCAATGCAAACACAGAACTTGGCCAAGACAGCTTGACCAAAATGCACTCTTATACAACTTTCAGACAGTGTTTGGTTGCAATGTCTTACTGGAACTCTCTTATGTTTTCAGTCTTTTCTTTTAACTCACAAACCTTTTTTAAGACTTAAAGATTCCAGCCTCAAGACTCAAAATTCTTCCTTCTTTCTGAAGACTAAAAGTCCAGCCCTTTCTTAAGTTCTCGAATGGCCTATTTATAAGCCCAAAATGACCAAGTGCAGCTAAGCTACCTTTTTTGCAACTTGCAGTCTGCCCATACTCTTTAAAGCCCATGCCTAAGCATCTTTTGGTGCCAGCCCCTTTATTCCCCACGCCTGTTTTTTGTTTAATCCAGAATCATGGGCTCATTTTATTATTCATTTTAAGCCCTATACCCTTGTGTCTTGTTCCCCATTGGTATTAGTTTAATCCCAACTTAATACCCTACTTGTCAGCCCATTTACACTAATCTTTTCTGTCTTTTTCAACACCCCAGAATACCCCTGCTTAACCTTGATTATTACTGCCCTGCCTATTGCAGCATCAGGGCATTTTTGAACTGATGAAAGTTCAAATTCAAGACTGCCTGGACTGAACCTTTTCAGTCATTTTTACAATGCAAACAAACCATTTTAAACAATGCTGGGGCATTCAGTCAGTGGCAACGTTCAATTAGTCATGCGACATTATTAGCTCATTCGATTCATTAGTTATAGAAAACTAATCGACGACATTTATCGAGTCGACTATACTAATTATAGCAGGTAATAATCAGTCGCTCATATAAACAATACGTTCAGGGACCTAAAGGGCATCAGGCAATTTTTTGTTCAATTACTGGGGCCTATATGAGTTAACTTATCTGACGATTAAACTAATCGACGATCATGTTTATCACAGAGTACATTCAGAACACACACATAGAAAATCAATCGACCAAATAAAGGGTCTTTGCTAGAGATGGAAGAAAACAGACAAAGTAACAGACCAAAACAAATAACCACAACAACAAATCATGCTGACAACTTAATTAGAACTAAACAAAGAGAAAAAGGAAACTTACCGAAAAAGTTTGAAATCAAAACGGACCCAAATCAGACTCAACTTCGAACTCTTGAGGCCGAACAAACTTTAATCAGGGTGTTCTCACATGAGAACACCTTGATTAAGGTCTATTAGACCTCAAACCCTTGTCAAAACCGGCCGGATTCCCCAGGTGCATGTGTTCTAAGGTCTGGCTTTTCCAGATCTGGATTTTTAAGAGTTGTGGGAAGATTCGGACCAAACCAAGCTTGGTTTGGTCACGAGGAAGGTTAGGGGAGTGTCTGGTATGAAGATGGGGTAATTTGGTATAGGTCCGGGTTCGACTCAAATCTTCAAACGAAGATTCGAGACGAAGGAAAGTGATTCGAGGCTAGGAAGTAACAGATCCATGTTCAGGAGAGTGAGGGGGTCTTAGGGTGTTCAGGAGGTGGTCACCGGCGTTCGTGCCGTCGGGTTCTGGTGAAAGGGATATCAGGGCGGCTTGCTAGGGTTTGGGGGTTTCAACTTGGGGAAGGAGACGAGTGAGGGGTGGGGTTCGGATAGGGGGCGTGGGGTGAAGGGTTGAGTTTATATATGGGGAGGCCGATTGGATCTGAGCCGTTAGATCAGACGATCTCAACGGCTTGGATCTGATGGTGAGAAATGAGACGGGGTCGTTTGGTAGTTAAACGGGGTCGTTTGGTTTAAGTGAGGGGTTGGGTCAGACAGGTTATTGGGTCGCGTTTGAAAACGGGTCGTTGAAAAGGGTCCTGAGCCGTTGGATTGGCCTGGACGGATGGCTCAGATCGAACGCCTTTATACGGCGTCGTTTGAATTGCTGCTTGGGCAGCCGGTTTTGGACTGGACTCGAGTGTTTGTTTGGGCCTGCTTTGTTTTATTTCTTTGGGCCCAAACCGATTTTCCTTCACTCTTTTGCTTTTTTTTTTCTTTTAAACAAAAATGAGATAATAAAATAGTGAAATTAAAATCAACCACACTGTAACATTTTCACATAGTTATCACAAAAATATTTAAGTAAGTTAAATCACAACCTAGAACGAACGATGCACATATATATATTTCGAATTTTCTTTTAATGACACACATATTTTTGTATTTTGTTTGATAATGATTAAATGCAAAATGGACAGACCCACAAATGACTAGCAATACATGTCATGAAGAATTTGTATCGCGTGGTCATTTGTCACTATTTTTATTTTCTTTTGGAGCGATTGTCCGTAAAGCAAAAATCACGTGCTTACAAATCTTATTTAAATTGCTTATGAATTGTTTAACTGTTTTAAAAAGATGAATTGGGTTTAGTTGGCTGGCCATGTCCTAACGAGAGGCGCCATCATGACCGGGTCCGTGTTTGGGTCGTGACAAGTTTGTATCAGAGCCTAGGTTACATATGTCTCATGAGTCATGAGAAGGTTTAATAAAGTCTCGCGGATCGGTACAGAGACATCTGTATTTATCCTCGAGAGGCTGCAGAACCTTTAGGAAAAACTTCGCATTCTTGGATTCATATCGTGCGTCCCTGATTCAGCTTGAAAAGTAACTCTTGCAATTCCTTCCACGCGTTCGCATGCGCGCATGAGCGCTCAGTATCAGATATGCCTTGATGGCTTGTGATTCTCTGATCGAGGGGCGAGATGTGATCTTTGTGAGTTTGATGTTGGGCCAGTCTGGAGGACTTGAGGCCGGATCTATACCTATGGCTTGAGCACCGAGGTGTTGATTGTGTGAGAAAGTGTTTTTGAACTTATATGTTCGGTAGTGTCCCTATTAGAGGGAGCGATGGCTGGATGGCTATGTGATGAGTATGTTAGTATTGCGAGACATATCCATATGATATAGAAGCGACGAGAAAGGTCCGCTGGAGGATAGAAGAACTATTAGGTGTTTGAATTCCATCTTGGTTTGAGGTATAGCCCCGAGTTGTGGGCGTTTGAAGAATCTTTTCATGTTTCCTAGTTGGGAGTGAAGTAAATGTCATGTTGCGGTATGGGTTCAGACTTAGGAAGACTAAGTGACTGCGTAAAGTTTACGATGGTGGAAGGTATGTGGGAATGTTAGTTTGAGGCAAATCAGGTGAGTTATCTCCTGCGAAGTGTTCAGAAGTTGTACGATCCTTATGCTGCCTGTTAGCAGATCTCATCTGCAAGTGAAAGATATGTGTCGTAATTTAAATGGGTCGCTTAAGAGAGGGGGCCTAACTGTTGTGAGAGTGAATGCGAGATTTGCAGAAGAGTTAAAGTACTAAATGATCTGTGTTTTCACAAGCTTACAAAGGATTTGAGTTTAATCTCATTATGGTATTATGGCATCAATAGTGTATATGTGTTACGAGAAATTGAGTGTGTTTTGATCTATGGTTTCGAGCCAAGTGGGGGAGTGTGCTGTTGATTTGTTGATTGCACGGTTATGTGCTATGTTGGTTCCAGTTTGAGACGTGCGGGTGAATAAGTTATGGCTTGCGGAAATTGAGACCGAGGATGGCTCAAGTAAAGGAAAAATTTGACAAAGGTTATAGTATGCTTCATAGGGTAAGGAAATCACGAGATGTCGTAAGTTGTTGTTGGTAAAGAATGCTCGGTGCATAGAGCAGGAAGTTGCTTGGTTGTATTGGGATGAGGATTTCATTCTGCGGTGTCAGAGTGCCAATGAGGCACAAGTGGTTCTGTTCGTTGGGTCAGGTAAATTGCAGTTTGAATAAGAGTGAATGACTCTCGAGAATGGTTCTAATGTGTTCGAGATTCTACAGGGAGCAATCGGGTATTTTAAAGTTGTATATGCAGTTAGAAATTGAGTTTCATTGGAAGAGGTCAAGACTTATGGTATTTCTATGTTAATTATGGGATTCTATGTATCGGTATCAGGAAAGTAAAGGTAACAGAGTTAGATTCGCAGGAAGTTCTTCAGAGTAAAGTATTCTAAAATGTGGTGCTTCTGGGAATATTTGAGAGAGTATTCAGCAGCTTATGGGTCTTAGACAGTGTGGTTTTATGCTTGGGTCTCGTATGGTAAGCCTGGGTTGAGGCATTGCGGTGCTACAGCAAGAGGGAATATCCAGTTAAAGACAAATTAGAAGGAAATTTAGATAGATGGAATAGCTTAATAGTAGACCGGACTAGTATGGTAAGGATATGATTAATTCCTTGTGTGTGTTCGAGGTGATGATTTCTTATAGGTATTTTGCAGCAATGCTCTTAGGTTGTGATGACTTGCTTAGCTTGGTCGAGTTAGAAGGATTTAGTCCTGGCATGTCTGATTTGTGCAAAGGGAACTCGGAGAGTTCATTATGGTTTTTACCGCGGTTTGGAGATGTATATTTTCTATGGACATGCGGATCATGGGATATATAGTGATTTTTCTTCTAGATGAGACCAATGGAAAGTTCTTAACTAGTTGAGTGCATAGATGTTTGTGGCTCGGAAGGGAGATAAAACTCTCATGTTATACTAGATAGTATGGTGTATGCGGTATGTTGTGGAGGATCGAGACTTGTGTGTGTAAGGTTACAGTTCAGTGTTGAAAGGAAGTTCATAAAACTCTTAGGCAGCGGGTAGCCTCAGATAATTAAAGAAATGGTATTGCTAATTGGAAGTGATTTGACGAGAGTATATGTTTCAGAAAAAGGGCAATGTGATTAAGTTGATGGCACTTCGGTAGTATTGTGGCACTCTCTGGCTAGATCGACTACTGATATTCGAGTCTTCTTGGTGGCATAGAAGAATTTTAGAGTATCTCTCGTGAAATGATTGGGTATTAAAGGTGTGGCAAGTATTCGGACGGCGAAATTGGGATCAGATATGGTGATTCATGTGCCGTGTGGATTTGGAGACGGAAGTTCTGATATTCAGGCTATGTTGTGGTTGTAGATCGTGTGTATCAGCACTGATTAGCAACTATCGGGATTTGGAGGCCCGAGTGGATCTTTCTTTACTTGCTATATTAGATATTGGATTTGATATTGGGGTTTAGACCGGTTGTCTCCGTGTTGGGTTATTCTGGACTATTGCGCTACGGTCTATGCCAAAACTGCCACGGGTTGAGTAGCGAGATGCGTCGGAGTATGTCCTGGTAGAGTGGTTTTATATTTCGAAGACCCAACGGACGGCTGGGAAGGATTTGTCTTTCTTATTTGGGCTCTTGTGATGGGCGGTAGTGCTGAGGCTCCTCATATTGATTCAGTTCCGGTGGTGAGAGACTTTTTGGATGTGTTTCTTGTGGTCGGGCATGTCGCTGGGCAAGGTTGTTGATTTCGGTATTGATTTGGTGTCGGGACCGTATCGTATGGCATCGGTAGAGTTAAGGAGTTGAGGGAACAACTTCAGGATTTTCGTGATAAAGAGTTCGATGGTAGGCCTATGTGGATACGTGTTCTAGCTTGAGTCAGCTTGGTTGGCCTCGAATTGTATTATTGAGGGATAGGTTGATTCGACCGTTATTGAGCTTATTAGTGATTTGGGGAGATCTATGTGATTACCTTTCTGTG
Organism: Nicotiana tabacum; assembly: GCF_000715075.1. Lineage (NCBI taxonomy): Eukaryota > Viridiplantae > Streptophyta > Magnoliopsida > Solanales > Solanaceae > Nicotiana > Nicotiana tabacum. The sequence goes on from NC_134084.1 coordinate 30,347,219, forward strand.
TTGCAAGACATTATGATTTGTTAGTTATGGGCACATAGGGTGCGGTTTATTTGGGGTCTCATAGTGGAAGTCGAGCGGGAAGAGTAATTGGGAGTTGCTCGGTGAATGGCGTATCAGTTATGTCCTATTAGGTTTGTGTGGCATATGTTACTTGTTTCACCATGGGTATGATGATGTTCTTTGGTTCTAGGCATCAAGTTGTGCGTGGTTGTCAATTTTGAGCGTAGTAACTTGAGGTGTTTCATGTGGAGCGGTGTTTGTTAAGATCGCGCAATTCAGCGATGCTATGTGGAGATATGACCTTGCGGGTTAGATTCATGTGTTCTATTTCTATGATGTAAGACGGGTTCATAGCCTTGTGTTGTGATGGTACTGGTGAGCTTGAGGGACAGCTCTTTCATTCGAGTCATTTTTTTATGAATTGAGTATGTTCGGACTATTGCTTATTGGTGCGCATATTGTTCCAGTTGAGGCTGAGGCCTATATTGATGTGTCATGTCACCAGAGTGGTGTGTCGGATTAGAGGAGATCGTTGGGATCATTAATGAATACGAACAAATTCGATTTCAGCATATTGGAAGGATAATATCGAGGTTCGGCTCGAAAATTGTTATGGTATTTGCCAAAGGAGAAATAGCTTCATGAATGGTTGACTTGAGAAATGGTCGTGGTTTAGTGCGTATTTCATTTATCTTTGGCAGTATATGAAAGTGTTGGAATGAGACTTTAGTTGATAAGAGGTTCTCTACCAGTATTCGGTTGTTGTGGGCAACTGCTGTGAATAGAAGTTATCGCTACGAGTGTTTGAGTTATGTAGTATATCATGGGATTTCTCCCGAGGTTGCAGGCATGGGTTATTACAGCTGGTTCGGGTCTATTCAGAGTATAAGTGTGAGGTTTTGATCGTATTGATGGTTTCAGAAGTGGAAATGTGGTTCTATGGCTTATGGGCCAGACTGGATTGTGCAATTTCAGTTGCAATATGTTATCGGACCTATATAAGATAGGGTGACGTGGGATCACCCCCGGGTATATGCATGGTAAGGTTATTTAGCGATTGATTGGCTTTTAGAACAACTCTAGGCACGTTCGAGGACGAACGTATGCTTAAGTGGGGGAGGATGTAACGACCCGACCGGTCGTTTTGAGATTTTGCACTTTGATTGACAGTTCTTGAGCATAACTTGCCCCGTGTGATGTATTATGACTGATGTAAATCGTTAGTTTTAGTTTTCACATAAATCAGAATGAATTTGAAAGAACTCAATTGTAGCTTGAAATTTGAAAGCTTTGACCAAGATTTGACTTATTTGTATATGAGCTCGGATTGAAATTTTTATGATTTTTTAGCTCTGTTAGGTGATTTGGGACTTAGGAGCGTGATCGGAATGCATTTTGGAAGTCCGTGTAAGGTTTAGGCATGAATTGGCAAAAGTGAGATTTCGGCGTTTTCCGGTTGATACGTGAGATTTTGATATAGAGGTCGGAATGAAATTCCAAGAGCTGCAGTAGCTTCGTCATGTCATTTGGGATGTGTGCGCAAAATTTCAGGTCATTCGGATGTGGTTTGGTCGGGTTTTTGATCGAAAGCGTATTTCAGAAATTTTTGGAAAACTTAGGCTTGAATTCGATGCGTTTTGGGTAATTTGATGTTGTTTGAAGTGTTTTGATGATTGAAACAAGTTTGAATGAGGTTTTAGGATGTGTTGGTGACTTTGGTTGAGGTCCCAGGGGCCTCGGGTGAGTTTCGGGTAGTCAATCGGACCATTTTTGGAGTTGAGAAATTGCAGAAAAATCAGTCCAACAGTTGCAGGTATTTTGGTCTTCGCGTTCGCGAAGGGAAGCTCGCATTCACGAAGGGATGTGTTCTGGAAGCTACATGTTCACGAAGGTCTAGGCCGCATTCGCGAATGGTGCATCAGGCGGTTCATTTCATTCGCGTTATGGTTTACGCGATCACGTATAAGGGATTTGGTCCCAGGAGAATTTCTCATCGCGTTCGCGTTATGGTCTCCGCGTTCGCGGAGGTATAGGAGGAAAGGCATCGCGTTCGCAACTTGTGTGTCGCGTTCACATAGAGTAAAAAGTGGTCAACGCGAATTTGTGCATCGCGATCGCGAGGTGTTGACTGCGATCGCAAAGAAGGAAGGGTCAGACCTGGGCAGAATGTTTTAAATCACTTCATCCGCGATTTTGGGGCTCACTTCCCCCATTGTTGATCATTTTGAGAGCTTTTTGAAAGAAATTAAAGAGGGATTCAACGGGAATCGATTGGAGGTAAGATTTTTGAACTAAAAACTCGTTTCTATTGTGAAATCTACCTAGAAAACAAAGGAATTTAAGCTAAAAATGGAAGAACTAGGGCTTGGGATTTTTGGACTTTTGAATTTAGATTTGAAGGACCATTTGAGGTTGGATTTGAGAACTTTTGATATGTATGAACTCGTGGGGGGATAAGGAATCTAATGATGTGAAAAATTTTGAGTTTCAAGAAGTGGGCCCGGGGCTCAGGTTTTGGTAATTTTGGGATTTTTGCCCTATATTGATTGTTTTCGCTTGGGCTTTGTTCCCTTAGCATATTATGATGTATTCGTTCTGATTTTGGATATATTCGAAGCGTGTGGAGGCCAATTTGAGGGGCAAAGGCATCGCGAGCTAGAGATTTCGCCGGTTCGAGGTGAGTAATGATTGTAAATGATGCTCTGAGTGTTTGAAACCTTGGATTGCACATTGTAATGCTATATTGAGGTGAGACACGCGCTTGATGATGAGCGTGGGGTCGTTTACTATTGGGAATTGTGACTTGGTCCGTCCCTATTGATGATTTTATCGCGCGTTTGACTGAAACTTATTTGTTGTCATCATGATTTGGGTTGATAGCCATATTTGGGCTTCGTGCCAACTATCTGAATCCTTTGGGGATTTTTATCACTAATTTCTCACTGTATTGACTTATTACTTGAACTCAGTCATGTTGGTTTCCACTATTTTATGACTCAGCCACTTTTACTCAGTTTTGAGACATAAAAGATATTTTTAAATGATGCTTTGTGCTGAGAACTACTATTTTACAAATGTCCGAGGGGCTTGTGATGATTTTCTGACTGAGTGCGGCTGAGGACCAGATGTGAATATACACTGAGTGATATGAGGCTGAGGGCCTGAGATACATTTATACGCCACGAGGTGGCTTGACTGATATGAGGCCGGGGACCTAGATTTTATGCCACGAGATGGCTTGATATTGCGCTTGGGCCGTAAGGGTCCCCTCCCGGAGTCTGCACACCCCCAGTGAGCACGGGTACCCATTGAGATCTGAGAGTGAGCCTGAGAGGCTGATATTGTTCTAAGAGTGAGCCCGAGGGGCTGATATTGTTCTGAGAGTGAGCACGAGGGGCTGATATTGTTCTGAGAGTGAGCCCAAGGGGCTAATATTATTCTGAGAGTGAGCGCAAGGGGCTGGTACTGTTCTGAGAGATTACCCGAGGGGCGAACCTTTATGTGTTCATCTTTCATATGTACTTGTTATTTTACCTGTTATACTGTGGTATTTGTGCCCGAGGGGCGGATTTTTTGTGCTTATCGACACTAACTATTTTGCATTCACTTGCGTAACTGTTGAAAAAACCATTTTCGAAAGAAGTTTAAACTGAGCTAAGATGTTTCTAAAGATTTCACAACTTCGCTGTTTTTTTTTCTCAAAAGGTTTTACATTGCTTCTATACAACATGTTGATTTGTTTTACGTGATTTCTTACTACTCAGTTGTTATTTACCTTTATTACTTACTGAGTTGGAGTACTCACTTTAATACCTACACCTTGTGTGCAGATACAAGTATTTATACACTCGGTAGAGGGTTTTAGCTGATCGGAGGCAGAGTTAGTAGAGTTTAGTGAGGTGGCTGCCATCGTTCGCAGCACTGCTTCTCTCCCTTTTCGTTCATCATTCATGTTTTGTATAATTCAGACTTTGTAGTTGTATTTATACTCTAATAGATGCTCGTGACTTGTGACACCCCGATTAGGGCTGTGTCGAGTTGTACTTCCGCCAATTATTATCATTAAATCTTATTTAAACTGCTTATGAACTGTTTAACTGTTTTAAAAAGATGAATTGGGTTTAGTTGGTTGGCCTTGTCCTCACGAGAGGCGCCATCACGACCGGGTCCGGGTTTGGGTCGTGACACCAGACTAGCGAAAGCTAGGGATTTACCATTTGACATGTTGTTTGACCCAGACCAGTCTGTCTTAGATCCATCTGCACAAGTTGCACCAATTGGCCAGTTTGAGAAGCCACGACTTGCTGCCGACACTGTTGATGCAGTATGTGCAATGTTTTCCACTCCCTACACTCCTATATATGATGACGATGAGATACAATAGGCTGAGCCAATATGAGTTGATGTTGCTGGGGACACTAAGATGTCCAAGGATTCTTAGGGAGTTTCTTCGCCCTCTCTCTTTTCACACTTATTTTATTAATCATTGGGGACAATGCTTACTTTTATTGGGGGGGAGAGTTTATTTGATACATTTGAAACATTTGTATATATTTGAACTGTAATAATTGGATAATTTTGTTTCATTTTAGTTTATCTATCTTTAGTTAGTTATTGCTTTCATTAGCTTCTTTAATTGTTTGCTTTGATTTTTGTTTTGTTACTAGCTTCTTTTCATGTTAGTAGCTTTCATGTTTTTCGTAGTAGTATAGATAATAAGACTTTGGTTTTCTTAATACCATGGTTCTTTCCAAAGGTAGTATTTTGTGTGAACCGGGCGACTCTTCCCGGGTATGGATGGTGTGACAACCTTCTTAAAAGAATGAGTCCGTTTTTGTGTTTAGATAATAATAATAGTAATACTAATGATTAAAATTCCTAATCAAGTCATTATCTAAAAAGAGTTATTCATGTTTCATATAGCACCAATACATTGAACTGCGTGCTTATGGTTTGAAACAAGGATTTTGAAAGAAAATAGCTCTAATTAGTGACTTTGAGATTCTTGAGTTGACTTTGATAATCATTGAGTGGTTTGTCGGACCATAGTGATAATTAACTTGAATGTGGTCATTGTAGGCTCTAGGCTCTATCCTATTTTACGATCTACTTGCATGAAGGTTGAGGTAATTGTTTGTTGCTAGTCCAAGTATCCGTGCGAATGGTCTAGAACTTGCCCAAAATGTGCTTCAAAGCGAAACCTTTAGTTTTCCTGGTTTGGAAGATGATTGTAGGCTTTCCTTATTCCGTTTGACTTTCTATTTCCAACCAATGTTGTTATCCCTAGTCATCCCCCTTTGAGCCCTTAGCCTTTGTTACTTGGTAACCATGTTACAAGTCTTTACTTGTTTTGTTGTAATACTCTCTTGGCATCTTGACATTTCTTAACACTCTTATAAAAAAAAATGGCGTAAGGCATAAGTCTGGGGGGAAAGTTGAGGAGTTTGAAAGAGAGATCAAGGCACAAAAAAGAGGAAAGAAATGATCTCTATGAAAAGAGAAGGCAAGAAAAGAAAAGAACAAAAAAAATGCCAAAAAAGATAATAAAAGGAGGGTTGATAAAATCAAAAAGAGGCAACTATATCTAGTAAGTGCACTAAGGGAGAAAAAGAATAAAATGAACAAGAAAGAGTGACATCAAGTCTTTCTAGCCCTGAGAGAAAGGAAATGCATCCAAGAGTTGGTAAATGTTAGCCAAGAAATGAAAAAATGGAGTGCTTAAGGAAGGGTGTAACCACTTAACCTATGTGGTATCCTACTGTCACGACCCTAAAACGGACCCGATCGTGATGACGCCTATCGTGAAACTAGGCCAGCCGACACAAATCCCAAAACTAACTGAACAATTATAATAAGTCATTTAAAGTCATTAATAAGCTAAAAATCCCAAAATGTAAAGTAGAATAGAACAGTTCGGAAACAAAACATAGCCCGACATCGGGGTGTCAACAGCCATGAGCAACTACAACTCGTCTAGAAATACGAAAAGGTCAACATAGTCTGAAACAAGCTAATACAAAGCGAAATAAAGATAGGAAGGAGAAGCACTGGGCTGCGAACGCCAAGCAACTACCTAGTCAACTCCGAAAGCCTGCTGGTAGACAAATCAGCACGCGCTAGTGTGACCAGAGACTCCTGGATCTGCACACAGGGTGCAGGGAGTAATGTGAGTATGCCAACTCAGTAAGTAATAAAAGTAAAGGTAGCTGAGCAGTAAGAAAACGCGTAAACAACAGCATAATGCTACAACAAAACAGTATAAATCCAGAATAATATAGTAAAGCAGTAAAACACATGAAAACACCTCAGTTAAGAAAACATTTTTAAAACATCTTACAATAGTTTCAAATGAGTGATGAAAACAGTGAGAAAAGGTTAGAATCCTAAAATAGCCCATCGGGCAAAACATATACCACAACCGCCCCTTGGGCACAATATCAGCAGAACCAGCCCCTCGGGCTACCTCACAATAACTCGTATCAGCCTCTCGGGCAATAACATGAAACAACAACAACCCTTCATGGCATAATCAAACTGGCCCTCGGCCTCATAACAAGACACCTCGTGGTGTAACAAATCAGAACCCAACCTCATAATCATGAATTAGTACAACACTGCTATGGCGCACAGCCCGATCTCATAATATCCTCACAACACAGGCCCTCGGCCTCACTCAGTCAGAAATCTCTCAAGCCACTTGATCACACCCAACTATGCCTTATAAAAAGGACAATGCGGTCGTTGCAAATATAACCCGGTTTACAAGTCCGGAGTCGAATCTCACAGAGAACTAAGGCTTAGCTATAGCTGTTCACTATCACCAAGAAGACAAGCTTGAACAGTTCCTAACTTATAGATATTTAGATTCTTGTGTTTAACTAATTGATTAACAAATTAAAATAATAAATTAACAACTAAAGATACTAAGAGTTAGAGACAAGATTAAGGAGTTCTAGAGTTATGATTTCCCCAATTGTCGGAATCCTTCCCGCTATGTCTTCTATAATTTCGCCTAAGTATTCTCTACCGATCATGAGCACTCTTATTACCGTAAATCTCTCCCGAGTAATCACGACAATTTACTAGACGCACTCTCCCGAGCTACGCTAGCTGGCTTTTGATACAGCTCACTTCAGATCGCACCCAAGGCTTCGTTATCCCTAATCCCGCCTTTAAACCCTCGGTTATTGATCCCTCATATACTCTGGGAGTGGTGTTGTTCAACAATTACCTAAATATGCACTCTCTCCCGAGTTATGCATACTAAATAGGCACAGCTAATTGAGAGCTCTTCAATTAACTACAATAAGAACGTAGTTGAACAAATAGAGATTATACTACGGCTCAATCATATAAAAACATAACAAGAATTTATCCTACAAAAGGTTCTATCAAAACTCTAGATAACAAATTAGCTATTCATAATAGTATGTAAAACTACAATACTAAAAGTCATAACCAACAACGAAAAATAGGAAGAGGAAAAAAAAACTTGTAGAAGAATTCCCAAGTCTTGCTCCTATTGTGTCTCTGCCTCCTTAGGTCAAACCTATGTCAAAAATATGTCCCCTCCTTTTCTCGGCCGGCTTCCTTGGTTTAATATAGGGTTTAGGGCTTAAAATCCCGTGTTTTGCACTTTGGTACCTGAAATTTACGCATCCTGCCGCGGTTCCACCACGGTCGCGCTGGAACCGCGGCCAAACACCCTCTCAGATTCTTCAGTTGTCCGCGACTGCCATCTGCCGCAGTTCTGCCGCGGTCGCGATTTTTGACCTTATTCCGTTTGAAATTTGGAAAAACGTAAAACATCAAAGTTGTATCCCTTTGAGTTACTTTCCAACCATATATTTTGAAGACCAAATGGATTTCTGAGTAAAATGTTATATCTATTTTACTAGACAATGCACAATATGCCTCTTCGAGTTTTCATTTTGTTGTTTTATCATCCGTTGATCCCCGAACGCGATCCTGGCTTAATTCCTTGAGCTATTATTCAGACTTCAAAGCTCCAAACCACTTAAATTCATTACATAACATCTATATAGCTCAGAATCACACCTACAAGGCATAAAACACACAATTAGTGCAAAACACTAGCGATTAAAGCGCAAACTCAACTAAAGTGCAGTAAATTAGAGTGTAATAATCGACTAAAATACGTAATTATAGCCTATCATCAACACCCCACACTTAAACCATTGCTCGTCCTCGAGCAATCAAACTACATTTTTTTTATAGATACGACCTTTTTAAACAATTCTCCTAACTCATCACACAAAGAGTATTTAAAATAGACTAAGCACAAAAGCGTAACATCTTCACCTCAAGATTTGACTCATAAGTACCACGCATTATTCACAATTAACCTACTTACTCTAATATAGAGGTCACTGACATTACCTTTCCTTCATGAATCAAGTGCCCTCACACAACAAAAGAGAGTAGTTCCACACAATAAAATTTATGAACACTTAGGAACTCAAGATAGAAAGAATTCACTCACTCTCAGAAATAACATTCATATTCCACAAAAGATGCACCATAAGCTTGCCCGTAGTGTACTACTCTACTAATGGAGCTCATTCAATCTAGGATCAATTAGGACTTTATTTGGTTATAATGTAGGCTACGGGACGGGTAGGATACATTTAGATATAAGAGTGACTACACCTCCCTAAGCACTTTAATACATATACTTTAACATTCAAACCTCATACTTATGTCAAGCCAAACTCCACCTTTACATCAATATACATCAACTCCCAAATTATTTAAGCACAATTATATCAAGAGTCACCGCTATCAAAGAATATATATTTTTTTCACAGCAATGCAACTATTTTTTTTTCTTTTCTTTTCTTTGTCAATTCGAGTGGCTCTTGCTCTTTCAAATCAGTGCACCTTTCTCCTTATTTCATTGGTTCCACTCAAAAGCCAAACCAACCACCCCACACTTTAACTTTTACAAAGTTCATAACAATTCAAGTGCTCATGAGAGGTTACAATGGTTCAAATAGATGGTTAACTCAAACAAATGGGTAAGACTTGTAATGTGGTTGCAAAAAAAAACAGAATTACAGGCTCAAAGGGGCTAACTACGATACATAACAATTAGGCGGGTAAAGTATACATATCTGGCTCAACAAAGAAATGCCTATATCACTTCCTAGACTAAATAAAACTACTATTTCGCTTTGCAAACGCACGGGGCAAGTTCTAGGCATCAAATGCGATGCACAGAATACAACAAACCTCACACACACATGGCACATAACTCACTCAGGATTGGATTCATGGATACTCTAGTCAAAGCAGTTAAGCAATTTTAAGATCATACAATTTAAGGTACTTCTACAAGAGTCAAAAACTGAGCTTAAGCATCACAACCAAAGTACTCACTATTCTCAAGGCATAACAAAGTCAAGAGATATTGCTTCAATTCAAAACACAACACAATGGCTCCTACTCCAAAAAAAAACTAACTACACTCGGTTCAAATAAAACCCTTGGAAAAGAACCGTGGTTTAAAGAAAAACCAAGGGGTAATTATTACACTACCTAACAAAAGAAAATATTTTTGTACTTTTTCTTTAGACTTAAATCCCTCAAGAAAATTGTCTAATAGATCCATCATTCGGGAAAAGTCCAATCTTTTCTATTAAAAAAAATTGTTCAATTAAACTAACACAACTAAAATAGCATAGAAAGTCCCCCAGACAATCTCCTCACCCCACACTTAAAATTGTGCATTGTCCCCAATGCACACCATAACTAATAAAAAGGGTAAAAGAGACTCCCTGGTAGGCCAAAAGCCGAAGCACTAACAGCTTATGGGATACTCAGACTTCTCCCAAGCTTGGTCCTTCGTGCGGGTACCTCACACTTAGTTCCAACCATTTGGTTTGTTATTGTATCCTTCCAATACCTTTGATTTCCATGCTCCTAGAAAATAAAAAATTGACACTACAAAAATAATACAATTAAAAAAAATTAATACAAAAAATAAAAGAAAGCAGTAAAGCTGGGTTGCCTCCCAACAAGCGCTTGATTTAACGTTGCAGCACGACGTGAATCACTTTCTGCCTCCACTTCGAACTTATGAATCGCACCCCAAGTTTTGCTTCAAGCTTATGATTATGCTCTTGGGGCGGTATAAATTCTTGCGAGCCAAAAATTAGATAGAGTCTTATGCATTTTTTGGCTCTCGACCGAGGAGTGTCACCTTGCCTAGACGACCTTGAGAATTTTAAAATATAAGGCCCATCTACCTCTTCCTTGGACTCCTTTTTATGCTCGTAAAGATCCATTCCCATTTCACCGTCTGAACATAATGTAGAGAAGTGTTTGGAATGAGGTCCAACACGCTCCAATACATGAACTTCCAGATTTTCGACCTCCTCAACACTCAAAACACTAGAGTCAACTAAATTTGTATCTTCAACGTCCCTGGTTGACTCTAGTATTACTTCTTCAACATCGGCATCCTCAAATTCTAGATCGTTAGAGTGTTGGGATTCTACTTTGGACCCCTCCATTGGCACCTCAATTTCCATCTCTAATGCAAACTGCTCTTGGCTACTATCCATAATATTAACATATTGAGCATTAAAAGCTTCAACTAATTGACTCACTTGAGCCTCTAAGTTGTGAATAGTTTCATCTTGCTTTCTACCTGTAGCTGTATTTTACTTTGTTGTTCTATAATGCACTTTAACATATCTTCGATCTTCTTAAGGTCAGCTTCCCTAGGTTCTTTGTTCCTGTTATCCTCACAAGAAAACGTAAAATCATCATAATAAGGGGTTGGGGGAAGACAAGAAATATAAGCACAACCATGAAAGTGACCATCTTGACCACCACACATATCACACACATTCTACACATAAGATAGAGTTGGTGCACAAAACTCACTCTCGGGAATATTTTGATAATTTTGCCAAGGGTGGTTTTCATCACAATATGCATAAGGAGGATTAAAAGTTGAATTACCAACATCAAAACTTTCATTATTCCATGATGCCATTTTTTTTTATTATTTTTAAATCAACAAGTAAAACAAAAAATGAAAAAATATCAAATACAAAAAATAAAAATAAAAGTTCAAACTTGAAACCTAGTAATATGTACACTTACAGCTACACCGTTAGTTCCTCGGCAACGGCGCCAAAATTTGATCACGCCCAACTATGCCTTATTAAAAGGACAATGCGGTCGTTGCAAATATAACCCGGTTTACGAGTCCAGAATCGAATCCCACAGAGAACTAAGGCTTAGCTACAGCTGTTCACTATCACCAAGAAGACAAGCTTGAACAGTTCCTAACTTATAGATATTTATATTCTTGTGTTTAACTAATTGATTAACAAATTAAAATAATAAATTAACAACTAAAGATACTAAGATTTAGAGACAAGATTAAGGAGGTCTAGAGTTATGATTTCCCCTATTGCGGAATCCTTCCCGCTATGTCTTCTATAATTTCGCCTAAGTATTCTCTACCAATCATGAGCACTCTTATTACCGTAAATCTCTCCCGAGTAATCACGACAATTTACTAGACGCACTCTCCCGAGCTACGCTAGCTGGATTTTGATACAGTTCACTTCAGATCGCACCCAAGGCTTCGTTATCCCTAATCCCGCCTTTAAACCCTCGGTTATTGATCCCTCATATACTCTGGGAGTGGTGTTGTTCAACAATTACCTAAATATGCACTCTCTCCCGAGTTATGCATACTAAATAGGCACAGCTAATTGAGAGCTCTTCAATTAACTACAATAAGAACATAGTTGAACAAATAGAGATTATACTACGGCTCAATTATATAAAAACATAACAAGAATTTATCCTACAAAAGGTTCTATCAAAACTCTAGATAACAAATTAGCTATTCATAATAGCATGTAAAACTACAATACTAAAAGTCATAACCAACAATGAAAAATAGGAAGAGGAAAGAAAAAAACTTGTAGAAGAATTCCCAAGCCTTGCTCCTATTGTGTCTCTGCCTCCTTAGGTCAAACCTATGTCAAAAATATGTCCAATCCTTTTCTTGGCCGGCTTCCTTGGTTTAATATAGGATTTAGGGCTTAAAATCCCGTGTTTTGCACTTTGGTCCCTGAAATTTACGCATCTTGCCGCGGTTCCACTGCGGTCGCGCTGGAACCGCGGCCAAACACCCTCTCAGATTCTTCAGTTGTCCGCGACTGCCCTCTGCCGTGGTTCTGCCACGGTCGCGATTTTTGACCCTGATACGTTTGAAATATGGAAAAACATAAAACATGAAAGTTGTAGCCCTTTGAGATATCTTTCCAACCATATATTGTGAAGCCCAAATAGAGTTCTGAGTAAAACGGTATGTCTATTTTACTAGACAATGCGCAATATACCTCTTCGAGTTTTTGTTTTGTTGTTTTATCATCCGTTGATCCCGAACGCGATCCCGGCTTAATTCCTTGAGCTATTACTCAGAATTCAAAGCTCCAAACCACTTAAATTCATTACATTACATCTATATAGCTAGGAATCACACCTACAAGGCATAAAACACACAATTAGTGCAAAACACTAGTGATTAAAGCGCAAACTCAACTAAAGTGCAGTAAATTAGAGTGTAATAATCGACTAAAATACGTAATTATAGCCTATCATCACCACTCGGGCAATAGTAAAACATGATGCTCAGCCCAAAACATCATTTAAAATATCAAACAGGGTAAATATGGCTGAGTTATGAAAACAGTAGAATACAGCATGACTAAGTACAAATATAAAGTCAAAACAGTGAGGAATAGTAATAAAAATCCCCTAAGGGTCCAAAACAGTTGGCACGATGCCCAAATATGGCACAAGGTCCAAAACATGATAATACTTTCCAAAACACAATGATATAAAATAGTTTTCAATCAAATACGCGACTTAACAGTCATATGGGACGGACTAAGTCACAATCGCCAATGGTTCACGAGCCCACGCTCGTCATCTAGCGTGTGCGACACCTCAAAGTAGCACAACTATGTAAAATCCGGGGTTTCATACCCTCAGGACAACATTTACAATCATAACTTATCTCTATCCGGTCCAAACTCTAGCCCGCGATGCCTTTACCTCTCGACTCGGCCTCCAGATGATCCAAATCTAACCAAAAACAGATTTATACCATCAAAATATTCTAAGGGAATAAAGCCCACATGAAAATAACCAATTTACATCAAGAATCCTGATATTGGCCAAACCCGATCCCCGGGCCCACATCTCGGATTACGATAAAAATTATAAAACTAGAAGCCTTACACTCTCACGAGTTCATACATATCAAATACATCAAAATTCAACCACAAACGGCCCCTCAAATCCTCAAATCAAAGTCTCAAATTTCAAGCCTTAACTCTCCAATTTTAGGCGTTAGATTCCACAAATTTCGTGTTTAATTAGGTAGAAATCACAATAGGAACGAGTATTAAGTACATAAATCTTACCTCCAAGAAGGTCTCTTGAATTTCCTCTTCAATCTCACTCAAGAAGCTCCAAAACCGACTCAAAAATGGTGAACTATGGCCAAAATAGCGAAAATGGCCTTTAAAACATTCTGGCCAGCGATTTAAATTCCTTAATCGCGTTCGTGAAAAATGCCTCGCGATCGCGAAGCACAAATATGACTGGCCTCAAATTAACCATACGCGATCGCATAATACTCCACGCGATCGCGTAGCACTGCCTTGGCTACCCCACGCGATCGCAGTCCAACCCACGCGACCGCATAGAACAAACCTCACCTCTCACTCCAGCTCCTTTTCTCCTATGTGAACACGGCATTGACCATGCGTTCGTGAACAACAATATCTCAACCATTCACAATTGCATACTTAACTTCGCGATCGCACTGCAAAAATTCCACCTCTACCTCACAAAGCCTACGCGATCGCGGACCCTTCTACGCGATCGCAATGAACAACTATCTGCAACAGACCTGAAGGAAAATCTCCAACTTTTCAAACATGAATTTGATCCGTTTAACCAACCAAAACTCACCCGAGGCCCTCGGAACCTCAACCAAACATGACAACATACCCCATAATATCATTCAAACTTGTTCCAACCCTCGGAACGCTCAAAACAACATCAAATCATCATCGGATTCAAGCCTAAGAATTTCAAAAACTTCTGAATTCCTCTTTCGATCAAAAAGTCTATCAAACCTCATCCGAATGACCTTAAATTTTGCACAAACATCACAAATGACACAACAGACCTACTCCAACTCTCGGAATTCCATTCCGACCCATATATCAAAATCTCCCTTATCAACTAGAAACGCCAAAATTCCAATTTTGTCAATTCAAGCCTAAATCTACTCCGGACCTCCAAAATACATTTTGATCACGCTCCAAAGTTCCAAATCACCTCCCGAAGCTATCGGAACCATCGAAATTTACATCCGAGCCCTTTTTTACATAAGTCAACATCCAGTTGACTTTTCCAACCAAAGCTTACTCAAAAGAGACTAAGTGTCTCATTCATTTCCAAAACCTCTTCGAACCCGAACCAACCAATTCGATATCACATAATACAGCTGAACAAGACAATAAGAAGCAAAAATGGGGAAACGGAGCGGTAACTCATGAAACGACTGGCCGGGTCGTTACACCTACCCCAATCCAAAAGCCTTCATTACAACCCGAAAGAAGTCCTACTTGATTTTTGAACCGAGCAAGCTTACATTAGTGGTGATCTACATGAAGGAAAAGCCTATAGTACTTAAAGCGTTACTTGTGATATTTTTTTGTGAGTGAAGAGTGAATCTTTTATTGATCTAAAAATTAATTGCAAAATTTTGAATTGAGCTTGGCAAATGGAAGGTAGAGGAGGAAGAGTTTGGAGTCCACCATAATATACATGATAGAGTAAGATTCCTTGATGAGTAAAGTCAATTTTTGAAGCTCAAGTGTAACATTAGAACTATATGTGCATAATATATGATTTGTCACCTTGTTGAAAATGCATGAGTATTGTGTGTAATTGTTAGTCCCAACTAAGTATGAATGGCTTATAATTGACTCTCTGAAATGACCTTTCACTCTGAGCCCGTGGGAACTAATCTATTTACTTGAAGACAAGCAAATACTTATATTTGGGGGGAGGGTTGATAAGTGTGGAATTTAACCACTAATAAGTACCTTCTTGATTTAATTTTAGTCCGAAAGTGTTGATTTTTGTTCCTCAAAACTAATGAAATTGTTCAAATTGCAGGAATGTTGGAGAATTGGACCTTAATAAAGAAATCTAACTCAAAAATGAGTGCTCTGGCTCATAAGGCAACAAGAAGTGCAGCAGGCCAAAAGTGCAGTCTGCAAAAGTAATTTTGCGATCGCAGAAGAAAATGCAGACCATAGAATTATCTCTGTGGCTGCAGATCTAGTCATGAAGCTCAGATGAAGATTGAAACAAGTGCGGACCACACACAATTTATGTGGCCGAAAAACATGGTCGCACTAATAAGAATTCAAAAAGTACAGAGTGTGCAAAACGGCCAAGTGTGAAGCCTTGCCAAAGTGCAGCCGCAGAAGGAAAAGTGCGACCACAGAAGCTAAAGTGCAGCCAAAGACCAAATTGTATGGCTGCAGAAATCCTCTACCTACAGAACCAAGCAAAGTGCGGACTGCACATGGAATTGTGCAGTCACAGAACCTCCCGAAGGGAATTTTTGTCAGCGAATTTTGGGCCACTATAAATAAAAAGGAAACACTTTATAGGACAAGTTTGATAGTTTTTTGAGCTGTAGCCGTTATAGTTTACTACTTTTGGTAATTTGTGACTTTGGGGCGAAAACACATTAGTTTATCATTTTAATCTTGTATTATGGCTTTAATTAGTGCTTCTTCTTTATTTTCTTCAATTTATATTATGATTAGCTAGATCTTTTCTAGGGTGACTCAATCCTAATGTGTAAATCTTATGGGTAATTAATCTAATGCTTGTTTTAGATTGAGTGTTTATTATTTAGCCTTGTTCATGCATTATTTCTAGAATTAATCGTTTTTTCAAACATCGATTCATGCCTTTTTGACTTGGTTCTTACTGGAAATAGAGGGATTTAGTCTAGAAAAACTTGGCGAACAAGAAATTGGGCTAGTTAAGGTTTTGGCTAGCCTAATATAAGGGTTTGAACTAAAGATATAGAAACCTCGACTTGAGCTCATATCAACTGTTTGAATTAATACCAAATAGGCTTGAGAAAGCCAATTTGGCAAAATCGTTGTATGACCGAGAGGTATTGAGAGAGTAATTTAGAGTTGATAGTTATAAAACACCCCGATCACTAAAATAAGCATTACGCAATTTACCCATTAAGCTAACACCTAGGTGAGGTTATATTCCTAGGCCTTTTACCCATTTGAAAAACAACAAAAATAATTACTCATTTTCTAGTTTCATTTCTCTAGTTAATCATTGCTAGTGTCAATTGTAGAAATAAATTACAAAACCTCCCTTGTTTGGAAGTATAATTGAGCTATTTTTATCTGCACTCATCAAGTGTACACCCTAACACCCATATTTAACTTAAATGTCTGAGGAAATCGACCTCGACTCATTGTTGGATATTATTCTTCCAACGACTGCTTCCACTCATTGTTGAGTGTGGATAGGGCTTGGATCCCCCCCCCACCCCCTACACACACCCAAATGTGTCGAAAGAAGATTTTGATACTTATCGATGTACCATACGACATATATATGACTGGTGCGGAGTGACAAATTCAGAATTTTGAGTGGGTAAAATTTGAATTTTATAAAAGGTAGCTTAATGAATTCTGAATAAATTATTTATACATAGTTAAGGATTTTAATATTTCTTATGACGCAATTTGTTGAATTCAGTCGAACTTGCAACTAACACTCTAGCTAAGATGACAGAACTTAGAGAGAAAAGTGATGATGATGGCGATCGATGTTTCTTTTGTGGGGGTATATTTACCGCGAGTTGCGACGTACCAGTTTAAATGGATGACATTTCCTTTGCTGTCAAAGCTTCAAGGTGCTCCTAAGGTTTATGCTTCTACGCATAAGTCAAAGATTATTGGTTATAGAGTATGGTTGAAGGTTGGAAATCAGAATTTGAATTTCCAACTACTTCCCCTATGAACAATTTTTTTTTGTTGCATAAGTCACAATATTATCTAGTTTGCCAATTTTGTGACGCGAAGTGAAATCTTCTAGACTATTTGGGTATTTTTGAGTAATAAAGTTATGTTAGGTGAAGCAGTGGGATATGTCACCACCTCATGAATCTTTTGTACTTCAAATTTCAACCACATTCTTATTCACGGTTTTTATAGGAATGGATTTTTGTTCCCTACGTAGTTGGCGGTTCGGTTTAAATACTCCCTCAACCCAATTTTCATGTTACGGTATTATTTGAAGAATCAAACCTTTTTTTTTCCAACTATAATTCTCTCAAACCTTTTTTAAGTAACTTGAATTATAAACTATTCTGATTTATAATATGATTTCACGTAGTTTTCAAACAGGTGAACTTTTTAAAAAAAAAAAATTAAAGAATGCATGTTCGAATTTTATTAATATTAAGCTCCCGTTTGGCTATAGATCTTAATTTTATTTTTCATATTTTTTTAATACATTGCTTGTTTATGATATATGATCATGTTTTGGAAGAAAAAATGTAAAAAAATTCAAGTTCCCAAAAGTTTAGGGTAGTTTTTGGGTGAAAATTTTTCTTTCACTCATAAAACTTTAACTTTTCTTCAAATAAAATACATGTCCAAATACAACTTTAATTTTCAGTTATTATTTTTCAACACAACTTCAAAAAAAATTTCCCCAAATTTCAATCAAATCTATTTATAGCTCAGTGATTTGACCCTGAGACACGGAACTCCTTTACATAAAATGAGACAAAGATAAAGTGTACAATTTTTAATTTATTGTTCTTCTCACCAAATTCTTCACTGTTGGGAGTTGCATTTACGTGTGGATGGCTTGGTTTTGCAAAATACTCCCACAAGATTAAATATAGAACATATTCAGGTAGTGGACGGATGTTATCAAGTGGTAACTTTATTTCGGTGTTGAGACGGGGTGTATGATATTTGATTAAAATGGCTCAAAAGATACTTTTAATATGTTATGATATTATTTGTTTTGGGTCAAGTTCGTATAATTTTCTTAAAAAGGTCTTACCCCATCAAGAGTATCTAATTCCTTATAAATAGCTTATTTTACGTTTCTGCTTTCTGGACTTTAAACATACACCCAACAATCCATCAATATTTATGGGATTATTTGGAGATTAAGTGTGCGCAACCCACATGATACGAATATTTAGAGAAATTTTCATAAAATACTACAGTTTAGAGTCTAATTACCATATATAGTTATAGTTTACCTAGTTACCATTTATAGCTATTGTTCAATTATTACGAGCTTTTATCACTTGTATTCAGATGTGCAACGAATGCAACCTGTGTCAGCTGTATAACGTGTATAACGTGTATCAACTATAATAGTTCGCGCAACAAATATAACCAAGGCGAAATACAGAGTTGTATATAAAGGAAATAACATATATCGACTGTGTTCGTATGTATTCGTTCGTGCAACGAATACAACCAATGTGAAATATAGAAATACAAAATAATAAAATACTCTCATTGAGAGTCGAACACAAGACCTCCGCTTACTAAGTGGAAGCTCTAATCAACTGAACTACTAGAGTTTGTTGCCCTCTTTTTTCGGTTAAAAAAAATGATATATATTGTTTCAGTACTACATGTGGATTTGTTATAAAATTCAAATATAGCAAAAAATGATAATTTTTTGAAAGTATTACTACAAAGAGTAAATATAGTGTATATATTTGTTGTGCGCGCAATTTTTTCGAGTATTTAGGTGTATTGGGAAAAACTGAATTTACATTGAAGGTGACGTGGCATGACACGAGGACTGGTCAATGGTCAAAACATGATGATCAGTTAAGAGGCACGAGTGACAACAAATACGGGGAAAGGAAAGCTAAATAGGCACGAGAGGCAATTCGAATAATACAAGCTTCGTACCTATTAGGCCATTTAAATCCAAGAGATCAGAAGGCATTGAAGACATGGATATGATGATGAAAAGGAGTCCAAATTCAATATTAAATACCCAATACGTTAGAGAATTGGTATTAAATAGGAATGATTATGTAACGTCTTATTTAATGTCATTTATTGCTCATAATTGTCTCATTAAGACTAAGGTATTACTCCTTTACTTAGAATCAACTATAAAAGGAGGAGATCTCATCATTTGTAAAGACAGAGGATATCATCAACATTACATTGGAATACAAACCTATTTACTGCTTATTTGTCATTTTCAAAAAGTCTATTATTTCTTTTTCGTCTCGTGATTATCAGTAGCCCGAATTTCTATTTGTCTTTAGCTTTGACCAAAGAATCACATTTTTGGTTAAACAAATTGGTTCCGTTACCGGGAAACTGATAATCTTTTCTTTGAAGCTACGTTTTATTCGTCTTTATCAACATGTCAAACAACAACAACAACAATAACAGTGATAACACATTGGGAAACCATGAAAATCAAATCCATCAAAATCAAGGAGACCTACCGAACATTGACGTGGTTCCCTCCCCTCCAGATTCACCACGTCAATCTCGTGAAGGCACTCCTGCTCCTGAATCCCGTGCTGATCAACAAGAACAATCTGAACATTTTGAAGGAGGTGCAAATGAAGCTTTACAAAAGCTAATTGATGCACAGGTCGGCAAAGCTCTTCAGGCTCTAGTTAGTCGATTGCCTGCTGCACCACCCACACCAACTCCTAATAATAATACATTGGAGAATCCTCGTTCTGGTCTTGTTAATTCTGGAAATGGAGGAACCACCAGCGAACCACAGGAAGGGGGACCAGGTAATTCAAATAATTCCTATTTGCAAAATTTAGTACTAACCTTGCAGAAACAGATTAAGGAACAAAATGAGCGTATTGAGAAAATCCCTGGAGTTCCGCCTGTAATAAAAGGAGTAGACATGGACAAATACTCACAACAACCTTGGAAGCCAAGTGCTGCTCCCCTTCCAATTCCGAAAAAGTTCAAAATGCCTGACATCCCGAAATATGATGGTACTACAGACCCACGTGACTACGTGACTACATTTACAACAGGCGTGAAAGGCAACGACTTGACCAAACAAGAAATTGAATCAGTACTGGTCAAGAAATTTGGAGAAACACTCACCAAGGGTGCATTAACCTGGTATTCTTTTTTATCTGAAAATTCTATAAATTCTTTTGCTGAGCTTGCAGATTCTTTTATTAAAGCACACTCGGGAGCTCAAAAGGTTGAGAAAAGAATGGAAGATATTTTCAAAATCAAACAAAGGGATTCAGAGTTGCTCAGAGACTTTGTTGATAGATTCCAGCGTGAAAGAATGACTCTACCCCGTGTACCTGACAACTGGGCTGCAATAGCTTTTACAAGTAATTTAAATGACAAAAGTTCTGAAGCCACGAGAAGACTCAAAGAAAGCCTTCGAGAATTCCCTACAACCACGTGGAATGATGTTTACAACAGGTACAGTACGAAGCTGCGAATTGAAGAAGATACCGTACCTAAGTTTCATCATGAAGAAAGGGGCGGTTCCAGAATATCAGAAACCGAAAAAAGATCAGGTAAAAACAGGTACGATCCATATATGAGACCTGCAGGAAAAGACTCACGGTCAAAACAAGATAGCCATCAATATGATCAAAAATCGAGGAACAGGGAATCTGGTTCTTCATCAAGATTCAGAAATGATCGGAACAGACAAGAGTCACGAGATGATGACAGAAGTTTAAAGGCAAGGTTCGGCGGATATAACTTTAATGTCACTACCTCTGAGCTCGTGGCTGTTTTGAGAAGCATAGGAGATAAGGTACGATGGCCAAAAGAGATGCGGTCAAATCCAAATAGATGCAATCCAGATCATTGGTGCGAATTCCACAATGATCACAGGCACAAAACTTTAGAATGTAGATTCTTGTAGAGTGAAGTGGATCATCTATTGAAGCAAGGGTACCTCACTGAGTTATTTAGTGAAAAAGGTAAACAAGCCTATATGAAAAATAGGCAAGAGCCACCAAAGCCTCCTTCACCCAAGAGAACAGTGAATGTGATAAGTTGGGGAGAAGATATTCACGGCATAACCTACACAGCTTCCAACAAGGTTTCTAAAGTAACAATTACACACGGAAAACGAGTACGACAGGTTTTAGAAAATGAAAGTATTTCATTCGATGATGCAGATACCGAAGGAGTGATAACCCCACATAATGACGCACTGGTAATATCTTTACTTGTACATGATACTAATGTAAAACGAGTTTTGATTGATCCAGGGAGTTCCGTAAATATTATACTACTAAGGGTATTACCTGAAATGCAAGCTGAATATAAAATGATACCCAAGGCGCATACCTTGTCAGGCTTCGACAATTCAAGTGTGGTAACAAAAGGAGAGGTAATTCTAACAACTTTTGCTGCAGGTGTTGTTAAAGAAACTAAATTTCAGGTAGTTGATATGGAAATGGCCTACAATATGATCATGGGGAGGCCTTGGATCCATGATATGGATGTTGTTCCATCAACTCTACATCAAGTTATTAAATTTCCATCACCGTGGGGGATTTTTCAAATTCGAGGGGATCAGCAAACAACCAGGAGTATCAATGTTGTAACAGATACGAGCACTGTAAACAAAGAAAAATAGCAATTACAGGAAACAGTTGAAGGTGTCAGCAATCAAACCTCAACTGAGCGAGAGAAAACAGATTTAGACTCGAGACCTGATACAATTCAAGAACCTGAGGAGAATGAAAATATCAAAACAACCATCAAAGAACTCGAGGCTGTGATATTATTTGAGCAGTGGCCTGAACGGAAAGTTTATGTTGGAGCTAATTTAAACTCAAACATGCGAGGTATGTTAATTGAATTTCTAAAATCTAACGTGGACTGTTTTGCTTGGTCCCATGCTGACATGACAGGGATACCACCGGATATGATGACTCATAAATTAAACGAAGACCCATCCTTTACACCAATAAAGCAAAAAAAAAAAAAGCAAGGAGCTTTCAAAAATCAGGTGATTCAAGATGAGGTCCAAAAGCTATTAAAAATTGGGTCAATACGCGAGGTAAAGTATCCGAATTGATTAGCAAACACAGTTGTTGTACCAAAAGCTATTAGATGCATATTCGGGGTACAAACAAATTAAAATGGACCCCAGTGACGAAGAAAAAACTTCTTTCATCACATACAGGGGGACTTACTGTTATAAAGTAATGCCCTTTGGTCTCAAAAATGTTGGAGCAACCTATCAAAGGTTGGTCACCAAAATGTTCCAAGAACATTTAGGAAAAACCATGGAGGTATATATAGACGATATGCTCGTCAAAACTCAGCATTCTCATGATCATATTTCTCATTTATCTGTTACATTTGAAATTTTACGAAAATTTAATATGAAACTCAATCCAGAAAAATGTGCATTTGGGGTTGCCTCAGGCAAATTTTTGGGTTTTCTCGTTTCTAACCATGGTATTGAGGTAAATCCTTCTCAGATCAAAGCAATAGAGGAGATCCCTGAAATCCTTACAAGTAAAAAAGAAGTCCAAAGGCTAACGGGAAGAATTGCAGCCTTGGGGAGATTTATTCCCAAATCTTCAGAAAAATGCTTTAAATTTTTCTCTGCACTCAAAAAGCAAGATCATTTTGATGGGAACGAAGATTGCCAACAAGCCCTTAGAAATTTAAAAGATTACTTGTCAAATCCACCATTATTGGCAAAACCAAAAGAAGGAGAAAAGCTACTCATCTATTTGGTCATGTCAGAAGTTGCGGTAAGTGCTGTTTTAATCCGTGAGGACCAAGGTAAACAATCTCCTATCTATTATGTAAGCAAGTCTTTACTAGATGCTGAAACACGATATCCACAACTAGAAAAATTAGCATTAGCTTTGATCATGGCATCTAGAAAATTAAGACCTTATTTTCAATGTCATCCCATTGTTGTAGTTACTGCTTTCCATTACGAAACATTTTGCATAAACATGAATTGACAAGGAGGTTAGCAAAATGGGCTATAGAATTAAGTGAATACGAAATCATTTATCAACCTAGGACTGCTATAAAATCTCAAGTATTAGCCGATTTCGTAGCTGATTTTAGCCAGGGGATGCATTTAGAGGCAGAAAAAGAATTACAAGTTTTTAATGGTGCAAACCCGGGTACTTGGATTTTATTCACTGATGGATCGTCTAATGTAAAAGGAGCAGGTCTGGGTATAGTTCTCATACCACCTACGGGTGAAACTATTAGGCAAGCTATAAAATGTCATTCTATAACTAACAATGAAGCAGAGTACGAGGCTGTAATTGCAGGTTTAGAATTGGCAAGAGAACTCGGCATAACACAAATTATAATCAAGAGTGATTCTCAACTCGTGGTCAATCAAATGCTGGGGACTTATACAGCCAGGGAAACTCGAATGCAAGAATATCTCGAAAAGGTACGGGAACTAATAAAGCAATTCCAAACTTGGAAGGTAATGCAGATCCCAAGAGATGAGAATGTGGAGGCAGATGCTTTAGCTAATCTCGCATCTGCAGCTGACGTAGCAAA
The DNA here is from genome assembly GCF_000715075.1 of Nicotiana tabacum. Classification (NCBI taxonomy): domain Eukaryota; kingdom Viridiplantae; phylum Streptophyta; class Magnoliopsida; order Solanales; family Solanaceae; genus Nicotiana; species Nicotiana tabacum. Next base: position 30,370,903 of record NC_134084.1, read on the forward strand.
TGACGTAAATGCTTCAGTCATACATTTATTTCATTCCGTTCTCGAACCTGATAAGAATGAGGTAAATTTTAATCATTTAACATGGGATTGGAGAAACGAAATTATTGCTTTTTTACAGCACGGAACTGTGCCTAATGACAAAGGGAAGGCTCACGCGCTTCGCAAAAAAGCCGCTCGATATTGTTTATATCAAGGAAATCTTTATCGAAAGATGTTCAGTGGACCACTAGCAAGGTGTCTCGGACCCTCTCAAACAGAATATGTGATGAGGGAAGTGCACGAAGGACATTGTGGAAATCACGCAGGGGGAAGGTCACTGGTAAGAACATTGATTTGAGCAGGATATTATTGGCCTAAGATGGAAGAAGAGGCAAACAGTTTCGTGTCCAAATGTGATAAATGTCAAAGATACAGCAATAATATGCACAGACCAACTGAGTTACTACACCCTGTTATAGCCCTGTGGCCCTTTATGAAATGGGGAATGAATATCGTAGGTCCCCTACCACAAGCAAAGGGTCAGGTAAATTTTGTACTTGTACTTACAGATTATTTCACTAAATAGGTAGAAGCAGGAGCATTTAAACAGGTATGAGAGAAGGAAGTTAAAGACTTCATATGGCGAAATATAATATGCCGCTTTCGAGCACCAAAGGAGATCGTGTGTGACAATGGACCACAATTCATAGGAGCTCAAATCACAGAATTTCTTCAAAGTTGGCAGATTAAAAGGATAACATCTACGCCATACCATCCAGTGGGTAATGGACAAGAGGAATCCACAAACAAAGTCATTATCAACAACTTGAAGAAGAGGTTACAGGATTCAAAAGGTAATTGGCCCGAGATATTACCTGGAGTACTATGGGCTTATCGTACAACGACAAAAACAAGCACTGGAGAAACACCATTTTCAATGGTTTATGGAGTGGAAGCCTTAATTCCAGTTGAAATAGGTGAACCGAGCACACGGTACGTTCAGGCAACGGAAGAATCTAATGATGAAGAGATGCAAGTCAACCTTGATTTGCTTGAAGGAAGAAGAGAAGCTGCATTAATAAGAATGGCAGCACCAAAGCAAGTAATTGAACGATATTACAATAGGAAAGGACGCCTCAGATTTTTTTAAAATTGGGGACTTCGTGCTTAAAAAGGTGTTCCAATCTGCAAAGGCTGCTAATTCAGGAAAGCTAAGTCCAACGTGGGAAGAACCATACAGAGTTCGTGACATTGCGGGAAAAGGAGCATACGAGTTGGAGACAATGGACAGCAAAGTTTTACCCTCACATTGGAATGTCGTCCATTTAAAGAGATATTACTTTTGAGAAAGTACCCACGGTCAGGTATCGCCATGTTAAAATTTTTTCTTTTGAATTATTAAAGTTTTACTAACGATTTTAGATGCTAGGCAAAAACCCTAACTCGTGCCAAATGATGAGTCACGACCTGCAAGGCAAAATGGAGTATTCTAAAATTCCCAGCTCAGGGTTACAATTAATCAGATGGAAATACACACGAGTTAGGCAGTCTTCATCTATAATCACACCTCTGAGTCCCGTATATTTTTCTGTTTCAGGAAAAGGACCAAATTGAAAGAAATAAACAAGTGCTCGAGGCTTCATACTTCACCGCTCAAACACTTGGGGGACTACATATTATACACAGATATGTGTAGAAAAACAGATACGAATATCGAACAAAAGTCGGCCACAAAGAGACAAGTGTTGAGAAAAAGTTACGAAGTCTTCAGCATTCATCATCGTGTTCAACAAACACAAGACATTCATCATAATGTTTTTCCCATGAGAACAACAGAGTCATCTCTCAAACTCATAAACGAAGTCACCTCTCAAACCCTTCCTAATATATAAATATAGGGTCATGACTATGTACTGAAACAGGTTATGAAGAAAAACTTTGTTTATTTTATATTATGTAAAAATCTGTTACAAGTAAAACAGTTACGAGAAAGTTATAGATGTATTTTAATACATGTAATAGTCAAAAAACTTGTTAAAGTTCATGAATAAAAACTTGTCAAAGTTGTTTCATACAAAACATGTGTATTCCTATTTCTTTCATCGTATTATAACACCATTATGAAGTTGAGACGTCTTCTTCATTAAGTGTCGATAAAATAAAAGGGCCCTCTTTTATAAGCCTCATGTTGATAATCCATGAGAAGAATCATAAAGCATTTTCAAAGGATAAAAATGCTAAGCTATTCTATAAGTCCTAAATAAATAGGCAAGAATAGAATATACAGAAGTACCGATAAAACTTCTTAATATAAAAGACTAAGTACAAACTTAGTCAGCAAAAAATTTGTTTTTTACAAATGCCCCATCATGATAACTGGGGACTTCATCAAAAGATTCCTTAAAGTTGCCAAGGGATAACACCACCAATTAATAAAAAAAAACAGTAAAGTTTGAAATACATTCAACTAGTCACTGAAAGGGTTGGAACATCAGAAGTTGCAATCTCATTTTCAGGGGCAGTCACAGGCACGGTAACAACTTCTGAGGGAGCAGAAATAAGAGCGGTTTCAACTGGGCCTGGAGTGTTAAAATCACCGAGGGAAGCAAGAGTCACGAGAGATTCAGCTTCCATGGACTGTGTCATAGAAGTTTCACCCTCGGGAGCCGGAATTGCAACTCCAATTGCCGCAGTAGCCACTTCTTCATTTAAAAGCTCTTCTGCCCCAGGAGTTCCAAGTGCAGGAGAAGGAGTATCAACTGTTTGTTGGCTTTTTTCAATAGTGTCTAAGACTTTGGCTAATTCAAATTGCAAATCAAAGTTTTCTTGAGTAGCTTCCATCAAAGCATCACGGCGAGATTTTAGAAAAGCCCAACTTACCTCTATGTTGAAGTTCTCCTCAAGAAGTCCTCCCTTTCCCACATAGCAAGATCGTTCTTTAATATCTAGTGTTCAGCTAAGTGGGAGTCAAGGGAAGCTTCAAGGGAGGCATGAGAACTCTTCAAAGCACGTATCTCATCAGAGGAGATCTTTAAGTCAGCCTGAGTTTGAGTCAAGCTTTGCACTAACTCCCCTGCATATTCTTCTTTCTTCTCCACAAGTGCCTTAAGCTCTCTGATTTCTTCACTGGCCTTTGATAATTGTTCTGAAAATGAGCACTCCAAAAGCTCCTTATCTTTTTCAAACTGGCTTGAAGAAGCCTTGGCAATTGCTAGCTCAGAAGTCAAACCACGCTTTTGCTGCTCCGGGTGATTTCTACTTTCTTGCAACTCCTCTATGGTCCCCTGAGCATTCTCAAACTGCTCCTTCCAGTTTGCTGCCTCAAGCTGGGTTTCCTTGGCTATTCTCCTAGCCTCAGAGATAGCCTTCGCAGACTCTCGATCCTTCTTCTCTAGAGTGGAGATTCTTCCTATTAACTCAGTACCAATAAGATTAGCCTACAAGGGAAAGGCATCAAATGTGAGAAGAAATGGGAATAGAAGAAGAGAGGGGAGTTTCATCAAGAACTGGTACAAACTCTCCACTCTCAAAACCACTAACAAAGAGACGTCGAATTAATTCATTAGAGCCTCTTGGAGTGGTATCCTCATCAGAAAGGATTTGAACAGGCTCGGAGATAGAGGCTCGAGCAGGAGTATCTTCAACTTCATCTCCATCAATGATGCGTCTCCTGGCTCTTGGCCTAGCTATCAAAGAGGTATTCTCTTCTTCTTCATTCTCAGAACTTTCTTCTACAACTTTTATTTTTGGTAGCGTGGCCCGAGTCTTTTCCAAATCAAGTGAAGCGGTTGAAGACGCTCGAATGGCAACGGCTACCTCAGCTGTCATACCCCTGATACCAAATCCTGATAAAAAGAGGGATAAAGAATTAAAATAAGAAAGAATTCAATATACGGCAAAGCATAAGGAAATACATACCATGGGTCTTCACTTTCCAACCATTCAAAAGAGAAATTGATTTCCAAGTTCTCGCCTCCTTAGGCGCAATCTTCAAAATTGAATCTACCCAACCACGGAAGTTAGGAACATGTTCCACATCTCCCATAGTTGCTACAAAAATCCAAAAAGAGACGAGATTAGAAAAGAAATCAAAATTCTTAAAAAATAGATACGGTAAGAAAAAGAAAAACTTACGTGCAAAATTCCACTTCTCAAGGAAGGGAATGTTTGTTTCACCCAACAAATCCACCGTACGTACAGCAACGTAGCGACAATACCACCCTCGATCTTTGTCATCTTCGGGGTTTACCAAAACTTTCTTGCTTCTTGTAGTCAAGGTAAAAACTCCATGGCGGAATAATTTGGGGTGGTATAGGTGAATAAGATGGGCAAAGGTAAAATTAACATTGGCTTTGGTAGACAAATACCTTAAGTAAGCCACAACTCTCCAAACAAGAGGACCTACTTGTGCTAGGCAAATTTTGAAAAAGCGGCAAAATTCAAGTATAACTGGGTCAATGGCAGGATTAAATCCCAAAGTAAAGGGATAAGTATAAACGAAAGAGAATCCAATTCTGAAAGAAGAAATTCTCTGGTTTGGGGCAGGAATCATCATACGAAGATTATCTCTCCAATTACAATCTTTCCTAACAGTGGGAATCACAAGTTCAATTATTAAAGAAGGATAGGTGTCAGCTTTTTCTATATTTTTAACTTGTTCTTGGAGAGATTTCTATCATTCCCAAAAGATAAATCATTGGGTACGATTTCTTCAACTAAAGGTTCCTGAGTAGGTTCAGAAAGTTCTTTACCTTTAGAAGAGGGGGTCTTTGGGATAGAACTCCTAATACCAGAAGAAGAAGAAGCAGAACCAGATGAACCACCACGAGTGGATCCTAGGCTCAAGCTTCGAAGCCTACCTCCTTTGCCTCTCCTATGTCTTACGGGGGCATTGGGGAAGTGATCTAGAATTGGAACTTTTCTAGGGTTAGGGTTTGGAGATGACATTGTTGAAGAAGGATGAACTAAAGGGGAGAAAAAGCAAAAGTGAATAATAAATTGCTTGTTGAAGATCTATGAAGAAGAAGAAGACAAAAGAAAGAGGGTTAAATATGTTTATAATGACAACCGTCAAACTTAGAAGTGTAATGATGGAAAGCTTATAATAAAGGTAACTATCACTTCGTGAATAGTGGGAATGAAGAAGCCTTGAAAAAAGGGCGCAGAATTGCAGAACCAATCAGAAAGTGACACGTGTGTAGAGCATTAAATAAAAGGTGACACGTATGCAAAGCATTAATTAGAAGGGACAATTGAAGCGTCAGTACTGTCATAATATTAATTACGGCAAAAATTCCCTTTTTATGAAGATCCACTTCCCAAATATTTAATTGATAAATAAATGAAAAGTGGGGGGACTATATGTATTGGGAAAAAACTGAATTTACATTGAAGGTGACGTGGCATGACACGAGGACTGGTCAAATGGTCAAAACATGATGATCAGTTAAGAGGCACGAGTGACAACAGATACGGGGAAAGGAAAGCTAAATAGGCACGAGAGGCAATTCGAATAATACAAGCTTCGTACCTATTTAGGTCATTTAAAGCCAAGAGATCAGAAGGCATTGAAGACATGGATATGATAACGAAAAGAAGTCCAAATTCAATATTAAATACCCAATACGTTAGAGAATTAGTATTAAATAGGAATGATTGTGTAACGTCTTATTTAATGTCATTTATTGCTCATAATTGTCTCATTAAGACAAAGATATTACTCCTTTACTTAGAATCAACTATAAAAGGAGGAGGTCTCGTCATTTGTAAAGACAGAGGATATCATCAACATTACATTGGAATACAAACCTATTTACTACTTATTTGTCATTCTCAAAAAGTCTATTATTTCTTTTTCGTCTCCTGATTATCAGTAGCCCGAATTTCTATTTGTCTTTAGCTTTGACCAAAGAATCATATTTTTGGTTAAACATTAGGGTCACCGAATTCCAGAAAAGAGGTTGTGTGTGCGTCTTTGAGGCTAGGTAAAGATAGTAAACTGGCTCATAGATGGGCAAAGGGACTAAGCCAGACCCTACGCCATCACTTCACCATTTTTCATACTCGTCCCGTCAAACCGTTGGCTCTGAGACCAATTGTTGGGCTAAAACGGTCCAAAGATACTCTTAACATGGTTTAATATGGTGTGATATTGTCCGATTTGGACCAAGTCCGCACGATTTTTTCGAAAAGGCCTTACATTATTAAGAGTATTCAACTCCTTCAGGTAACTTATTTTTCTTTTCTACTTCCATGTGGGACTTTCACACACACGCAACCCAGCATGAGCTCATTCTTCAGTACGTAATCTTTGTTAATCTCTAGTAGTTTAGTTTATAAAAAAGCTCATGGAAGGAGGAGAACTCAAAGCTATTCTTGTGGTTAATTCAATGAAACTTTTGACGAAGGAAATTGTGTGTTTTATAAGTTGGGGAAGGAAAGTAGTAAGACGTTAAATTCGAACATCCTATCTGGAAGGGACAAAAGTAGTTAATCTTTTCAAACTTTGAAGGCGCTATCTGTTTGTTTAGTTTTGAGTTAAAAACTCACTCTGTCTACATCTGGATCCTTCCACAAGTGAAATCTGTTTGAACAAGAAGGTTTTTTTTTTTTTTTTGGTCAAACTAAATTTTTTTATTTCACCCGACTATATCAGTTTACACACTAAGGGCTCGTTTGGTAAAGTGTATTAGAATAATAGTGAATATAGTGTATTAGTAATGCTGAGATTAGTAGAGTTTGGATTAGTAATGCTGGAATTTGTTATACTAGCATTATTTTTTATCCACTGTTTGATTTGCTGTATTAAAAATAAATAACTTGCATTTCATAGGGGTTTATACATGTTTATCCATATATATAAATCATGGTATTACTAATGTTATGGTTTGCTATGTATTAGTTGTACATAGGATCAGCGGCGTACCCAGAATATTGGGTGTCGATATTTTAAGAAGTGAACCTATGAACAAATTACTAAAATAAGATCATCTTCATAAAACACACTCAAATACATTAACAAATTTATTTTTTAAAAATATAAGCAAATCAAGAGAAGGTAAAAAGATAAAAGCATATATTTTAATTGTTGTTTGTTTTAAACCCATGTATTAGTTATACATAAGTTGAAATAAAACAAGAAATTAATAATACCAAAACTAATACTATATATTATATTATTTTTCCCTAATACTAGTCTAAGAAATTTAAAGCTTTCATTGGTAACTTATTGCTATCAGTCCATAAGAAGGTCATGATACAGAAATTAGTCACCAGTTTAAAGATCAGTTTTGGCAGCAAAAACACCTAGGTTCAATATGTTTGCATCTCAAATACTAACACACTCTTTATAAGTTGAACTCTCTCCCACTGTATGACAGAAACTTAGTAGACCGACCTTTGACTCTACCAATTATCTGGTCAACTAGAGCCATACACTTGCCTAATTGTAAGCTTTCTAAGATAAAGGTTTTCCAAGATAATTATATTTGTGTTCAGAACTCATGGCTTAACCCAGCTACATAAAGTGAGCTTTTCTCCAAGTTAATTTGCTTGAAGACCAGAGACTTCAGAGTAGTGATTAAAAGTTGCAACAGTTTAATGGAAATCCTGTCATCCCTGCAACACATAAGAAGGTCATAAGCAAAGCAAATATGAACTAAATCCATTTTTGAGCATCTGGGGTGATAGTTAAAATCTGAATTGTGCTTCAGTGATTTATTGAGGTACTTCATTGCTAACACAAAGAGGTAATTAGGAAACATTCGAGCTTCTTGCCTTAGCCATTTCTTTGCATGGAAAGTTAGAGTAGGCCAAATATTTATCAGCAGAGAATAACACATTATAAAATTGTCCAGCTTCAGGGGAAGACCAAATTCAAGTAATAGCATCCTTTAAAAAACCCTATTTTACTGAATCGTAATTAAGTTTTTCTTATATCCAATAAATCATACACGTAATTAGAGACACTCCAGTTCTTGAATATCTCTTCTGTTCACGTGCAAGAATTGCATTATCAAGAATAACGTGCCTTCCCTAATAAAAGCATATTGAGATGGGGCTACTAGGAAATAGCTTAGCAGCAAGAATCTTTGCTATCAACTTAATTATATATAATAGACCAACATGCCATAGGCCTAACATCTTTAACATGACGAATTTTCCTATTGAAAATGCTTTGAGAAGAATTTTCAAGAAGCATTCATACATGATTCATGAGATACTTTTTGGAAAAATTTCGCTGATGGTCATCCAATAAAGTTTTATAACATAAAAGTCACTATTTTTTGAGTCACATAAAGTTATCTTACCAAAGCATAACTAAAATATAAACTTGTGTTGAGGAAGCGTGTCAAGATAATAGAATGAAAATGATATTTAGGAGAGAAGCAATAAATTTCACAAGACAAGACAAGATTTACGTGATTCGACAATTTTTGTCTACTCCACGACCACACAAAGAATAACTCTTTATTAATTGAGAGAGAAAGAAGAAGTTTTGGAATGATCTACAAATGAAAATGTAGACCCCTATTTATAGGCATGCCCTGCCGAAGTAAGCACTTATATCATAAGAATGCCGATGTAAGCGCTTACATCATAAGAATGCCGAGGTAAGCGCTTACATCACAAGAATGTCGATGTAAGCGCTTACATCATATTTTCATCTCTTTTTGATTTTTCTTTCTTTTGTTTTGTCTACTTTCACATACAACAATAGGTTTGGTCCTATCACATACATACAACCTATGTTACATCAAGAAAGAAAATAAAAAAAAGATTTGCTATTCTCTTGTGGCGCCTTCACGCTATCAGTCTTGAAGGCTAACTGAGGCAGTGCACAGCCTCAGTTTGTCAACACCGACAACTTTGGTCAACATGTCTGACGGGTTCTTTGATCCTGATATCTTCTGTAGGGAAAGAGTTCCTTCATTTATCAACTCTCGGATATGATGATACCTCAACTGGATATGCTTCGATCTTGCATGAAACACTGGATTCTTGGCAAGATGAATTGCACTCTGGCTATCACTGAAAAGCTCACAATTGTCCTGCTCTTTACCTAGCTCTTTAAGAAAATTCTTGAGCCAAATCATCTCTTTTCCAGCTTCTGAGATTGCCATGTACTCTACTTCAGTGGTAGATAGAGCAACACTTTTCTGAAGTCTGGACATCCAACTAACAGCAGTACCACCCAAGGTGAACACGTAGCCCGTGGTACTTTTTCGACTATCCAGATCGCCGCCTAAATTTGCATCAGTAAAACTTTGTAAGATAATATTGCTCTTTTTAAAACAAAGTGTCATACTTGAGGTGCCTTTGAGATATCGCAATATCCATTTAACACCTTCCCAATGCTCCTTTCCTGGATCTGCCATGTATCTACTGACAACTCCAACTGCATGGGCTATGTCAGGTCTTGTGCAAACCATAGCATACATCAAACTTCCTACTACTGAAGCATACAGAACTTTAGACATGTACTTCTTTTCTTCGTCTGTCTTAGGTGATTGGTCCTTTTGACAGATTTAGATGGCTTCCGAGTGGAGTGCTTCTGGTCTTTGCATCATGAAGACTGAACCTGCTTAGTACCTTCTGTATGTACTTTTCTTGAGACAATTTTAAGGTTCCTTCCGACCTGTTTCTACTAATCCTCATCCCAAGCATTTGCTTAGCTGGTTTTAAGTCTTTTATTTCAAACTCCTCTGCCAGTTGTTGCTTAACCAAATTGATCTCATTTATGCTAGATCCTGCAATTAGAATATCATCAACGTACAACAGTAAAATAATATAGGATTCATCAAGATTTTTGATATAACAGCAATGGTCCATCTTACATCGTGTGAAACCATTTTTATGTATGAATCCATCAAATTTCTTGAACCATTGTCGGGGAGCTTGTTTCAAACCATACAAACTCTTCTTCAACTTACACACAAGGTTTTCTTTACCAGAAACTTGAAAACCTTCAGGTTGCTTCATGTAGATGTCTTCTTCAAGGTCACCATGCAAGAAAGCAGTTTTAACATCTAGCTGCTCCAAATGCAAATTTTCTGCAGCTACGATACTTAGCATCAACCTGATAGTAGTTAATTTGACTACAGGAGAGAAGATCTCGGTGTAGTCAATTCCTTCCTTCTGCTGAAAGCCTTTTACTACTAAGCGTGCTTTGTATCTCTTCTTACCATCATGTTCTTCCTTGACTCTGTACACCCACTTGTTCTACAATGCCTTCTTTCCTTTTGGTAACTCCGTAAGTATCCATGTTTTATTCTTTTGAAGAGAATTCATCTCTTCTTTCATGGCTAGCTTCCACTTATCAGAGTCTATCACCTGCATTTCTTCAACAAAATGCTCTGGTTCTCCAGCATCAGTAAGAAGTAAATAGTGAATAGAGAGAGAGTTAACCTATCTGGAGCATTCGTGACTCTTTTAGATCTCCTCAATGTAGGTTCATGAGTAACAGAATCCGAATTTGATTTAGGTCCTGATTCCAGATTTGGTTCTGTATTTGATTCTATCTTTGGTTCCGGTTCTGGTTCTGATCCAGGTTCGGCTTCTATTCTTCTTCAAATTCGGCTTCTGGTTCTTCATCTTCAATTTCAAAATCAGTTGTAATCCCTCTAGCCACTTCATTTTCTGAGATTTCTTCTAACTCAACTGTTTCAGACATTGTCTGTTTGCTGGTGTTGGTTGGTTCTACTTCAAGCTTGTCCTTGTACATCACATTTTCAGTAAATGTGACATTCCTGTGTCTTAGGATCTTTCTATTCTGATTATCCCAAAATTGATAACCAAAATTATCATCACCATAGCCAATAAAGAAATATTTCTTTGCTTTAGGATCAAGCTTATCTCTATCATTAGAGTTTACATGCACATAAGCAACACAACCAAAAAATTTCAGATGTGAGAGAGTTACCTCCTTTCCTGTCCATACCTCGTCAGGAATTTCAAAAATTCAGTGGTACAGAGGTCCCCTATTTATGAGGTAAGCTGTCGTGTTAACAGCCTCAGCCCAAAAATACTTCGGCAATCCAGAATGTATTCTCATACTTCTGGCTCGTTCATTCAGGGTTCTGTTCATCCTCTCAGCAACACCATTTTGTTCCGGTGTTCCAGGAACTGTCTTGATCATTCTGATCCCATTCTCCGAGCAAAATGCTTTGAACTCTTGGCTATCATACTCTCCTCCATTATCAGACTTCAAACATTTTAACTTTAGACTTGTCTGATTTTCAACTTCAGCTTTCCATCTTTTAAAGGTAACAAACACATCAAATTTATTTTTCAGAAAATAAACTCATACCTTTCTTGTGGAATCATCAATAAAGGTGACATAATAGCTTGAGCCTCCTAGAGAAGTTACAGGAGCTGGTCCCCACACATCTCTATGCACTAGTTCCAGCTTCTCTTTCTTTGGCGTCCTTCCCACCTTTGAGAAACTAACTCTCTTTTGTTTCCCGTAAATGCAATCTTCGCACAAACCTAATTCAACATGTTTTAGGTTTTACAACTTCTTTTTGGATGCCAAAAGCTTCATTCCCTTCTCACTCATATGCCCGAGCCTCCGGTGCCACAATGTTGTATCACGACCATGATCAATTGTTGCTATAGTATCTCTTTCTATTGCAGTTGCATACAGTGTTCCCCTTTTGAAGCCTCGTGCCACAACCAAATTCCCTTTGGTTATCTTCCACGATCCGTTGCCGAATGTTGTTGTATATCCTTCATCGTCAATTTGACCCATAGATATCAGATTTTTCTTGAGGCCAGGAACATGTCGTACATTTTGCAATTTCCATAGCGTGCCTTGTGAAGTCTTTATATGAACTTCACCTTTTCCGGCAATGTTGAGAGGTTCGCCGTCTGCTAGATAAACTTTCCCAAATTTTCCAGCAATATAATTATGCAATAATTCTTTGCATGATGTAGAGTGAAAGGATGCACCTGAGTCCAAAATCCAAGATTTGACTGGACTGTCTGCACAACAAATTAGTGCATCACTGACTTGTTCAGCAATTACATTTGCTGAATTTTCTTCCTTCTTCTTCTTTGGTTCTCTACACTGGCTACTGTAGTGACCCTTTTTATCACAATTCCAACAAGTAATGTCCTTGCGATTTTTGGATTGTCCTCTTCTCCTTGACTTTGATCTGCCACGACCATAACTCTGTCCTCTTTGGTTGATTCTCCCCCCGCTTTCGGTACTAAAAGCAGATCCTGGGGAATCACTTAATTCTCTTCGGCGAATATCTTCGCTTAAAACCAAGTCTCTAATATCATTCAATTTGAGTTTGATATTTCCTGATGAACTGCTAACTGCAGTTACTATTGCAGACCAACTCTTCCGTAGAGATGATAGTAGAATCAACTCCCTGATTTCGTCATCAATTGTTATATTAACAGAACTCAACTGAGTTAATATTGTATTAAACTCATTGATATGTTTCGTGACTGATCCACCTTCTGTCATTTTTAAGTTGAACAATCGACGCATCAAATAGACTTTATTTGAAGCAGATGGCTTCTCATACATATTTGATAACGCCTTCATCAGGCCTGCAGTTGTCTTCTCGTTAATGATGTTAAACGCCACATTTCGTGTTAGCGTCAAACGAATCACACCAAGAGCTTGGCAATCTAATAGATCCCAATCCGCTTTGGACATAGTCTCCGGTTTCACCTCGATCAGAGGTAAGTGTAATTTTTTCTGGTACAAATAGTCCTCTATTTGCATTTTCCAGAATCCAACATCTTTGCCATTGAACTTGTCAATCTTAACATTCCCTTCTTCCGATGCCATTTTTCACAAAAAATAATTTATGTGAATAGTGCTTGTGAATAGTAATGATGATCAATAGTATCGCACTATTCTTGTGAATAGTACCTGCACTAATAGTGTACTTTTCTACCAGAATTACACTGTCTGTGCTCTGATACCAGTTGTTGAGGAAGCGTGTCAAGATATAGAAGGAAAAGGATATTTAGGAGAGAAAAAATAAATTGCACAAGACAAGATTTACGTGGTTCGGCAATTTTTGTCTAATCCACGACCACACAAAGAATAGCTCTTTATTAATTTAAGAGAGAAAGAAGAAGTTTTGGGATGATATACAAATGAAAATGTAGACCCCTATTTATAGGCATTTGAATGCTCTGCCGAGGTAAGCGCTTACATCATAAGAAACAAGAATGTCGATGTAAGCGCTTACATCATATTTTTATCTCTTTTTGATTTTTCTTTCTTTTGTTTTGTCTACTTTCACATACAACAATAGGTTTGGTCCTATCAACTTGGTGGGAGAATACGTATATATTTTGACCGAGAATATCTTATATGGGTCCTCCTATTACTCGGCTTAATAAAATGGATTTAGTGTAAAATGTGCAGAAATTAAACTACACAATAATTAAAACTGTGCACAAATTAATCTATGCATAGATAGAAGACGTGTGAAGAAGAGGAATTAGTGGTTAAGAGCTGTGAAATAGAGGAAGTTCATGGCGAGATCGAGGAGGTAAATACAATATGGTAGTACATAAAGTGGTTATTACGAAGCTAGGAACTGAGATTAGCTACTTATTAGATGTTTAGTTTAGCTTTAATAAAAAAAATTGGTTGAGTTTACTTACATATATTGCATTTTTATGTAATTAAGATCTAAAAATTAAACAGCAGCTAGATATCTCATCATAGTTAAAATTTGAGCAATATTATATATCTTCCTGTGGGATATACCATCAACAGCTTCATTGCCCGCAATTGAAGCAACTCCATCAAAATACTTAGAGTGTGTTTGATAGGAAGTAAAACAGTTTCCAGAAAGATATTTTTTATAAGAACGTTATTTTCCCGATACTTGGTATTAGGGTGTCAATCGGTATTTAAAAACCGACTAAATCGACCGAACCGTATGGTACTGAACCAATTTTTAGGTTTCTTTTAATAAACCGTAGGTTTTATATAAACCTATAACCATACCGATAATTTTGATAGGTTTTTTATTTTATGAAATAAACCAAAAAATACCAATTGTACCGAATAAATTTACATGTGAAAAATATATTTAGATATTAAGTTTAAAAATAATAAAGCATTAAATTTTTTTCGTAAGCCTTGGAATTATGAACATGACTACGAGTTAACAAGTAATTAAACTCAAAATCTTAATTCCCAACCTATTATGCTACTCTTGTTAAAACTAAACTACTTCCCGTATATTCACTAGCAAGACACAAAGTATTCTAACGATCATGAGTAGCAAACTACAATTCATTTCATATGATTTAGATTTTTTTTTAATATTTAATTTTCTATAGACTTTATTCTTGAGTCCCAACTTGGTTAATATCTTTCCACTCGTGTAATTTATATTTTCTTTATCATTGCTTAGTTTCTTTTACGTTGTTGTAGAATGATCAATGGATCTATAATGTGACCATCTTTCATGTTCTCTATTTCATCATCCTTTAAATAGTAAAAATGTATAGAGTTTTGCTAAGTTCTATGAAAGTACGTATGTTATTGCATTTTACTTCTACTAGTGACTTTTATATGACATTTAAAAAAAATACCGAAAATTAACCAAACCGTACCGATACCGAAGAGAAACCGACATGATTGAGATGGTTTTGAAAAGTCTAATATTAATTATACACAATAAAATAATCAAAAAATTAGTATGATACTAATTGTATAAAATAACCTGCCGAACCGAACTATTGACACTCGTACTTGGTATGACGGAAGTTTGACGGAAGTTTATTAATGACCTACCATTTCGTTCAACCGGACAGTAACGTCTAACTGGTCTAACTTTTAATGTGATTATTTTTCCTGTGAAACTAATTTTTAATTACTATTTTAATATTTTTTCTTTTACTTAGTAGTATTTTTTCTCTATTTCAATTTATATAATACACTTTTCTTATTAATTCTCTATAAAACAAATAATATATTTTTATATTTGAAAACAATTTAACTTTACATTTTCTATTTTACTTATTTTACCTATAATTAGATGTTTTTATAATCACGCAATCAATATTTAAAACTTGGTATTCAATTAAACATCATTATAGACATGCGACGCGAGAAGTAAGAAAAAAGCCAAATCAAAATCACAGGATTCACCCTATAGTTTGAAAGGTAGCTACTTGCTACAAGTCCAAATCACAAGTAATTCAGAACTTGTCTTCACCCTAATCCACCATTCACTTTTTCACTACTATAAAGCTATAGAATCTGAAAAAATGATTGGCTTAGACTTGTTGCAAAGCTTAATCTTCACAATATCTTTCAACTGAACTTTCACTGACAAGCTGTCATGATCTGTCAGCTTTTGTAGGTGAAGGTTAATTTGGTTGGTTGAAGTTGGCTTATTCTTTGGCTTTTTTCCTTTTCTCCAACCTTCCATTCCAATGACAACTAATATATACACATTAATACTGTAATTCATTTTTATAATTTTAATGTATTTTAACATATTATAATATCTTGAAGGGGAGTTTTGACGTAACTGGTAAAGTTGTTTCTATATAATCAGGAGGTTACGGGTTCAAGCCGTGGAAATAACCTCTTGCAGAAATGCAGGGTAAGGCTGCATACAATAGATCCTTGTGGTCCGGCCCTTCCCCGGACCCTGCGTATAGCGGGAACTTAGTGCAGCGGACTGCTTTTTCTAACATATTATAACATCTTACCTTTCTCCTTTTCCGGCACACTACTCTTGATTTTTCATAAAGATGAAATTTGATCAGTTTGTACACATCTCAATTTTTTCTTAGAATTTCTGCTATCTTCCACTAGCAGAGATATCCGGTAAATTCGTCCGTCAATAATAGGGATACTAATCTTGATTATTACAAAAAATTATATGTAATTATCTTTTATATTACTTAATAGTATAAAACTTTATATAAAAGTTAAACTCTTAAAAATAAATGAAATCAATCTTGGGATTCACCCCACATTTTCAAAAGGTAACCATCACACTTGCTCCTACCTGTCCCATTCACAAGTAATTCTGAAGTTGCTCTCTTTGTCTTTGTGGGCATCACTTTTGGACCAGTAATGACCCCACCATTTTTAAGGTTGTGCCTATACTCAACTGCCACCTGTTCAAATACTTCAACATCAAACATGTTCAACTTCAACTTTGGTTTCATCAAATCCCTCACATATGCAAAGGGCAATTGGTCCCTTGGGTTAAATCCTTCAAGTTCATTAAATAAGAGGCAAGAGAATAAATTGGTTGCCACACTATGTTTCCTCAATATTATTGCACTATCTGGTACATCTGCAAGAACCATGGAAAAAACCCATAAACATAAAATTAAAACAAAGAAGAATTAACCTAAATTTTCACTCACCCAACAACTTAAATTAAAAATAGCTGACGAATATATAAATATATGTACAATATGTACATAACCATATATAATCAATGTATATCGATGTACACCGACAATAAATCCGACCTCCTATTTGTGTAAAAACCTCTAAAATAAAAAAGGTTTTCCATGAATATTGCCAAGGAGAATCTCAGTAACATTAATTTGCAATAAAATAAGACACACATAATAAAGAATTAGACAAGAATCATGATTAAACTAAGACATTTGTTCTTTGTACAATGATCAAAATAACACATTTTTTATATAAATAATACCCTTCAAGAAGCAACCTGAATAGAAGTTTCATCAAATAGTTTGGAATATTAAATTATGGGAAAGAGTAAAAGAGTTTAAAGGTTATTCTCTGGTCCTACCATCAAACTATCTTCAAAATTAAGAAAAGGTTGAAAGCTCATACGTAGTTGATATATATCTATTTAAAAAATCATTGCTGTTATCATTTTTGCTCATAATGGAGACAAATTTAACACATACTCCACACCATATAGTGTGCTAGTTCATGCAATACCTTGTTTCTTAAAAGTGAGATTAACTATTTGAATACGTGAAACTGACTTTAATTAACAAAAGATAACTATTTGGATATTCACCTAACATGAATATTTTGTTTTCTTTCCCCTTTTCTTGTTGGTGACGAGGAATATGTCTTATTTAATGTGATATTCTCTATCATATATAGCTCCTATGTCTTATTTAATGTGATATTCTCTATCATATATAGCTCCAAGCATCACAAATAACTCGTAAAAAAGCAGTCTGGTGCACTAAGCTCCCGCTATGCACGGGGTATGGGAAAGGGCCGGACTACAAGGGTCTATCGTACACAGCCTTACCCTACATTTCTGCAAGACGCTGTTTCCACGGCTCGAATCCATGACCTCCTGGTCACATGGCCGCAACTTTATCAATTACGCCAAGGCTCCCCTTTATCACAAACAACCCGTGCTTTCCCAGAAGTTGTTTCACGAAAGATAAATGTACGGAGTTTAATAAATGAACCAAGACTTCCAAAACATACCAAAGGTATCATGTACACTGGCGATTTTAAACATGTTATGACATTTCTCTAGCTATAAGAGCATATGATACGGCTAAAATTAGAAGTTTAAAATTAATTAGTTTTCAAATATAGAAAACTGTCATTTTTATTGTAACATGCTAAAAAGGAAAGAAACCACAACAAAGAGAGTATCAAATATTTACATTACCTGAAGGGTAAGACTTTTCAGGATTCCATGGTTTCAAACCATTTTCACAATATGTTTCCATTTGTGTCTTCAATCCATCAACATCCCACCATTTCTTCCATCTAGCAGTAGCCATGGCTTCCTCCATTGTGTGAACAAAAAAGGGATGTCTTGAAATAGCCATATCAACATTTTCCTTAATAACAAGTGAGTGAATCAACAAGAAGGGATCAACAACTAGCTGCATTTTTGCATCTATCCAAATGCTATATTTAGAATTTGGGAAAAGCCTATGAACCAAATATTTGGGAATTACTCCATTCATTACTGAATTCTCATACAAATGTTCTTTTTCAACTTTAACAATTCTCCATACTCCAACTGAATTCTCATCTGAATTTGTTGAAATTAAGTTGTGATATTGAAGTCCCTTGAGTGTCACATCATCTACAAACATGTAAAAGCATATAGTGTAGGGAGTTTCTTTGCCTAGTCCCTTTGGCTGCCTGATTTTGTCATGGTCATTAAATATTGCTGAAATAACCACTACTCCCCTGCACTTTTCCATGTCAATCCTATCTGAAAATTTCCAAAAGTAAAACCAACACAAAAACGTCAGAATAACGCCTCCAAGATTTTAGTACCAAGAAAATTACACTGTTTAGGTAGGTAAAAATTATTTTGTACCAATGCGTGTGTCTATATATATATAATGCATTGAATCCCTCTTTAAATATTGATACCCCTTAATGAAAACTTTGGCTTCGCTACTAGCAATGCGTGATGTGTGCATTATACACACCATTATCTACTGAATTTTGAACAGTGTGCCAGCTAACCTTCATGAATTTCTTGATTTCAAACAATAAAAAAGAAACAAAAACCTCCAAGATTCAATTTTTTTTCTTAGTAACTGTACAATGATGATAAAATTCAACCATAACTTACAGAAAGTAAGAATTTATAGCTTCAAAAGCCACAATCAAAAGTGACAAAAGGAAAAAAGAAAAGTAATTCTAGCTTCACATATGAAATGTGAGTACATAAGAAGTAATTCTGAGATCCAATAAGGCAAAATCGCGGTAATGTAGTGCAAAAATACTAACCAGAATTACTGATAGGGAACTGTTTAAAGAATCCACAAGGTATTTCAATTCCATCATCAGAATGATCAAAATAAGAAAACCTTTTCTTGATACTAAAATTCCCACCAAAACTATCAGCATTCCCCTGAATATACCTCAAGTTTTGTGAACCAAGAAATGTAGAATTTTCACTAAATTCATTGATTTCCTTTAAAGCATCCCAATAATCTGCCAAAAAAGCACAACCCAATAATCTCAAAACATAAAAAATTCATCAAAAATCAAAGAGAATTCAATTGTTTTTTTTTTACCTGAGAAATAAACAGGGGAATTGCAAGAAGAACGAAAAGTGGGGAGGGCATGTTTATGTTCACCATAAGAAGAATTATACAAGAAGAGAGGGGTCTGAATTGGATCATTTGGAGAAAATCTGAAGAGACAATTTGTAGGAGAAATGAAAGAAGTGTAAAGAGCTAAGAAGAGAGAGGTGAAAAGGTAGAGAAGAGAAATGCAGAGAAGTTTTGAGTGGCAGAAGAGTGGTTTGGATGTTGCTTTGATCCCCATTTACCTATTCTCATAACAGAAAATACCATCTTCTCGTGTTGTTATCATCCTATGCTTTTATTTAAAAAAAAAAAACTTTTTTCTCCTTTTTCTCAACCAATTATTATCTCATTTATGTTAGACGGTCTTTTGGGATTACAAAAATCTCACAGCTTGTTTGGATGATTGTTACATATTTTATCGTATTGTTACTTAAATTTTATTGTATCGTATCGTTAAATATGTCGTTACATAACGATGAAAAGCGCCACTTTATATAACAGTCGATTTGGTATGGTCGTGTCGTTACCTTATTTTTTTCTCTCACATTACCCTTTCTTATTATCAAATAATCATATTTTATTCTTTACCTTACCTTTTTATATAATAATTTTACCTCGTGCCTTACTTTTTCTTTGCAATATTGCAAGTTTATTCTTTATATTATTGGTGTATAATATCATGAAACGACAGTAGACAATACAATCTATCCAAATATTGTATACATCAAAACGATACATTACAATACTATACAATACGAGACGATATATTATGAAACGATATATAACAACTATCCAAACAAGCTGTTAGATGTCTTTTTCATACAATACATGTATCAATCAACTATTCGTCGATCTCAATTAGTAGGAGTTTTCCTATACAAATTCTATTTTAGAAAAAATAATTATCTGTATAATATATGGTGTTTATTCTAAACGAATGAATGCAAGGTATGTTTTTGATGTATAGACTTGTATGAAATTAACTATGGGTGTGTAAAAATATTTTCCATCCTATTTAACTAGTATCTCTGCTCTATTTAGGCCTAGCTACTTCATTCTATAAATTAAAGTCCTTCGCTCATTTACTACAATACCCTGATCTTGATGTAGCTACGTAATGTTGATTTTTTGAAATTAGAATCAGCTATACTTTGCTCGCATAAGTGGATATATACGTCTTCTCCCATAGTAGACAGCTTAAAAAATTTATATTATGGCCATGTTGCCCATGCATCAACAAGATTAATTTTACTTTAAGTGAGATGTGACAATGACTAAGGATATATCGAGAATTTCCAATACGTCAGTAATATTCTTGTGATATGATGCTACAAAATCTGTCTTTGGAAGTGACAAATCAGAGTAGAGGGAGAAAGGAATAAACAGAAGAAGACAAAAATTGTGGGGATACTTTTGCTGTTATGCGAAGGAAAGAAGCTTCTACTCCCTTTGTCATTTACCTTATTCTTCCTCTCTCTTGTTTTTTTCTTTTATATTTTGCAGGCTCAATGAATAGGTAATTTTCTGTTGAGAGGGTCAACCACAACCCACAATGGCTTATGTCCTCTTATTATTTATTGAAAACCTTATAGAAATACTTTTTTTATACCAATATTGGTGACGGGAGATAACTCTCTTCCATTATTCTTGGGATAGGAAGGAGTAGATCTTGCTTCATATTTGTTTATTCAGATATTCAAAATAAGTTTAAACTTATCAACTTCTAGTCATTAATTATAGACTTATTAAAACTAGCCTAATTGTTTACCCTAAAAACGGATAATAATTGAATTTATATTGTGGTTTTAAGGATACGTGATTTTACTTGGCACAAACTGAGAAAAACACAAATTGATATTGAAATTAACTACGAATAAAAATAAAGCAAACCAAAGGAAATGTATAGCTTTGATCCTCGAGCTAGGTCGCCTTCTAATCAAACAAGTATGTCACTGGAAAGTATGAACAAAATAACAAAGTATTGAGAGCTTAAGAGAAAGACAGTGTATTACTTTGTATGGCGTGAATATGATCTGCTTTACAAATGATCAGATCCCCTTTATATAGTAGAGGAGTCCTACCCCTAATACAATCCTAAATACAGTAATAAATCCCATGATAAGCTGATTAATCAGTCTCTTCTTGATACGTGCCGAGATTTTCGCATTGATCATCGCTCGATTGCAGATATCTTGGCTTTTCGTTATTTGGCTCGGCAGGCTTCACTCGATCTTGCTCAATCTCTATCCCGTTCGGTCTCGATCTTGGCTGATCTCGATCTCGATTCGATCTCGATCTATCCCTAAGTCACAAGCTTGGCAATCTAACTTCGTGTCACGATCCGGTATGACATGAGGTCAAATCTTGGCCTACCATGCCCCGGTCTCGATTATTCATACACAAACGGCAAGCCTGATTTTGACCGTATATAGATAGTCCCCTCGTTTTTTGAAGAGTAATGATAAGAAACGATTTGAGCCCTTGATCTTCACCTCGATACATCATGACGTAAGCAGTAGAGGTAACAGAAACGTCTCGTTGGTACAGTTTTTCAGGCATTTAATGTGCGCCAGTCAATGGTCGGCCATTACCAGCTATGAACTGTCATTGAGAAATTATAAATGCCCTCCTTCTTTATTTTTCAAACTCTACTTTCAAATCTTCTTCACTGTATGCAAAATCCTTTGCGTTCCTCAAAGCTTTGTATTTTCAGATCTCTGGGTTTCTTCGCTTGTTTCATCACAAAAGACCAAGCGCTCCTCCTCAGATTCCATTCTTCTTCATTCATAGAAGAATGGCTAATATTTCAAAAACCATTCCACAAAAGGAGACTGCTTCATCGTCACGACCGGCTGGAGAGAAACCAGCAGCATAGCCACGCCCTGAAGAGTTTTTTTTTTTCGGAGGGAGTGTCATCAATTCTAATTTCAAGGTTGAAAAGACTTCCTCGGTGTTGGGCCGCTGTGAGCCGGTATCGAGGTATATATGGTCGATAAACTCCTCTCCCAAGTTTAAAAAATTGCAATTGGGTTAAACAAATGCGGTGGTGCTTGCTCTAGAAGAATCAATCACCACCCACATGGAGGGATTCTTAAGTGTTTACACTTATCCCTTTACGTTGGGTGGTCAGCTTCACCCTTCTTTCTGGAAGATGGTGATATTACTTCGTTTCTTCGTAAACAGAATCGGCGGGCTTCCTTCACCCTCGACCACCTCATATGCCTGTATAGCCCCCGACTCTATCGAGGAGGACTAATAAAGCTTCAATGTAGCGCCACCAGGGCACCTTTCTCGAGCATAAATGAGGACAAAGATCGGGGATGGGCCAATTTGTTCGAATGAAGACCTCGGACTTGATCTCGGCCAAGGGTATGCCATTTCCTGAGAAATGGAATAGGAAACGTAAGTATAGTTCCGTCCTTAATTTCTATTTATTGTCTTCATTTTTCACCCTTTCTTATCAGTGTTTTACTTGATGCAGCTGTTGTCTAGATGCCGGTACAGTTCCCCAACTCGAGGACTGGGTCAGGAGCCTAGTATCGCAGTCGACGCATGTTGTGCGCTCATGGCGCGATTTGTCGAAGGGTCGATGGGAGGCCCGTAGCCATGGTAAGATTTCCTCTCTAACTCAATGTATTGACCATTGTTCGATTCTTCCCAAGCTTACTCATCTTTCTTTATTTTGTGTAGGTCTCGGGAAAGACATGGCAATGAAGCCCCCATCTGGTGATGAAAAAATCCTTCCCCCACCATCTGTCTCGAAGCCGGTAAGAGAGAAGAAGAGGAAAAGGGCTTCAAATTCCACGAACTCTAAGGGGCAGAAACCCAAAAACGAAAACAGACCATAAACCCAAGGGGAACATCATCCCTTTAACTTTGGAGTCAGTCCAACGGCTAAGGGAAGAGCTCGAAGAAGAAGACTTCGGGCTGGTGGCCAGTGTACAAGCTGGCACTGAGATTCGAGCAACTACTGAGCCGGTGTGAGCTGAGATTGCTCTACCTCAACTTGATGAGATCGAGGGGAAAGCCTTGACCGAAGTCTCCGAGCTGGAAAGAGCTGAAGATGCTTTGCCTTGAGGTGATAAGGCTACTGAGGAGGCAGCTGGTGCTGGTAAAGAAGCCATGCTCGAGGCTCCCAAGATGAAGGCGATGCCCCTAAATATTTACTTGGGGAGATAGATATTATAGATTCCCCATCGTTTCCTTTATATACTGAGTCGATGACACATGAAGCTCAGGCGGTGGAGACTTTCTACAGGAAGGGGTCCATGGAGTAGAAGACCTTTTCCATGGTTATTTTGTTGGAGTGGAAGATGTCACCGGTCTAGGTGAATTGGAGGTACCAAGGAAGAGCACGAGTGAGGCTTCCCCTAGTTTTAAACCGATCAATCAATTTCTGGCCCTTAGTGTCGATCCCGGGCGTAAGCGATCAATTATCATCTCAATCTCGAGTTCTTTCTGCCCCCGTAGAGGTGTCTAGCTATCTCTGATGCTTAGTCACCTAATAAGACCAAGCTAAGATGGATGAGGTAGAAGCACCCTATCTTTTCAACGAAGCCCAACAAGCTCTAAATAGGGTAATCCTAGATTTTCTTGTCGATGTCAATTTTTGTACTTGTACTTTTCTCCCTTTATATAACTCCTTAATCTATGTTTGTAGGATTCGGTGCTTCATAATGAGGATTTCCTCCAATCCCGAGGGGATCTGAGTCGGTATGAGGCCGAGATTCGAGGGCTTACTGAGGAAAAGGATGCCTTCAAGCTTCTCAATGAGAAGAGAGAAGGAGAAGCTAAAGGCCTCCATGCTGAGCTAGAAATGGCTCAGAAAGAACACACCGAACTGGCCGAGTAGGTAAGAAAAATCTTTGAAGTTAGTAATGGTGATTCGGGCATGGTGGCTAATGGTTCGAACCCACAGGTCCAACAAAATCTCGACGTGATCGGGCAAGTCCGTGAGGAAGTAGACGTAGTAAAAACTAAGGCCGAAGAATGGAAGAAGAATATGGATCATCTGGCCTCAGAAAAAGGAGACTGCTTGGGCCCAACTAGCCTCGACTGAAATCCAACTCCGAAGCATGAAAGAGAAAACCTTGGTGCAGGCTAAGAAAATCAAGGAGATCCAGTCTCAGTTGGGTTCAAAATTTTTCGATCGGGGGAAGCTGGTTACAGAGCTTGAAGCAGCCAAATCGAAGGTCGAAGCGACCAAGGCCAATACTGATGCAGTAGTGGCTATTTACCGGGTTGATTCCAAAGCTGCTCAGGTCCGAGCAAAAGAGGTCGTCGAGGCTGCTCAGGTTCGAGCAAATTGGGTCGTTGTACACACCAATTGCCAGTCTCGAAGGGAGACTCTTGAGAAGATCCATGCTCGAGGCTTTGATCTTTCAACCGAGATCGAGAACGATAAGAAGCTTGAAGTTGAGGCTGGAAATTAACTTATCCCGATGATGATGACGAATCTGAAAGCTTAAACGAATCCGAAAGTGCGGAAGACCCCGGGGGCGGAGATGCCACTCCTGGAGATGACTAGGCCACTTAGGCTTTTAAATAGTTTTTGTACTTCTGTCGAGGCCGCTTTGGCCTTTTGTAAAGAACTTACGTCGGGCCATGCTGCCCTTATAAAAATATTTTGATGAATATATAAAACTTTTTCCCTTCCATGGCCTCTGAATCTGTTGTCTTTTTGTTAATTTATGTAAGGGTCAAAGCGCCTTAGCATAAATTATGAAGTTGTATTTGAAGGTCCAAGGTTTAGATGATAAGGACCGATAATAAGCACTGCCCTCGACCTTTTCTAATCGATGGACCCTGAATGATCATTTGAACTTGAGTTGAGTAGCCCTTAAGTTTAATGATCGAGTGAGGACCTGCTCGAACTCAAAATAAGGTAGCCTTTAGGCTTTCTAGTCGAGTGAGAATGGTCTCTCAAACTCGAAGTAAAGGGAGCCTTTAGAACTTTGTATTTTGCTTTCGTTTGTGTCTTTTTCGAGACCATTTTGGTAGTTGTAAATTTCGTGTTTGACCGATTTGGCCTTTGTAAAAAGATCGTTTATGTATATATATAAGGCTTTCTACCTTTTTTGGCTCCAAAATTTTTTCCTTTGCTTTATCATTCATATTTACAAAAGTTGGAATGTCTTAGCATGAAATAATAAGGTTGTGTTCGAGGGTTCGAACAAGACCTTGCCTTTATTTCCTTTCTAGGTCAAGGCATTATCGGGGTTCAAAGTTACCGAAGTTTTCTCCCAAAAATATCTCAAATTTAAGATTCTGTCGAGGGTAGCCTTTTAGAACCGGTTGTGGAAGAAAATTTGTTCTTTTTTTGAAGGCCTATTTTTGTTACGGATTTTAGACGTCTCCGAGCCGTATTAAATTGGTCGTAGTCTTTTAGTTTGGGATCTATCCATTGGGCTCATTTTTTCGTTTTATTTTATCCGAGCTTACCCAAGATAACAGTCCCCGAGTGGGGTGGCTGTGGCCTTTAAAAATCGAGGAGTTGCCTAGTAGGTCTTTCGTCCCCGAAGCTCAATAGTTTGATCTGTTTGGGTTTTATTTTTAGGACAGTAGTCCTGGAGTGTGGGAGTGATTATCCAAACTCTGGTTATAATCGGCCCTTGATCCCGTTTTCTTAAGAGATCGAAAGTATGGGATCGTAAAGTGGAAATTTTTCCAAAACATAAGATAGTTGCAAGGAAAGTACTTCTCTTTATTCTTGTCTAAAATAGTTTTACATGTGTACATGTTTTATGTCAGGGCTCTAGCAATCTATGTGGGAATGGTTCATTTTGACCATTTAGCCCTTACAATAAATCCTACCTATTGAGACCCTTCCATTTTGAAATAATTTCCTTGCTAGAACAATTCAATATTCGAGGGTAATCCCCCAGTATTCGAGGTTGATTGTAGAGAAATCTCGAATACTATAGACATAGTCTTTGATACCGATTCGTGATTGACCTTCGATTCTAAGTTAGCACGATCCACTATTGCCTCGTTAAAAGCCTTGTCGAAAAACCCAATTGGGACAAAAATGGTTCAAAGGAAAAAGAGTGCAACGCGTGCTTTCAGACCTAAAGGGTTTGTATCGCTCCTTGTTGATAACCTGCAAGTGCTAGTCGAAAAATAGAAAGAATTGAAATGGGGTCGTACCTCAGCAGTAATATCGTTTGAGATGAGTTACGTTCCAATTGTTCGGTAGCTATTCTCCTTCCATCATTTCAAGCTTATATGATCCTTTCCCCGTGATCACAAGAATCTAATATGGCCCTTCCCAGTTCGGACCCATTTTTCCTTCATTAGGATTTTGGGTGTTTAACGTGACCTTCCTTAGTACCAAGTCCCCGATATTAAAATATCGAATGTTGGACCTTCGATTATAATATCTTTTGATCCGTTTTTTTGGGTATCCAATCGAACAAAGGCAGCTTCATGCAGTTCATCTAATAGCTCCAGGCTCGTATTCATGGTCTGGTCATTCAATTCCTTCATTGCATATCAGAATCTAATGCTCGACTCCCTAACTTCGACCGGTATTAAAGCTTCAGCGCCATGAAACCAAAGAGAATGGGGTGGCCCCAGTATTGGACTTCGAAGTTGTACAATACGTCCAAAGGACTTCGGGCAAGATTTTTCTCCATTTTCCCTTGGCGTCGGTCAACCTTTTCTTGAGGTTTTGGATTATGGTTTTGTTGGTCGATTCAGCTTGACCAATCCCACCAGGGTGAGAAAGTGTTGATAATATCCTTTTGATCCTATGGTCTTCGAGAAATTTGGTCACTTTGCTGCCAATAAACTATTTTCTGTTGTCACATGCAATTTCGGATGGTATTCCGAATGACATATGATGTTGTCCCAAATGAAGTCGATGACTTCCTTCTCCCTGATCTTCTGATATGCTTGTGCTTCAACCCATTTAGAGAAATAGTTAGTCATAAACAAAAAAAATGAGCCTTACCTGGTGCTTATGGAAGAGGGCCGATGATGTCCATCCCCCACTTCATGAACGTCCATGGCGATAAAACTGAATGCAGTAACTCCCTGGGTTGATGAATCATCAGGGCATGTCTTTGACATTTATCACATTTTTGCACAAACTCCTTCGCATCTTTCTCAATATCGATCTAGTAATAGCCGACTCTGATTACCTTTCGAACCAATGATTCGGCGCTGGAGAGGTTCCTGCATGTGCCTTCTTGGATTTCTTTCAAAACATATTCAGTATCTCTCGACCCCAGACATATTGCTAGCGGACCGTCGAACGCCCTCCTGAGTAAGGTTCCATTTTTGTACAAGCTAAATCGGGCTACCTTTGTGCGTAGGGCCCTCGATTCCTTTGAATCTGAGGGCAATTTTTCATTCTTCAAATACTCTATGTATTTGTTTCTCCAATCCCAGGTCAAGCTTGTGGAGTTTATCTTGGCGTGGCCTTCTTCGACCACTGACCTCATGAGCTATACGACAACCCGTGAATTGAGCTCGTTGTCCTCTACCGATGACCCTAGGTTTGCGAGGGAATTAGCTTCTCTATTCTGATCTCGAGGCACATGTTGCAAAGTCCATTCCTTGAATTGCTGTAGAGTTACTTGCAGCTTATCCAACAGGTATCTTTGCATTTGTTCCTCTCGAACTTCAAAGGTTTTGTTAACCTAATTCACAATGAGGAAGGAGTCACATTTAGCTTCGATCACTTCTACTCCCAAACCTTTGGCTAGTTTGAGACCTATAATCATGGCCTCATGTTCGGCCTCATTGCTGTCGCACCCCTTTTTTCCCTCCGCGGGGAGGAGTCCGGGTTTCGACATTCCATGGGGTGTAATGACTCATTTCCGTTTGGGAATTGGGTATTTGAAGAGTCTCCACCTAACGGATTATGGTGCGTTAGGGCACCTAGAGCGATTAACTCATGTAACTAGTTGCATTACCAGATATTAGGGTAAGGGCTCGAAGTAACCTCGAGGGGAAGGTGTTAGGCACCCCTCTTGGTCCACAACTGTGGGTCCCGACCGAACTTATATGTACAAATTAGTCCATATAAATAGTTGAATCAAATATGTTGTAAAGCTCATTGAACAATTCAAGTAGTGAAATAAAGGTTTGAACAAACAAAGTTTTAAATAAGGAGACGATTTGGGGTAAGGAGGGGTCCTAGGTTGTTTATTCTATAGGATCACCCCACGCAATGTCCGGTAAATACTCCTCAATGAGGGGCTACATGTGACATTAACGCGTAGTCATCATATCCCATGTCTACCATTCCCATCCCCTTATTGGTCATGCAAAGTGAGTGTTTGGTCACTGATTCCTACTGCGTGCTGCTACTCGTCCCTTCTTAATAGTCTCGGAGGGAGTTAGGACCTCTACCTATAGGTAGATCTAGACGAACCCCTAAGGTTTTAAAGGCCAAAATCTAAGGCGACAGTCAAAAAACATTTAGGACTTCTACAAAATGGGAGCAATTAAGAGGCTCACAATTCCTCCTCAAACAAACATACAGGCAACACGACTCAAACACAAGTAAGGTCTTTATTAATCAAAATTTTAAAGTAATATTTCTAAGTGATTATGCAGAAATATACCACTTTCAGATCCAGAAGTTATAACCTAGTAGTTGCCTAGAGACTCCTCTTTAAAAGCTTATTAGAATCAGAAATGTTGAACGACAAAAATAGCTTCAGGGAAATACAAGTTTTGAAAATGCCCTAAGGCTTGCCTATATACAGTACCGTGTCTATATAGAAACAAACAAGTTTTTGAAGTAGACCCTTGTGATACCTATAGGCAGGATATCTAATGAGATTAAAACAATTTTGAAAGAACTAGTTTTAGGAAATGTCATCACTTAATAAGACCAGTTTTAAGAAGTAAACTAAGCGAAATGAAATGGATTTATTAAGCTAATTAGATTCTCAGACATATTTGCGAATAGAAATCCCTATAAGCATGGTATCTAGGCATATTACTGGTTTTAGTCAATTTGCAGCAACATATGAAAGACTTATTGAATTAGAGTTAGGTCCTATAGACATGGTATCTATACTTGAATTGATTTAAGACACAATTGTTTAAAAACCCATGATTTCGAAAATGCAGAACCTTAAGAGCATGATTTCTACTTGATGCAAACAACATTGGAAGTGGAAACCTATAGGCATGATGTCTATTATGCAAATGAAATCAGATTCAACAAGAGTAAAACCCTATGAACATGTTTTCTATTGAGTAAAGCAGGTAGATTTGAAAGTAAAACCCTAAGAGCAGGATTTCTACCCATATTATCCCACAAAGTACACATCTACCCATCCTTTTTACTAATACCCCAAATATCTGTTTACAAATTATTACAGGCCAATAACTGAATTATATAAGTGAAATGGAAAATTAAGAAACTATTCTATAGAGAGCCTACAATCAGGCCCAAGTTTCCCAAAGCCTCCAATGGTCTTACAAACCTCATTTCCATAGACAAATCAGAGTCTAAGTGCATCAAAGTTCCCTAAGGGTCTCAAGGACCCTGGGCAATACTTACACCTAGGCTTAGTAGCCACGCATTGAACCAGTGCAGTGTGGAAAGGCCAGCCTCAGTATGCCAGAGTTTAGAGGGTTCTCAAGAGGATCCCAAGGAAGTACACATACTAGAGGGGGCAGAACTTATTAACTAAGAGTAAAGTGAAAGTACAAGACACGGGTTGAAAGAAGTTTATTAAAGACTGGACTTAAAAGTCAATTTTTAAAGAAACCGAGATTGTTTGAAAAGAAGTTGGAGTGGTAAACAAAATCAAGCACTTCAGGATAGGATCATACATACAGAATCCAAATGAATTCAGTAGTCACACAGGGGTCAAGGGGGTTTGGGATACACATATATTTGACTGCAAGCACATAACCCCAGCAAGGGTCTTAGGACTGGTTTGGATATGCTCAGAGATAGTTGACACTGGCATAATCACAAACCAGTCATGAGGAGCATAAACACATAGAGGGGGATAAGGATTTGGGATTCACAAAAATGGTAAGTACATAGTAGGTAAAACAATTGTCCAGGCATGCTTTGAATCACATAAGGGAATACATTGATCTAAAGGGAGGGGAGTCATACTAGCATGCTGATAATATACCTAACTACAAACTTCACAACAGAACCACAAGTAAAAGCAATCTAGAAATAAAAGAAACTGAAACAAGAAGAGAAGCATGTTGTTGTTGAGACTTTAAATCAAACTAGGACATACCAGTGAAGATAGAAGTAAGCAGAATGAAGAACCAAAGAGCACAGAGGATTAGCCTTGGCTTGCAGCCGGCCGATAGTAGCAAATAGCACAATAGAGGGGGAATAACAGGGATTTTTAATATGAGAGGAGTTTTGAAATGTCAAATGTCCGTGTCTTGTTTGTAAAAGACTTAGAGTATTTATAGTTGAAAGTAGATAGTCGAATAAGGTAAAAATCATAGTAGTATACTAATTTAAGAATTCAGAATCAATCAATTAGAGAATCGAGGAAGTACTCCCTTAAGTTAAGGGAATCAAGGTCAAACAGAAAGATTCAGTACCCTATAAGGAAGGAAGAAGAATCGGTGCATGATTAAATAAGGAAGGAGTCAAGGTTCAGTAGGCATAGAGTAGTCAATTAGGACCAAATTCAGAAAAACCCAATTAAGGAAAGACTAAGTAAAACAAAGTACCATAGTAAATAAGGTAATGAAATCAGTTAATTTAAACAGATGAGTAGAATTCCATGGCTTTGAAAGAAAATCTTTCAATTACCATCAATTAAGGTAAATCAGAATCAATCATGGAGAGTCATGATTCTATCTTCTCAACATATAAATAGAGATGAAGGAACAAGAGTAGCAAACAAACAAGGTTAGCTATATAGACAGAAAGAAACAAGAGATGAGCAAACACAATCATATAGAGGTGATATAAGTAGGCTAAAGATTCAGCAGAACATATTCGAAGCATGGTAACTATGAGAAATTAACAAGAATCATGTAAACATACTAACACACAGAGCCAAGGCAAAGAAAATCACGCTAACACACAGAAACAAAGTAAAGAAAATCATGCTAACACACATAACCAAAGAAAAGAAAATCTTTAAAATTAGGGCTTTTAACAGAGTCGAGTTAAAAAATAGTAGAAACATAGAATCGGTCAAAATAAACAAGGAAAAAAGGTTTAATCAAGAAGAAATCGGTTGGAACAGGTGTAGAAAGAACTCCGAGAAAACCCTAGTTTTTAAAGAAAGTAAAATGGTTTTAAAATGAGGATCTTTCAGAAGAAGTTCAAAAAATAGGCAAATCATAGAAGGAAATAGGCTTAAAGCATGAAAATAACATAGATTTGAGAGATTCAGAAGAGAGTTAGGGTTTCAAAAGGAAACCCAAATAGAAATCGAAAGAACCTGTTGTAACTTCACAAATCGTAACACATATGGTGTGATTTTGCCCAAAATCAAACCAGAGAAGCCTCTAACAACAGAATCAAAAACCCTAGGTCCAAATCGACATGGCCCAGGACCCTTGAAGGCCTTAGAGATGATGAGCAGGGCGATGAGAGACCCATTAGAGGCTTGGGTTGAAAGTAGTCGCCGGAGATGACTGTAGAGGGAGGTGATTGACGGAGTTTAGGGTTAGGTTTGAGAGAGGAGAAAAGATGAGAGCATCTGAAGGCGCCGCCTTTTAGAAAATGGTCTAGGGTTGAGGGTCTTTAGGAATTAAAAAGGAAAGAACGAATTCTAGACGTTGATCTTTCAGATCAACGGTCATGATTTGATGGTTTTTTTGGGATGGGTAGACGCGTATAGGGTCTGGGTCGGGTGATTGGGTGTGAAACTAGGTTGGGAATATTTCCGATTTTTGGCTACAATTGAAAGCCAGATTTGGCTATAATTTAAATAGCTAATTTTCCCCCTATTTAATTTATAAAAATAATAGGTAATTTCTGGAAAATAATTTAAGGTGACAAAATAATTTAAAATACATAATTATCATTTTACAAATACAGGGACTAATTTTATCTTAAAATGGGCTAACATTGCAATTATATGCAATGTAGCTTAAAAAATACTAAATGTAATTATAAAAATGCATAAATATTATATTAGCTATATTTTGGCGTAAGTATAGAAACTAAAAAAATGAATTATTAAAACAATAATTTTGGAAATAATTATTGGGGATTTTATGGATAAAAGGGAAGAAAATAAACCAATTTAAACCCTTAAAATTGTGGAAAAAATAATAAAAGCCTTGTGCATGCTTATATATATGCATATATGGTATTTTGAAAGTATTTATGCATATTTAAAGATACATAAGGAAAAATTGAGTATCAACACCTGTCCCTCTTTACCCGGGAAGGATGAAAGAGTTTTCGGGTAAAGAAATGATAGTTAATTTTGACCGGATGTGATGTTTCGAAAGATAGGACCGAGCTCTAGTTTCTGAGTTGCCTACAGATCCCTGGTTTTAGAGGAATCAGGCCATGTCTAGTTCTGGATTCACCTACGGAGTATGCTGATGAAATTATTGTAAGAACAGACATGGGTTGTGGAAGCAGCTACAATAAGCGGTTAAGGCTCGGGACGGTTGGAGGGAACTGGAGCGAGATCGCTCCTGCTAGGATAGCGGTCACTTATCGGCTACCTGCAGATAAAAGATGCTACAAACGTATTTGCGATAATTTAAACATGATGCAAATTCCCTTTGGACCATGAAGGTTGTCTTCGGACGGTTAAAGATGACGTTCTTGGACCATGACGTCCGGGGCCATGAATTGTTTAAGGAGGGATTCGCAGGCCATGAAATGATGTTCTCTGTTCCATGAAAATGGTACCTCCGAACCATGACGCCTTTGAATAATGATATGCAAATTTGAGAGATCCTCAGGCCATGGCATGGTGTCTTCCGGCTATGAGGATGGTGCCTTTAGACTAGACGCCTTTGGACAGATTGGCGATATTTCAGCCCATGATATGCAGTAATATGATGTAACAAGACAAAGCTTAGTCTTGTGAGATTGAGGGCAAAGCTTAGCCCGAAAGAGGAGCAAATACATAGTGCCGGATAGACATCGCTTAGTCTCGGTGAAAGAGTGTAAATTGGAGGCAGAGCTTAGCCTCATGCAGGTATGGAGACAGAGCTTAGTCTCATTCCCAATTAATGCAAAGATTAGCCTTATGCAAATATGGAGTCCGAAATTAGACTCATACAGGGAGAAGACAGTGCTTAGCCTTATGCAAATATGGAGGTAGAGCTTAACCTCATGCAAGATGTGGGATAGGGCTTAGTCCCATGCAAATGGAAGGCATTGCTTAGCCCTATGCAAATATGGAGGCAAGGCTTAGCGTCATGCAAAATGTGGGATAGGGCTTAGTCCCATGCAAATGGAAGGCAAGATTCGGGATAGGGCATAGTGTCTTCCGGCTATGAGGATGGTGCCTTTAGACTAGACGCCTTTGGATAGATTGGCGATATTTCAGCCCATTCAATTTGCGGGACAGGGCTTAGTCCCATTCAAATGAAAGGCAGAGCTTAGCCTTATGCAAATATGGAGGCAAGATTCAGGACATGGCTTAGTCCCATGCAAATGAAAGGCAGAGCTTAGCCTTATGCAAATATGGAGGCAGGGCTTAGCCTCATGCAAGATACGGGACAGGGCTTAGTCCCATACAAATGGAAGGCATTGCTTAGCCTTATTCAAATATGGAGGCAGGGCTTAGCCTCATGCAAGATTCGGGACATGGCTTAGTCCCATGCAAATGGAAGGCAGTGCTTAGCCTTATGCAAATATGGAGGTAGGGCTTAGCCTCATGCAAGATTTGGAACAGGGCTTAGTCCCATGAAAATGTGGAGTCAAAGATTAGACTCATGTAAATATGGAGTCAAGGATTAGACTCATGCAAATATAGAGTCAGATATTAGACTCATGCAAATGTGGAATCAGAGATTAGACTCATGCAAATGTGGAGTCAAGGATTATACTCATTCAAATGTGGAGTCAAGGATTAGACTCATGCAAAGAGAAAATAGCAGATAAGGGTAGAGTAAATCTTAGCTAGGATAGGTTCAGCGTCTAATGGCCGGATGGATTTTGAATTTGCTTTGTGTACGAATGTTATCATCAAATATGCATGCATTCAAAGAAAAGTCATAAGTTTCATGAGGGGAGGTTGGTTCTTGCTTCGTCTGCCGGCCTTGCTTCGCTCTGCCCTGGAAGCCCCTTTCGAGTTCCCCTAGGTAGCACCTGACTGTTATAAAAAATAGAATTTTCAAAAAATATGCATTCAAAAAATAGGATTGTTTTGGAAGCGTATTGATATATCAAATAACTTTAATGAACTAGCGACTGTGATACATTTCAAAGGCACTGCAGTTCTCTTATATTGGAATTTTGAGGGTCCTACTCAAAATTCTGCCCCAGTTTGGTAGATGATTTGTAACCGTTTGCGGATAGCGGACCTTGCTGAACCTTTTTCAGAATTTTGAGAATCCTTCTCAAAATTCTGCCCCAGTTCTTGACTGATCACTGGCTTCATGATATGTGATGGCATTGGCTGGACTTGCTCCGGAATTTTGAGGACCCTCCTCAAAATTCTGCCCCAGTTTCTGATTTTGGGGGAAATGAAAATTTTATTATGATATGACCGAACCCATAAGGTTTCCTGCATATCCCTTCTTAAACAGGAATCAGGTCAAGCATAGTTCAATTATATTAGAAAAGAAATGTGAATAATTCTAGGCATAGTATCTCTTGACTGCGTCTGAATTGATTGGTTTTGGCCCATATCTCTCCACCATCTCTGCAAGTATGAGTGCTCCTCCTGTTAATACTCTGTGAACTATATACGGACCTTGCCAGTTGGGAGAGAATTTCCCTTTGGCTTCATCTTGGTGTGGAAAAATCTTCTTCAATACTAGCTGCCCTGGTGCGAACTGTCTTGGTTTGACCCTTTTGTTGAAAGCTCTGGACATTTTGTTCTGATACAGTTGGCCATAACATACTGTGTTCATTCTTTTTCCATTGATTAGGGCCAATTGTTCATAGCGGCTTCTTGTCCATTCCGTATCGCTGAGTTCAGCTTCATGTATGACTCTTAAAGAAGGAATCTTTACCTCGGCTGGGATGACAGCCTCGGTACCATAAACCAGCATGTAGGGGTTGCCCCGGTTGATGTGTGAATTGTGGTGCGGTACCCTAACAGAGCAATGGGTAACTTTTCATGCCACTGTTTGTGATTCCCTACCATTTTCCTTAGTATCTTCTTAATGTTCTTGTTGCCGGCTTCTACGGCTCCGTTCATCTGAGGTCTGTAGGTGGTGGAATTCTTGTGCTTGATTTGAAGGTTTCACGTATAGCTTTTATCAAATCACTATTGAGGTTGGCGGCATTGTCAATAATAATGGACTCAGGAAGTCTGAATTGGTAGACAATAAGATCCTTGACAAAATCTGTGACAACTTTCTTGGTTACAGCTTTGTAAGATGCAGCTTTCTACCCATTTTGTGAAGTAGTCAATGGCTACCAGAATAAATCGGTGTCCGTTTGAAGCCGTAGGCTCAATCGAACCAATAAAATCCATTCCCCAGGCGGCGAACGGCCAAGGTGAGCTTGTTGCATTGAGCTCATTTGGTGGTACTTTTATCATGTAGGCATGCACTTGACATTGAAGCATTGGCAGACATACTGAATACAATTCGTCTCCATGGTCATCCAAAAGTAA
Source organism: Nicotiana tabacum (assembly GCF_000715075.1). Lineage (NCBI taxonomy): Eukaryota > Viridiplantae > Streptophyta > Magnoliopsida > Solanales > Solanaceae > Nicotiana > Nicotiana tabacum. Next base: position 30,406,617 of record NC_134084.1, read on the forward strand.
CCTTCCCTGAGTATCTTCTTGGCCGAAACGAAACCATTCATGTGCGGGCCACATGTCCCAGCATGCGCAATCCTCAAGTAGCTTAGAAGCTTCTTTTGTGTCGACACACCTTAGCAAACCCAAATCTGGAGTTCTTCTGTACAAGTTCCCTCCACTGTGGAAGAAGTGATTTGACAACCTCCGGAGCGTGCATTTCTGAATGTGATTTGTGTGCTTCGGATATTCTCCTTTTGATAAGTACTCCTTGATGTCATGGAACCAAGGCTTTCCATCTGCTTCTTCCTCTACATGAGCATAATATGCCGGCTGATTATGGATCCTTACCTGAATGGGATCAATATAGTTCTTATTTGGATGTTGTACCATTGATGACAAAGTGGCTAATACATCGGCGAACTCATTCTGAATTCTGGACACATGTCAGAATTCTATCTTTGTGAACCTCCTTTTCAATTCCTGCACATGGTGCAGATATGGCAATATCTTGGAATTCTTGGTAGCCCATTCTCCTTGAACCTGGTTCACAAGCAAATCTGAATCGCCGATCACCAACAAATCCTGAATGTTCATGTCAACTGCCATGTTGAGCCCTAGTATGCAGGCTTTATATTCTGCCATATTGTTGGTGTAGGGAAACCTGAGTTTAGTAGATACCGGATAATGCTGACCCATTTCTGATACCAACACTGCTCCAATGCCTACTCCTTTGAAATTTGCGGATCCATCAAAGAACATCCTCCAACAGTCATATGCTTCTGTAATGTCTTCTCCTACGGATGATACTTCTTCATCAGGAAAATATGTTTTCAAGGGTTCGTATTCTCCTCCTACCGAATTTTCAGCGAGGTGACTAATGCTTGTCCCTTGACTGCCTTTTGAGTTACATAGACGATGTTGAACTCACTCAGTAGTATTTGCCATTTAGCCAACTTCCCGATAGGCATGGGCTTCTGAAATATGTACTTTAGAGGATCCATCCTGGATATGAGGTATGTAGTGTAGGCACAGAAGTAATACCTCAACTTCTGGGTTGTCCAGGTCAAAGCACAACAAGTGCATTCATGCAGAGAATACCGTGCTTCATAAGGTGTGAATTTCTTTCTCAAGTAGTATATGGCCTGTTCCTTTCTTCCCGTCTTATCATGTTGTCCCAAAACACATCCAAAGGCTCCGTCTAACATGGATAGATAAAGTAGCAACGGTCGTCCTGGTTCTGGCGGGACTAGAACTGGCGGTGTGGATAGGTATTCCTTGATCTTGTCAAAAACTTTCTGACAATCCTCGGTCCAACTTGTCTTGGCATCTTTCCTCAGTATGCTGAAGGTGGGTTCACATATTACTGTGGACTGTGCTATAAATCGGCTGATGTAGTTGATCCGTCCTAAGAAACTCATCACGTCCTTTTTGCTTTTAGGTGGTGGTAACTCCCGAATAGCATTGACTTTAGTCGGATCTATCTCGATCCCTCGGTGACTGACAATGAATCCCAATAACTTTCCTGTGGGAACTCCAAATGCACACTTTGCAGGGTTTAACTTTAAATTGTACCTCGTGAGCTTGTCGAAGAATTTCCTCAGGTCTATTATGTGATTTGCGGCCCTCTTAGATTTGATAATGTTGTCGTCCACAAACACTTCTATTTCTTTGTGTATCATATCATGAAAAATGGTTGTCATGGCTCTCATGTAAGTAGCCCCATCATTCTTTGGACCGAATAACATCATCTTATAACAGTACACACCCCAAGGCGTAATAAAAGTTGTCTTCTCGGCATCTTCTTCATCCATCCAGATCCGGTGATAACCTGCGAAGCAATCTACAAAGGATTGGAGTTCATGCTTGGCGTAGTTATCGATCAGTATATGTATATTTGGCAGTGGGAAGTCGTCTTTGGGACTTGCTCTGTTTAAATCCTGATAATCAACACATACTCGGACCTTCCCGTCTTTTTTCGGAACTGGCACAATGTTAGCTAACCATGTCGGGTACTCAACCACCCTGAGAACCTTGGCTTGATCTGCTTGGTAACTTCCTCTTTGATTTTCAAACTCATGTCTGGTTTGAATTTTCTGAGTTTCTGCTAACTGTCAGATACATAGGATTGGTGGGCAACTTGTGAGCTACCATAGATGTGCTCAAACCGGTCATATTGTCATACGGCCATGCAAAGATATCCTCATATTCCTTTAGAAAATGGATGTATTCTTCCTTCTCTGTTGGTGACAAGTGAATGCTGATGCGGTCTCTTTGATGGTCTCGGCGTCTCCCAAATTTACTGCTTTTGTTTCGTCCTAGTTGGATTTAGGCTTGTTCTCAAAATTCTCAACTTCCCTAACAATTTCCTCGGGTATCTCATCTTCTTCCTCTGAGTCACTATTCTCATGTTGCGTTACCTCATTACATATCACAGTCACTAGTTCATCAGGAAAAGTAATAATAACACTGTAGAAGGGAAAAAGTATAAAAATAGTAATGAATAATGATAAAGGATAAATACGTTTGATTAAAATTGAGAAAATTGTTCAAAAAAGGTTGGCTCGGTGGATCGAGCATTTATTTGAAACAAGGAAATCTTAAAACAAAATTGCTGAAAAATTTAAATGCCTAAAATAGCTATAAATTCTGCCAAGCTACCCAGGGACTCGGCGAGCTCGGGATGGTGTGACGGTCTAGTTTCTGAGAACATCTCCCTTTGCCACGGTCTAATGGAGAGGCCTTCTTCCTCTTTCTCCTCCTCATCAATTATAGCACTGTAGTCCATATCCTCACCTTCTAAGAACATATCCTTCAGCCCAGCTAGTGCTTCTTCTTCAGCAGTTCCCCATATTGTGTCCGCCTATTGGAAAGCCTATTCCAAATGGGGTATCGGTTGCTCAATAGGGTAATATGATTCACGCCATGGAGGCGACCATTCCCTGTACTCATGCCATGTATACTGGTATCTGAGCCCAAAAGTGGTACCATGATTTTTCAGTCATATCGGCTTGGTGATACCCTGGAGGTTCTTTCCTAACCCTATGTCGGGTTCATATTCAGACCATGTTAGTATGCTTTCTATTTTGTTACTCCACCACTTATCCTTCTCGATGGCATTGACCCATTCAATGTGATGATAGGTTTCCCCTCCTAGCCTTCTTCTATGTCCAATGGTCGGAATGGTTTGACTGGTGTAGATGGGATTACTCCCGTCTCCATGAATGATTACCTCCTGACAGTTCCATTTGAATTTTACGACTTGATGTAGTGTGGAGGGTACGACTCCAGCAGCATGGATCCATGGGCGGCCCAACAAAAGATTATATGAGGTTGGTATGTCAAGCACTTGGAATTCAACGTCAAACCAAGTTGGTCCCATCTGCAAGCAAAGGTTGATTTCCCCGATCGTGGCCCTCTAGGACCCATCAAAAGCCTTCACATTTATACTTCCGGTTCGTATTTCATGGAAACCTTTGTCCAACCTTTTCAAGGTATCCAATGTGCAAATATTCAGACTAGAACCTCCATCAACCAGGACCCTGGCAATGAACTTATCTTCAAATTTTACTGTGATATGCAATGCTCGATTGTGATTTAAACCTTCGGGCGGTAGCTCACCATTGTGGAAGATAATATTATGGCTCTCCATCACCTGACCGACCATGTTGGCCATTTATCCACCAGTGATATTATTAGGTACATAAGTCTCGCTCAGCACTTTTATCAAGACGTTCTTGTGTGCCTCTAAATTCTGTAGTAGTGACAGGATAGATATCTGAGCATGAACTTTGTTTAGATGATCAACAACAAAATAATCTTTTTCTTGTACTTTCCTCCACAAGTCATCCGGTCTGGTCTCAATGACAGGTTGCCTAGCAACGACATCCTTACTTGAACCACCCAGGTGTTTAGGTGTGTAAACTCTTCCAGTTCTAGTCATCCCTTGTGCGGCGTTAGATTCCTCTATCTTAGTCTTCCATTTTCACCGAGCCTCAGTGACATAATCCTAGGATATCGCTTTTGAGTTGAATGGGGGTGTAGTTAACACCGTCAAAGTAAAAGGTGTGACCACTTCTACTTCAAATGGAGCGGAGGTGGCTGCGGGCGGAGTTACTTCCACCTCGAATGGAGCTGATGCAGTTACCTCAACATCAATAGGTACATGATTCTGAACCACGATATGAGTGAGTGTGACTGCAACCTTGAAGTCATCGCCTTCTCGGATAAGCCTGATCGACCCCTCGGAGTCCCATTCTTCATTTGTTTTTATGACATGTACACAGTCACCTCTATGATCAGGGAGGGGATTGTTGCGGATGTTAGGTGCGGTTCCCTTTGCTTGTATGACCTTGTTTTCAATGAGTGTCTGGATCTTATCCTTCAATGTTCAGCACTTAGCAGTGGTGTGCCCTTTTATACCAGAGTGGTATGCACAGGTTTTGTTCGGATTGATCCATTGGGATGGATTTTCCAGTGCCATAGCGGGAATAGGAGTGACATAACCTATGACCTTTAGCCTTTCCTACAATTGGTCAATGGGCTCAACAATGGGTGATGTATTGTCTGGGTGGCTTGCAGTCAAAATTGGGTTTTAGTCTCGGATAATTTTGGTGATTTGGTAGTGATTGGAAGTGGGATGGTTAGGAATTATAGGTGTGATGGACAGTGGCTATCTCTCTTCTTCAATATGCCACTTGATTGTAGTGCCTTATTCGTGGCTTGCAGTGCCTCGAAATTTGTTACCATCCCGCTCTTGATTCCTTCCTCGATCATTTCCCCGAGCTTGATGATATCAAAGAATTTGTGATTTTTAATGACCATCAGTCTCTCATAATATTGTGGATCTTGTGCTCTGACGAAGAATTTATTCATCTGTTCTTCATCCAAAGCAGGCTTGACCTTCGCAGCTTCCGACCTCCAACGAGTAGCATATTCGCTGAAAGTCTTAGTGGGCTTCTTCTTGAGATTCTGGATGTAGAAGACATCAGGTGCATTTTCTGTGTTGAACCTTAACTAGTCCATGAAATCTGACGCCATGCTTACCCAATTGGACCATTTCTTGGGATTCTGGCTGATATACCAAGACAATGCATCCCCAGTAAGGCTCCTCATAAAGAGCTTCATTTGAATCTTTTCATCTTTTCCAACCCCGACAAGCTTATCACAGTAAGTCCTTAGGTGAATCCTGGGATCACCTGTACCATCGAACATTTTGAACTTGGGAGGTTTGTACCCCTCTGCAGTTCCACATCAGGTTGTATGCACAAATCTTTGTAGTTCAAACCTTCTATTCCTTTATCGCCTTCAATACCTTGAACTCGGATAGTCAGCTTCTTGAGTTCTTCGACCATGTTCTTAATGAGCAGGTCCTTTTCAGAGGATTTTGGTGCACTGGAGATGGGCTGGGTAGAATGTGGTATATTTTCCACGTATATGGGATTGCTCTGATGGGTGCCAGGGACTTAGGTATAGTGATGGTCATTGGTGGAGTTTTGTGGATCGGGAATGAGTGGTGGTGTATTTTGGGGAATGTGGTAAGTGGTGGTTGGTGGGTATGGAATTGGTTAATGATGTTGTTGTGGGGGAGTTGGTACCGGTAATGGATTGATATTTTAAGGCAGAGTTGCGTATTGATTTGGTATGGTAGGATTTTGCGGTTGTTGGTTTTATGTGTTTTGAGGAGGTGTTGGGTTCTTTGCGTTCTGTTGGTGGATATCAGGGACATTGAGGGTGAGTGACAAGTTTGCCAAATTGCGAACCTGCTCATGTTCTCCTTGCAGTTCTAGTATCTTTTGCTCAAGACTCAAACCCAGGTCATTCGGGGCTAGAGTACTACGGCCATCAGAGTTCTCTGCGTTCTCAATGTTTTCCTCTCGGATTCTACTTAAGTCGTCCATCTTTGATTTCCCTCTGCTTTTTGTGTTGCTTGGAGGAGGAGGAAGTGGAGGGCCTCTAGATCTGGTATGATATGCTAACGAGGTCAGTATGGATGAACCAACCTATGGGGATGGGAATAATAATAATAAAAGTAAATAAAACAAAAGGTAATAAGTTAGTGGGAATCCCGAAATGTTTGCAGTATTTAAACACGTAGTGCGAGATATGAACTCGTATCCTAATTTGGGAGCCTCGTTGTGCCCGAGGTAGGCCTAGCGACAAATAAATTTGGAGAACTTCAAATGTCAATAAATGCTTAATTTCATAATATAAAATTAGACGAATCCAAAAATGACACTAACATAATAATAAAACAAGTCACTACTGGCACTGGGCCTTATTACATTTTAAGAAAAATAAGTAAATCTAATCTATTTGGTCCTAGAAGGACCTTCCCCAGATTCGATCTTCCGGACTCCATCAAATAGATCTCTCAGCTCGCGCAGTCCAAGCAACAAGTAGGCTCGGGCTAGATGTCCTCCCTCAGCTCCTTCAGCATTCTGATAGTTTTCAATCCTTTTTATGACTTTGCCTTCCAGTTCCACTATTCTTCACTCTAGGTATTCCAGTTATCTATTAGAAATGACTACCATCTCTTTCCATTCCTAGATCAACCTCACGTTCCTCTCATGTATCTCCTGATGCTCATTCTCAGAGTCGTGGACTCTCATACGCAACCTGTTGCATTTGAATTGGGCTTCAACTTCCTCGTCTATGATTCTATTCCCTCTACCAGTCCGTTGTGTCACCATTTCTTTCAGATTGTCCTCCAACCATGCAGGGTAGAGAGGCTCGCACCCCGCGTGATATCTGTCTGGCTCAACAGTGCTTTTCTCCACAATGATTTTGCAGTGCCATATGTGCTGAGCTTGACACTTGTAAGGTATGTCATCGTTTTGGAAATCTGCCATGAAATGACTCATCTTGACGACCCTTGGTACAAACTTCTTTCTGCCTGCTTGCCTCATAACTCGTATAGGGACATATGGATATATCCCTCTCAACCCGATCAACACCAAATGCGGAGCATCCCTGGACTTGATAATGAACTCGTCCGTTGGAAACCATTCAACCATCCACTACACATGTTCCTCAGTCAGATTGTCAAAGAACTCTACCCATTTGCTGGCACTTTCCGGCTGAGCAAATATGTTCGGAATGGAGGTCATCTGCTTAGGGTGATGGAAAGCTATGTGGTCGTTCCAATCCCTTCGCCGAAATTCTTGGCGATAGCGACCTTTTTGGAGATGCTTTAACAACCTTAATTGCAGCAATAAATTACAGCCCTCGAAATGCTGGACCCCTCTTTGACAGCGTTCCAAGACTCTATAGATATCGGCTATGATCATGGGGACTATGATATATGTCTATCCATTAATCCCCTCCATCAGAGTTTTGGTGACCATGGCCAACCTGGTGCAAATTCTTCCCTTTTTCATTGGGAACACTATCATCCCCAGAAAATACATGATGAACACGAACACTCTGCGGTGGATGTGACCCAGTGAAGTAAGGGCGATCTCATCGTGATAAGTGTGGAAGGACTTGCTGCGGCCATACCTCTCGTAGAGATATTCGAAAGGTATGTAGGAGTCCTTCAGGCACACAATATCAACATTCTTTTTTAGCCCCATCATTTTCAGAAATCCCCTGCCCGTACGATTTCCGGTACCAGAAGCCTGGGACTGTCCCAAGTCAACCCTGCAAGTCCTCCTATTTCCTCTAGGAGCGGTGTCATTTCTATGTCGCCGAAATGGAACACGACTCTTTCACTATCCCAGAATAGGGTAGCATCCTCGATCAATTTCTTGTTTGGTTCAATATCTAGCAGGGGAGGCAAATTACCCAGGTACTTTTTCACATGCTTCTTGTCACTTGAGGAAAGATATTCCCACCAATTTAGCAACAATGGAGGGATATCGCTGACCATACCGAATCTGGGGACTTCGTACTTCATTTTCTGCAAAACAAAAGGGTTAGGTCTTACCCTCACCGGACTCGGCTATTTATACATTTATGATTAGCATATCGGCATTTAGTCCTCTAAATTAATGCACAGAACGTGATTGCATCCGTTGGGATTATGGAAAACCCGATGGACTTTGGATAAGGCTTACCTTGAAGGATCATTATGTGGACAACATAACTGATCCAACTAGGTTTGACCATGATGCATGCATAATTAAAATAGAGTAAGGTTTCTATGGAGTTTTAGACTGGTACCCTCAAGCGGACAACTTGAGGGGGAAGGCACGAAACCGTTGACTGCACCACTGATCGACTGGTTTTACCGCAAATAAGCCTTTCCGAATTTGAGGGTAATAAATAGGAAGAGCACAACCACTCATTAAAAGCGTTTCTATAGGATTTGAGATGCACGAGTGGAATATGATGTGGAGCATGATTTATGCATCAGTTAATAACATGTAGGCAAGTATTTTTACGTAGGGAGAAATAAATACAGTATCTAAATAATTGAAAAGACAGTTATATAAAAAGGAAAATAAAGAGACAAGTCAGTTTTCAGGGTAATGAAGAAATCATAAATGCTTGAAAAAATAGATAGTTAAATTCAGATAAGGGAGCAGGGTACGGGATAAGCATGCTTGGACTAATTTATAAACACAAGTTCATTATGGTAAGAGCCTAAAAGGTTTCCCCAGCAGAGTCGCCATGCTGTCGCGTCCCCTTTTTCCCTCCGTGGGGAGGAGTCCGGATTTTGACATTCCATGGGGTGTAATGACCCATTTCCTTTTGGGAATTGGGTATTTGAAGAGTCACCACCTAACAGATTATGGTACATTAGGGTACCTAGAGCGATTAACTCATGTAACTAGTTACATTACAAGAGATTAGGGTAAGGGCTCGAAGTAACCTCGAGGGGAAGGTGTTAGGCACCCCTCTTGGTCCACAACTGTGGGTCCCGACCGAACTTATATGTACAAATTAGTCCATACAAATAGTTGAATCAAATATGTTGTAAAGCTCATTGAACAATTCAAGTAGTGAAATAAAGGTTTGAACAAACAAAGTTTTAAATAAGGAGAGGATTTGGGGTAAGGAGGGGTCCTAGGTTGTTTATCCTATAAGATCACCCCACGCAATGTCCGGTAAATACTCCTCAATGAGGGGCTACATGTGATATTAACGCATAGTCATCATATCCCATGTCTACCCTTCCCATCCCCTTATTGGTCGTGCAAAGTGAGTGTTTGGTCACTGATTCCTATTGCGTGCTGCTACTTGTCCCTTCTTAATAGTCTCAGAGGGAGTTAGGACCTCTACCTATAGGTAGATCTAGACGAACCCCTAAGGTTTTAAAGGCCAAAATCTAAGGCGACAGTCAAAAACCATTTAGGACTTCTACAAAATGGGAGCAATTAAAAGGCTCGCAATTCCTCCTCAAACAAACATACAGGCAACACGACTCAAACACAAGTAAGGTCTTTATTAATAAAAAATCTAAAGCAATATTTCTAAGTGATTATGCAGAAATAGACCACTTTTAGATCCAGAAGTTATAACCTAGTAGTCACCTAGAGACTCCTCTTTAAAAGCTTATTAGAATCAGAAATGTTGAACAACTGTGAGTCCCGACCGAACTTATATTTACAAATTAGTCCATATAAATAGTTGAACCAAAGATATTGTAAAGCTCATCGAACCATTCAAGTATTGAAATCAAGGTTTGAACAAATAAAGTTTTAAATAAGGAGAGGATTTGGGGTAAGGAGGGGTCGTAGGTTGTTTATCCTATAGGATCACCCCACGCAATGTCCGGTAAACACTCCTCAATGAGGGGCTACACGTAACATTAACGCGTAGTCATCATATCCTATGTCTACCATTCCCATCCCCTTATTGGTCATGCAAAGCGAGTGTTTGGTCACTGATTCCTATTGCGTGCTGCTACCCGTCCCTTCTTAATAGTCCCGGAAGGATTTAGGACACCTACCTATAGTTGGTTCTAAACGTACCCCTAAGGTTTTAAAGGCCAAAATCTAAGGCGACAGTCAAAAGCATTTAGGACTTCCACATAATGGGAGCAATTAAGAGGCTCACAATTCCTCCTCAAACAAACATACATGCAGCACGACTCAAACACAAGTAAGGTCTTTATTAATCAAAATCCTAAGCCTTAGTATGCCAGAGTTCAAAGGGTTCTCAAGAGGGTCCCAAGGCAGTACACATACTAGAGGGGGCAGAACTTATTAACTAAGAGTAAAGTAAAATTGCAGGACACAGGTTGAAAGAAGTTTATTAAAGACTGGACTTAAAAGTCTATTTTTAAAGCAACGGAGATTGTTTGAAAAGAAGTTGGAGTGGTAAACAAAGTCAAGCACTTCAGGATAGGATCACACATACATAATACAAATGAATTTAGTAGTCACACAGGGGTCAAGGGGGTTTGGGATACACAAATATTTGACTGCAAGCACATAACCCCAGCAAGGGTCTTAGGACTGGTTTGGACATGCTCAGAGATAGTTGACACTGGCATAATCACAAACCAGTCATGAGGAACATAAACACATAGAGAGGGATAAGGATTTGGGATTAACAAAAACGGTAAGTACACAGTAGGTAAAACAATTGTCCAAGCATTCTTTGAATCATATAAGGGAATACATTGATCTAAAGGGAGGGAAGTCATACTAGCATGCTGATAATATAACATAACTACAAACTTCACAACAGAACCACAACTAAAAGCAATCGAGAAATAAAAGAAACTGAAACAAGAAGAGAAGCATGTTGTTGTTGAGGCTTTAAATTAAACTAGGACATACCAGTGAAGATAGAAGTAAGCAGAATGAAAGAACCAAAGAGCACAGAGGATTAGCCTTGGCTTGTAGCCGGATGATAGTAGAAAATAGCACAAGAGAGGGGAAAGAACGTGGATTTTTAATAAGAGAGGAGTTTTGAAAAACCAAATGTCTCTGTCTTGTTTGTAAAAGACTTAAAATATTTATAGTTGAAAGTATGTAGTGGAATAAGGTATAAATCATAGTAGTATACTAATTTAAGAACTCAGAATCAATCAATTAGAGAATCAAGGAAGTACTCCCTTAAGTTAAGGGAATCAAGGTCAAACGGAAAGATTCAGTACCCTATAAGGCAGGAAGAAGAATCAGTGCATGATTAAATAAGGAAGGAGTCAAGGTTCAGTAGGCATAGAGTAGTCAATTAGGACCAAATTTAGAAAAATTCAATTAAGGAAAGAGTAAATAAAACAAAGTACCATAGTAAATAAGGTAATGAAATCAGTTAATTTAAACAGACAAGTAGAATTCTAGGGATTTGAAAGAAAATCTTTCAATTACCATCAATTAAGGAAAATCAGAATCAATCAAGGGAAGTCATAATTCTGTTTTCTCAACATATAAATAGAGACGAATGAACAACAATAGCAAACAAACAAGGTTAGCTATATAGACAGAAAGAAACAAGAGATGAGCAAACACAATCATATAGAGGTGATATAAGTAGGCTAAAGATTCAGCAGAACATATTCAAAGCATGGTGACCACGAGAGATTAACAAGAATCATGTAAACAGGCTAACACACAGAGCCAAGGCAAAGAAAATCATGCTAACACACAGAAACAAAGTAAAGAAAATCATGCTAACACACATAACCAAAGCAAAGAAAATCTTTAAAAATTAGGGCTTTTAATAGAGTCGAGTTAAAAAGCAGTAGGAACATAGAATCGGTGAAAAAAGCAAGGAAAAATTGTTTAATCAAGAAGAAATCGGTTGGAACAGGTGTAGAAAGAACTCCGAGAAAACCCTAGTTTTTAAAGAAAGTAAAATGGTTTAAAATGAGGATAATTCAGAAGAAATAGGCAAATCATAGAAGAAAATAGGCTTAAAGCATGAAAATAACACAGATCTGAGAGATTCAGAAGAGAGTTAAGGTTTCAAAAGGAAACCCAAATAGAAATCGAAAGAACTTGTTGTAACTTCACAAATCGTAACACATATGGTGTGATTTTGCCCAAAATCACACCAGAGAAGCCTCGAACAATAGAATCAAAAACCCTAGGTCCAAATCAACATGGCCCAGGACCTTTGAAGGCCTTAGAGATGATGAGCAGGGCGATTAGAGACCCATTGGAGGCTTGGGTTGAAAGGGTGGTTGCCGGAGATGATCGGAGAGGGAGGTGATTGATGGAGTTTAGGGTTAGGTTTGAGAGAGGAGAAAAGATGAGAGCATCTGAAGGTGGCGCCTTTTAGAAAATGGTCTAGGGTTGAGGGTCTTTAGGAATTAAAAAGGAAAGAACGAATTCTAGTCGTTGATCTTTTAGATCAACGGTCATGATCTGATGGTTTTTTAGGTCGAGTAGACGCGTATAGGGTTTGGGTCAGGTGATTGGGTATGCAACTGGGCTGGGAATTGGTCGGATTTTGGCTACAATTGAAAGCCAGATTTGGCTATAATTTAAATAGCCAATTTTCCCCTATTTAATTTATAAAAATAATAGGTAATTTTTGGAAAATAATTTAAGGTGGAAAAATTATTTAATATACATAATTATCATTTTAAAAATACAGGGGCCAATTTTATGCGTATAAAATATAATTATATCTTAAAATGGGATAACATTGCAATTATATGCAATTTAGCTTAAAAATACTAGATGTAATTATAAAAATGCATAAAAATTATACTAGCTATATTTTGGCGTAAGTATAGAAATTAAATAAATTAATTATCAAAATAATAATTTTGAAAATAACTATTGGGGATTTTATGGATAAAAGGGAAGAAAATAAATCAATTTAAACCCTTAAAATTGTGGAAAAAATAATAAAATCCTTGTGCATGCTTATATATGAATATATATGCTATTTTGAAGGAATTTATTCATATTTAAAAATACATAGAGAAAAATTGGGTATCAACAGTTGTTAGTCAATTTTACAGTCCTAATAGATTGTCTAACCACATTATCTGTGGGTGGTTATAGCACGATGTCGAGTCCGAACTCCTTTACGTTTGAAGCACCATCCGCAATGAGGGTCCAAATTACCGAATATGTACCCGAGTTGACTAATAGTTCTCTTTCAACCTCGGGTACCAGGGTCAGTGTGAAGTCACGAAGTCTGCCAAGATTTGAGACTTGATGGTTGTTCATGGTCGATACGCAATATTGTACCCGCTGATTTCTACGGCCCATTTGGCCAATCGTCCTAAAATCTCGGGCTTATGCAAAATATTTCGAAGAGGATAAGTATTTACAACACATATGGGATGACATTGAAAGTATGGTTTTAGCTTCCTAGAGGCGCTTATCAAAGCGAGTGCTAACTTTTCTAGATGAGGATACCTAGTTTCGGCCTCACCTAAGGTCTGACTAACATAATAGATAGGATATTGTGTACCTTGTTCTTCTTGGACTAGGACTCCACTTACCGCTATCTCTGATACTGCCATATACAAGTAAAGTTGTTCATCTTCCCTCGGCGTGTGAAGTAGTGGTGGGCTCGACAAGTATCATTTAAGCTCTTCTAAGGCCCGTTAACATTCTGGAGTCCATATGAAATTCTTCTTCTTCTTCAGCAATAAAAAGAATCGAAGGCGCTTATCGGAGGACCTCGAGATGAATCGCCCTAGGGCGTCTATAAGATCTGTTAACCTTTGCACGGCCTTTACGTTGTCTACCACCGTGATATCCTCGATAGCTTTGATTTGTCAGGGTTGATCTCGATTCCTTGATTGGATACCATTAAGCCAAGAAATTTGCCAGAGCCAACCCCAAATGCATATTTTTCTAGGTTGAGCTTCATGTTTTATTTCTTCAATATATTGAAAGTTTCCTGCAAATGCTTCAAATGGTCCTCTGCTCGAAGGGACTTAACTATCATGTCATCAATATAAACTTTCATAGATTTCCCTCTTTGTTCGTCGAACATTCAGTTTACTAGGCGTTGATAGGTTGCACTAGAAATTTTTAATCCGAATGGCATTACATTATAGCAGTAGGTACTATATTTAGTGATGAACAAGGTCTTTTCCTAATCTTCCAGGTTCATCCGTATTTTGTTGTACTCAAAATAGGCGTCGAGAAAACTGAGAATATCGTGGTCGTCTATGGCATCGATCATGCAATCGATATTAGGCAAAGGAAAAGAATCCTTAGTGTCACGACCCAAACCTATGGGCCGCAACGAGCACCTGGTACCTTACTCAACGGAGTACCAACATAACATATCTTTCTTATTGTGCTTTCATTGGCAAATGAGTCAAACGGGCATCATGGTCTAACCAGAAAAAACCTAAGGGAATACCCAATATAGAATGACCAATCCTGGCAGAAAAACTTATACATGTGACATAAGGGCCTATAAGGCCAACATGATCATTTGCGAACTCAAAACATAGGTCGGCAAGGCCATACAAGCATTCGTGTACATGACATCTATCTATAAGCCTCTAAGAGTACATACTTATCACAAAGGTCGAGGCAGAGCCCCGCCATACCAAACAATACACGTCTAAATCATACTGACCAAACAAGCAACTCCGGAGCAAATGGAGCGCACCAACATCTTCCGCTAATCTGATGACCTACTCGGAGAACTCTCGACCTGTCTATTGGAACTTGTGGGCATGAAACGCAGCTTCCCCAGGCAAAAGGGATGTCAGTACGAATAATGTACCGAGTATGTAAGGAACATAAATAAGTATATAACAGACATGGAAGAAATATAGAGTAAATGACTCAACCTGTAAGTTTGGATAACTCTGTAAATCATGAAATAATTATTGTGTCATGCATATGCCTATGAATGTCATGTCATGCATAGGTACATATTTCATAACATCATCAGGCCTCTGAAGGCATCCCATCATATCATCTCGGCCACTGTGGACAAAATCATCAACGTATACCAGTTGATCAGGCGGTGGTGCGTATATAGCACTGTAACCTTTTTCCATATCTCATATACATATATATACATATATATATGTGTATATAACGTCGTCTGGTCATGGGTCAATATACATGTATAAATGAATGCAATGCATGAGAAGTACGTCAATAAAATCTCTCGAAACATCATAAGATCATTATGCCTCTAATTAATATCATGAAGTAAACTTTATCAACTTACGTATTTTCTGAGACCCATGAACAGACGATAGAATAATAAGACATATGGGAATTCAAGAACATAGGCACCTCTAATACTTCTATGAATAGAGTCATTTATTGAATTTGTGTATTTACTCGTTTTATTTGTATCGTATGGATCATGCCAAAATGAAAGCAGGGATAGCCTTAATATACCTGAACCGATTCTCTTTTGCGGAAACACGTAACGGAGGATCAAAGTAGGGAAAAGTCCGTGTGATATTCTTTAAGAAAGATTGCACTGTACTCCCTTAGAATCGCAAAATCCTGTTGCTATAACATTACGTAGTCTCGTATGACTTTTTGTAGCCAAATCACGTTGCTAATTATGAAGTCTTTTATGATAGAGTTTTCTGAAATTCCTTTGTGATTGTAGAGACTTGAAATAAATTTAGAAAGGTTTATTTATGTCTTTGGGTGTGGTCCCCACCTATGTGGTGACTTGGCCACACCAAATCTTCAAAATATGCGACATTTCACATGAGTTTAAGAGTTACAATTTGTAATTGAGGGGCTGCCACGTTTCTTTACACCTTGAGATCATCCAAAGACTTAGTCTTTATCCAAAGATAACCACTAATTATTAATTAACTAGGTAATGTTCCATTATCCAATAATTAACTAATTACCCACATAATTAAAAATTATCTCAAATTATTTAAAATACTACTCACTTTTAACATAACTCATACACCTTACTATCATAGTCATGTGATACCTTGTATGGCACTAGTCCATAAATACCAGGTATTATAGCTCGGATCGTATTTTTTCTCAAAATGACAACTTTTGACGAAACTCATTTTCTTCGATTTGCTTACCCTTTCACCTTCACGAATTTACTTATCCCTTGTTTGAAATAGTATAATACTTATAGTCCCAAAATAATCTAATTCCCAAGTTTACGTCGATTAACTTACGATGAAACTTTAACATATAAAAATGCGGGATGTAACATCTCATTTTCTGAGCTTTCATCATTTTATTTATGGTGTACTTTCACGTAAAAAATATTATGGGGTGTAACACTTGGGGCATGCTTTATTTATGTCTTTGTAATCTATACACATTCTAAGTTTGTTTCCCTTCTTAGGGACTATGACTACATTCCCTAACCATTCTAACTATTTTGAGAAGTTTGGTTACCTCATCTTTGATGAAAGCTTGTTTGACCTCGTACTGGGGCCTCCTTTTTTGCTTCACCGAACGGAATTTTGGGTCCAAGCTCAGTTTATTTGTGGTAATTTCCGATGGGATCCCTGTCATATCGACATGGGACCAAGCAAAACTGTCATAACCCGGATTTCTCACTCTCGGGAGTCGTGATGGCGCCTACTAACGTGAGCTAGGCAAGCCAATCCTTTAACTGCTTAATTCATTATCCAATTATTTCTTTTTAACAAATATAAGGCAATAACGTGATAACAGTGGAAAAATCCAAATTTAAGCGGAAGACAACAATAACATATATGAAATCTGAATCTATTACAATTACTTAAGCCTTAACCACCCAAAACCTGGCGTCACAGTATCACAGAAGGTCTAAGATTGCTACAAACAAGTCTGAAGAAATAACAGTACATTATTTCTGAATAAAAGGAAAATGAAACAGGAAATAGGGATGGAGGGAGACTCCAGGGCCTGCGGACGCCTGCAGGTCTACCTTGGATCTCCGCGTGGACTCAAGGTAGCCTCCAACTACGGTCCAAGAGCTGCTCCGGGATCTGCATATAGTGCAGAGTGTAGTATCAGCACAATCGACCCCATGTGCTGGTAAGTGTCTAGACTAACCTTGGCGAAGTAGTGACGAGACTAGGACCAGACCACCCAATAAACCTGAGTAGTTATATAATATACAGCGGAATTTAAAGCAGGAATAAACAAGTAAAGATGGGAGGGGGAAACCTGCTTCGGGGAATAACAGGTAAAACAGAATATCAAGAGAACTATAAAGGAATCTAAATCCAACCATTAACAAGAATAAGGAAAACAAAGGCAGATTTCACTTTCTTTTCACATCTTGTTGCAGGCGTGCAACCCAATCCCATTTCCTATATCTCGTGGCAGGCGTGACACCCGCTCCCATTTCATGTATCTCGTGGCAGGCGTGCCACCCGCTCCCATTTCATTATATCTTGTGGTAGGCGTACCACCCACTCCCATTTCATTATATCTTGTGGTAGGCATACCACCCGCTCCCATTTCATTATATCTTGTGGTAGGCGTACCACCCGCTCCCATTTTATTATATCTTGTGGTAGGCGTACCACCCGCTCCCAGTTACAAGACAACAATAATCACAAGTAATCCCAGCAAGGGAACAAGAGCAATATAACAACTTCCCGGCAAGGGAACAATGATAATTCAACAACATCCTGGCAAGGGAACAATAATATCAAAAGAAACATCCCGGCAAGGGAACAACACTATCAAAACAAACATCCCAACAAGGGATCATTAATATCAAACAAACATCCCGGAAAGGGAACAATGGTGATAATAACATGTAAAGCGCAATAAACCACAACAGAGTCATAACAATTATAATACAAGACTCACGGGCATGCTTGACACCAACGTATTGATACTCGTCAACATGCCTATACGTCGTACTCCACAATTAACATGTAGCAAATAATACATAACTCATAATCCCTCAAGCTAAGGTTAGACCAAACACTTACCTCGATGCCACGAACACAATTCACGTTTCAATTATAGCTTTACCCCTTGATTCCACCACCAATTCGCTCGAATAATTGATTTGGAGAAAAAGAAGCCTTTGAAAAATCGCCCTAGTGTGTTTTTGTTTTGAGAGGATATGAAAAATGGGTTAAAATTCGTCTAAGTATAAAAGTTGCATTTCTCAGATGTGGGAATGGTGAACAGGGGTTCGCAATTGCGAACCCCGACCTCTGCTGGCTTGGGAATTGCGAAACAGGGCTCACATTTGTGAACCCTTCAGGAAATTTGGGCTTTCGATTTGCGATCAGAAATGTCGCATTTACGACTTCAAGCATTTCCAGCATTTGCGAGGAAGGGCAGGCCTGGGTTTGTTCGCATTTGCGACCAAGCCCTCGCATTTGCGATACCGCATTTGCAAGCCAGTGCGAAGCCTGCGGGCCTGATCATACCAGCAAAAATCCTTCAATTTTCTAAGTTCAAAATGCATCTCGTGGCATATCCAAAACTCACCCGAGCCCTCGGGGATCCAAACCAAATATACACTCAACCTCAAAAACATCCTACAGACTTATTCGTGTAATAAAATCACCAAAATAATATCATGAACATCGAATTAAACCTCAAGATCAATGAAATTTCTCAAAATTTCTTTAAACATCAAATTTTGCATTAAAGGTCCGAATCATGTCAAATGGATTTTGTTTCTTACCAAACTGTACCAACAATACATATAAATCATATTGAACCTCTACGAGGCTCCAGAACTATAATACGGGCCCGATACAATAGGTTTCACATAACATTTCACTTTCAAAAAATTTTATATTTTTCAGAAAATAATTTCTTTCAAAAATTCATTTATCGGGCTTGGGACCTCAGAATTTGATTCCGGGCAACTCCCAAGTCCCATATTTTCCTACGGACCCTCCGGGATCGTCAAATCATAGGTTCGGGTTCGTTTACCCAAAATATTGACCGAAGTCAAATTAATTCATTTTATAGCCAAAATTTATTATTTTTCAATGATTTTCATATATAGGCTTTCCGGCTACGTGCCTAGACTGCGCACGAAAATCGAGGTGAATAACTTTTTCCCTGAGCTCGGGGGTTAACCCCATGCCCAGGTATACCTTCCGATCGGGTAGATGTTCGACCAGCACGACCTGCTCCAGCTCTCGACCGTTGACTTGGTAGCGTCGAAATCATCGTGGGTGATAAAAGATCGAGGAACCCTGAAGTCATCATCTTCATTAATTCCTTGCTTGTCCGCTTGGGTCGAAGCTGGCACAAATAATTGCTATTTGGCCCCTTGTTTCGCTTTCGATCCTGAGTCCTTTGTCGATGAGAGTGTTGATATCAGAATCACTTCATCGACTGCAAATATTTGCTTAGCAGCGGGCTACTCCCCGTAGACTATTTTGACTCCCTCTAGCGTCAGGAACTTTAGAACCTGGTGAAGGTCGAGGGCACTACCCTCATGTTGCAGATCAATGGCCTTCCGAATAGGGCATTATACCTCATATCGCCCTCGATCACATGGAACTTCATTTCTTTGATGGTCCCAGCCATGTTTACTAGCAAAGTTATCTTGCCATTGGTGGTTTCACATGCCATGTTGAAACCATTTAGTACTCGGGCTGCGGGCACTACCTGATCTTGTAGGTCGAGCTGTTCTACGACACACGATCGAATGATGTTGGCTAAGCTACCTGAATCAATTAAAACACGTTTAACTTGAGTCTTATTCATAAGTACAGATATTACCAGTGCGTCGTTATGGGGTCGTACGATCCCCTCTGTGTCCTCGTCATTGAAAGACAATGTTCCTTTTGATACGTAATCCCGAGTTCGCTTCTCCCTTGGGATCGACACCTTCGTTCATTTAAATACTGGTCCTTGAGGAGTATCAACCCCTCCAACGATCATGTGAATCACATGTTGTAGCTCTTCTTGCTCGTTCTGTCTGTTTGAATCTCTATTTTTAAATGATTCTTGGCCCGATCGCTTAAGAATTCCCGAGGTGCCCCTCATTGAACAATCGGGCTACTTCCTCCCTTAGTTTTCTGCAATCTTCTGTTTTATGGCCATGATACTTGCACATTTGGTTGGAATTTCTCTAGGTCAGATTGGTCTACAGAGGTCGAGGCCATCTAGTATCTTTGATACGTCCGATGGATGATACGATGGCGGATGCATCAACGTTGAAGTTATATTCGGACAATCGCGGTGCTTCTTTGGGACCGACATCCCTGTCAAAATGACTCTTGCTCATGAGTCCCTGTAAATTTTGGCCTCGATCATTTATCCACTTAGTTCGTGCAGAGTTTCACCCAGATCTGCTGCCTCTATGGTCTCCATTATACGGTTGATATCGATATCTATTCGACCTTGGTTCTTTGTCAATATCCCTCTTGATTCTATCCACGGCCTTGTTAGGATAAACGGACCCAGAAGGATCCCCTAGTTGATCATCCTCAATCCTGATCTTTGACTGATATAGATTGTGTAGATCGCCCAATTGACAGCTGGATATTCGATCAAATTTTGCTTCAACTGTTGTGAGCTATGGAACTCTGAACGTTGAGACCTTGAGTGAAAGCTTGAACATCCCAATCATTGATGACCGGTGGCAAATCCATTCGTTCCATTTGGAATCGAGATACAAATTCCCTGAGCATCTCGTTATCCTTCTACCTTACCTTGAAAAGGTCCGAATTTCTTGTTGCGACATTAATTGTTGGTGCCCCCGGGATTTGGTCGCCCTGGAGTTATAGGTATCCACCTTCTTATTGTTTTCCTCGATCTTTTTTTCCCCGTCTCAATTCGCTTTGTTAGTTCTTCGAGGATTTTTATAATAGTAGTATTGGTCTCCAATTCATTCTCATTCGATTTCCTAGAAGCCGATTTGACCCTGTGTATATCTTCCTGGGATGGCTCGAGTTCGACCCTGCTCGGTGTGTGTTTCTGATTTTGAAGTTGGGCTATTGCTGCTTGTTGGGCCTGCAACATTTTGAAAATCACCCGCAGGCTGATCCCGCCATCTTCACCGCTATGTGCATTCTGAGTAGCTGATCAAGTACCCCCCGCAAATGCTACTTTTAGGATCGACGGTCAAATTTTTATTGATGGCTACATGCAAACTAACGTCGATCGGATCTATAGCCGGAATTCCTTCAAGGCCAGTCGGGGGTATAACGTTTCCTGGTATAATGTTCTCATTTTCGTCGTGGTGGCTGAGGTCATTGTCAATGTGTTGATGTGCTGACTGAGAGTTTGACATTTTTTAATCCTGTAATCAAAGAAACTTCAAAGAAGAAGTGTAAAATAGTGTGTGGTAAAAATTTTGTATCAGGCAATCACTATTATCCATAGCCCCATGGTGAGCGCTAAACTGTTTAACCTAAAAACGGATAACAATTAAATTTATATTGTGGTTTTAAGCATACGTAATTTTACTTGGCACAAACTGAGAAAAAACACAAATTGATATTGAAATTAACTGCAAATAGAAATAAAGCAAACCAAAGGAAATGTATAGGTTTGATCCTCGAGCTAGGTCGCCTTCGAATCAAACAAATATTTCACTGGAAATATGAACAAAATAATAGAGTATTGAGAGCTTAAGAAAAAGACAGTGTATTGCTTTGTATTACGTGAATATAATCTGCTTTACAAATGATCATACCCCTTTATATAGTAGGGGAGTCGTACCCTTAATACAATCCAAATAAAGTAAGAAATCCCATGATTAGCCGATTAATCAGCCTCTTCTTGATACGTTCCGAGATTTCCACCGTGATCCTCGCCCGATCGTGGATATCTTGGCTTTCCGTTATTTGGCCCGTCAGGCTTCCCTCGATCTTGCTCGATCTCTATCCTACTCGGTCTCGATCTTGGCTGATCTCAATCTCGGTTGATCCCTGAGTCACGAGCTTGGCAATCTAACTTCGTGTCACGGTGCGGTATGACATGGGGTCGAACCCTGGCCTACCAAGCCCCGGTCTCGATTAATCAAACAAAAAGGGCAAGCCCGATTTTGACCGTATACACAAGTATCTCATACAGAGGTATACATGGATATACATGTGATACATATTTAATACAAATATGATACATATGTGATATAGTAATGATACACGATGTACACACATATCATCTTTTTTTTTATATTCATCTTCCACTTCGAATTTTCAATTTAAACCACCTCAAAACTCCATCAAACCTTCCCATAATTAAGATTCAAACTCCTTAAGATGTACCCAATCTATTTCAAAAATATCCACTCAAAAGAAAGTAAAAATTTAATATTTTTTGGCTATAAATATCTAATTAGCTAATATCAATAGTATTTGACTAATATTAGTAATATATTATGAATAGAAGGGCTAAAAGATTTCTCTATGACCTTTGGTTAAGATATTCTAATTTGCATTCTACAGTTTTGACATCTCACCAATCATATTGAACAAATGATAAAGTCCTAATGAGTTTCTGCAACTCTAGTCTTTACAAGGGTCACGGGATCTAAGCCAAAGCCCTAACGCACCTATAATGGAATTCATGCTATTCTTTTGTTTGGCCGAGAAGAAAGGGAAAAAAAGTAGAATCGGTTGGTTGGTAAGTGGAATAAATAAAGATATTCTATTGGCTGGGATATCTCATGCGATAACTTTCTATATGGAATAACTAATTTCAGCATTTTAGTACAAAATAATTCTCGAGACTAATTAATACTTATAACTACCAAAATAGTTCTCGAGACTAATTAATACTTATAACCAAAAGTGGGATAAAATAATCCTGTATTTTATCCCGAATTGTTATCCCTTATCCCACTAACCAATCTCTCCGTTTCAATTTAGATGAGTTGGTTTGATTTGACACGTAGTTTAAGAAAGAAAAAAAAGACTTTTGAAATTATTGATCTTAAAAACTTAATGGGTAAAAGCTTTATGGAGCCATGATATTTGTGTGGTTATAAAAGCTTCTTATCAAGGGTAAAATAGGTAAGATAAGGAGTTTAAACTTTAATCATTTCCAAATTTAGAAATGTATTATTTATTTTGAAACAGATTTAAAAAGAAAGTACCTCAACTAATATGAAACGGAATGAGTAATTTGAAAGAGAGATATCCTAATATTCTTGTACAAGATGAGAACCTGGTAAACAGGTTAGAGAATTGATCGATTAATTATGGCCATGCATCAATAAGATTCATCTACTTCAAGTGAGATGTGACTCACCATGAGACTAGTTGTCAGTGTAAATACAAGTAGATTGATCAGTATGCGTCATGTTATTGGGCAGTTAAATCCGTTCGATCAATATTATTAATTTGGTACCACCATAGGTCGTGGTAGAATGGTAGATACATACCGTTTTAATTTGGAGATTTTGAGTTTGAGTCCTAAATATAAAAAAAGAATTTATAGCGACTTTACTCCTAAAGTGCGACTTTCCAACACAAATCTTGTTCTATTCGGGTCCAAAGGAAGTACTGAATAATACATGGAAAACCAAAAGATATTGTTAATTTACCTAATGACTAAAGATGAGGTTCGTGCAGTGCCCTTCATGGCATCGATAATTTCTAATACGTGATAATGAGTGACTAAGTAGGTGTTTGGACATAAAATTTATAATTTTTTAAGAAAAAGAGAAAGTAGTATTTAGAGTTAAGTTAAAAATATCATTGAAATTTGAAATTATGTTTTGATATACATTTCTGATTTCACTTATTTATTTTTATTTTTTAAATTTTTTTTATAATTGTGGTATTTAACCAGTTTGCACATACCTCAATTAATTTTTCCAACAAATTACACGAGGTATTTACTATCTTCCATCAGCACAAGTATCAGGTAATTTTGTCCGTTAAAGCTTACACATATGAGAGTAAGCTGCCTAGTGTTCTAGCGTGCACTTGAATTTAAATTTGACACCTCATTGTTCCTGACCCACTTCATTGACCACTAGACAACGCTCTTAAATGCAAGAAAATGCCTTGTTTATTGTAACGACTCAGCCGGTCGTTTCGAGAGTTATGGCCCCTTTTTCTCATTTCCTGCTTTTTTTTGTGTTCTTCAGCTGTATTTTTACTTACCGGGTTAGTTGGTTTGGGTCCTGAGTAGTTTTGAAGTGAATTGAGACACTTAGTCTCTTATTTGAAAGCTTAAGTTGGAAGAGTTGACCGGATGTTGACTTATGTGTAAACGACCTCGGATTTAAATTTTGTCGGTTCTGTTAGCTCCATTAGGTGATTTTAGACTTAAGAGCACGTCCGGAATGTGATTTGGAGGTTCGTAGTGGAATTAGGCTTGAATTGGCGAAAGTTGAAATTTTGGCCATTTTGGTCTGCAGTAGAAATTTTGATATCGGGGTCGGATTGGATTTTCGAAAGTAGGAATAGGTTCGTGGTGTCATTTCCGACTTGTGTGCAAAATTTAAGGTCATTCGGATATGATTTGATAGGTTTTGGCATTGTAGATAGAATTTGAAAGTTTGGAAGTTCATTAGACTTAAATCCGTGTGTAATTCGTGTTTTTGATGTTGTTCAAGATGATTTGATGATTGGACTAAGTTCGTATGATGTTGTGGGATATGTTGGTATGTTTGGTTGAGGTCCCGAGGGCCTCGGGGAGATTCCGGATGGTTAGCGGAAGGTTTGGAGCTGCTGGTTCTGGTGTTTCCGCACCTGCGGTGGGGAGTTCGCAGGTGCGATCCCGCAGAAGCGACTGAGGAGCCGCAGATGCGGCCAAGAAGGAGTTGGGCAAAGTCCGCAGATGCGAAGAGATTCCTACACCTGCGAGAGTCGCAGATGCGGGCAGATAGGCGCAGAGGCGAGATGGAGCCGCAAGAGCGAGGTAGTTTCTGCACCCGCTGTCACACCTCCTTTTTGCGCGCCCGGCCCCGAAGGGTTTAAAAATGCGCGAGGGAGTTTTTCCAATTTAAGTGACAATATTCGAAATGGGATTATTTATTTTTATTTAGAGTCGCCACTTGGGAAAGGTTTGGTTTTTGGTGTCCCAAGTCACCGGTTTATCTTGAATCCCAAATCGAGGAAATTTTCGACTTTTCCAAATGAAGTCTGCGAACCAGAAATTCTAAGTAAGGAATTCTTTTGACCCGAGGGAAGGTGTTAGGCACCCTCGAATCCCGTGGTTCTAGCACGGTCGCTAATATTGTTATAATGGCTAAATATCTGATTTAAATACATGTTGTGACTTACGTGCTTTTATTAAGTTTAAACCGCTTTTATTATCATTTATTTTTATAGAATTCCATAGTCATGAAAATGTACCTCGAACTACGTCGCAATCAATGCACCCGTAGTTGTTAATACATTTCGACTCCGTTGAGATTTGGATTCAGGTCACATCAATGTGCACCCAAGTTTAAGAATGTAATCTAATTGAGCCGCGCCTAAAGAGTCTAAGCGCGTTATTGCTTTGGGAAAGGCCATGAAATTCACTAAACGGCCTGTCCTGTATTCTAAATATTAATTATGGTTAGTTAATGAGGGCCCCGCAATTTACATTTTTATTTGGCGAGGCTCGTCTCTATTTTAGAAAGGATATCCTAAAGTGGCTACATTTCTAATGCGTTTGTCTCTAAAACTAGAAGAAAAAGGTACATGCTAATTTAATTATATGCTTGGGCCTAATCCGGATTCTTATCAATTTCTGATTAATTATTTACAAAGTGGAGAAAACATTATACTTCATGGAAAAATGCTTTAATTTGACAAAGAAATCACATACAAGCTGACGAAGTACAACACTTAACCCGAAAAAAACATCCTTGAGTCGAATTTAAATTAAATTGCTTAAACAGGATTAACAGAATTCCTTACCAAAGGATGCTACCTATGGTGTAAAAAACTTATCTTAAACATGCCTAATAAAATTGCAACCCAAGAGTCTAAAAACTGTATTGTATTTTTTGCGAGATTAAAAGGAACCGTCCAACCTATATATTCGAAACATGCTGAAGAACGAATTTGAATTAACAACTATACTAATGGTTGCATATTCTATGAATTGTAGTTACATCCTATATACCATTAAATCAATTGCATATTGTGGTTTAGAATCAGCATAAGCTTCAATCAGATACAAACTTACTAATATACTTCTCTATTGCACTGCAAACTAAAATTTACACGATTTAACGACATTTATGAAAAAGGCAGTCAGTAAACAGCGGATGATTATGACTCCTTCAGATCTTTCAATTCATGCTTTTCAATGTTACAATCAGCTACACCAATGTAAGACTCGAAATGTGTACCTGGAAATACTGAAAATGCAAAGGAGAAGAGGAAGAAGATAGGGAAATCAGCAGCAGCAAAAACAGAATAGCAGCAGCAACAACAAACGAAACAATTGGAGTAGAATCAAAATCCCAGCTAGACCAAGTCCCAGAGTAAACCAACAAACAACCAGCAGACTCAGTTGGATTTAGAAGAAATCAGCATTGAACAAACAGGTCAAGACCAGTGAAATCAAGACAGCAAATAAGAATGCAATTTCTAGTTTTGTCTGTCTGTGTTATCAAACAGAGTTCTTTTCCAGTTTTGCTGTTTTTCAGAACTTCAGCTCTCAATCTCCAAACTAAGTTTTCTGTGTGTATTCTCTTTGTCTCTGTCTGTGTGTGTGTATCTAAGTCTGTCTTCAGGTCTGTATGCCTGTCTATGTATATATGTGTATGTATTCAGGTCCCCCTTAACTGATGGAAGTCCTTCCCTTTTATAAGCCTCAAATCACCCCTTTAACAGCCTGTTTAGACAATCAGAACACCCTCCCATGTGCTACCCCTTTTCAGTTTCCACTCACTATTTAAATAAGAACACAACCCCATGATATTCCCTTGGCAGACTTACCTTTTGAGTAATGCTTATTATTTCTGAAACTAAAGCAGAATATGGGCAGCAGAATGTATTCTGACAGCACATGATGTCCATTACTTTGTAATGCACATGCTGCCCAAGGCTGAGAGATGAGTAAACAATGCTATCAACTAAATTAAAATCTGAAACCTAGCTAATAAATCAATCCTTTAAATGTCTTTCTGATTTGGCTAAACAAATTAATACCGAGTGGAAACAACATTAATCTGATTCAACAATGCTTCAGTAAATTACAAAAGCCTGAGTCAAATTGCTACCATTCTAACATGAAACCAATTGACGACGTGTATCGATTCGACTATACTAGTTAAAACACATACAATCGAAGCCAAAATCAGACATTTAACAGTATCGAACACATGATTTGAATTGTACTAACTAAGCAAAATTGTACTCGAGGAATCAGTTGATCAATCAAAATTTGAAGTTCAATTGTTCGCACAGCACATACACATATACACATTATCAGTAACAAGTAGAGGAAAGACTCAATCGAACACAGAGGTTCAGGCAAGGTGGACAGGACACAGTTGGTAAAATTCAAAACACGAATTAAAACAAAACATGAACAGACCTTTACTCAGCACATGGAATAATAAAAAAAAAAAAGAAAACAAAACTCACCTTAAATCCCGAAAAATCAAAGAGCCTCAGTTTGGATTCGAACAGGCCTTTCTTAAGGCTGAACGGACTTTAATCGAAGTGTTTCTCAGATGAGAAATACTTCGATTAAGGTCCATTAGACCTTAATCTCTTCGTCTTAAACAGATACGGAACATGCACGAGGAAACCTAGGGTTCAAAAAATCAGATCTGGGATTCGTGTTTCCCTGGTTAGATTCGGACCAAACCAAGCATGGTTTGGCCACGAGGGGGGTCTGGGGACTATCTGGTGTGAAGTTGAGGTCGATTGGTGTAAGTCAGGTTCCGACTCGAATCTTCAAATGAAGATTCGAAACGGTGGGAGGGGATTTGAGCTGAGTGGTTAACAGATCCATGTTCAGGATGGCAAGGGGGTTCTATGGTGTTAAGGGTGGTGTCACCGGCGTCCATGCTGCCGGCTTTCATGGTGAAGGTATACAGGGGCGGCTAGGGTTTGGAGGGGAAGGGGATGAAGACGAAGGCGGGGTCTTGGATAGGGGGGCAGGGTATGGTAGGAGGCTTATATATGTAATGGGTGGGTTGATCTCAGCCGTTGGATCAATCGAGATCAACGGATTGGATCTGAAGTCTTAGGAGAAACGGTGTCGTTTCATCTAAACGGGGTTTGGGTTGGTCCGGGTGGAAATGGGTCGGGTTCATCATGGGTTATGGGGAAGTGACCTTGACCGTAGGATGAGGAATGGATTAATGGCTATGATTAAAAGGCCTCATACGGCGTCGTTTAAGTAAAGGATTGGCCAGATCTGGGCCGTTCCTTTGAATCCATCAACGGCTCACAGAGATGGTGCCTGTACGACGTCGTTTAGGCGTCTTGCAGAGGGCCTGGTGGGACTAGGTCATTTGTATTGGTTTTGGGCCTGATTTCATTCAAAATTATGGCCCAAATCCAATATTTCCTTTTTACAACTTAAAAGATAAAATTTCTAAAAATAAAAATCATACCAATATTAATTAATACTCAAAAAATAACAATTATCACTTGCATTGACATTTAATTATACTAAACACTTAATGGAAAAAATACAATGAAGGATGCACACATTTTATTATATTTTCTTTTAATAAACGGATTACGGTTCACACGACATACAGACATATATATATATATTTTTTTTGTTTTTGTTTTGAATAAAACAATTGTGGGAAAATCACAAATAACTATCAACAAAAATGCCACGTAAAAATCCAACAAATGTACAGCAAGACCAATTGCTATTATTTGTTTCTTTTGGAGCGGTTGTTGCGTAAAACAAAAATCACGTGCTCATAGCTGCCCCTCTTTGTTCGGAAACACGAAGGGTTTTCGTGCAAAGATAAAGTGAGCGGATATGAGCGATTTTTGCCTATGGACTACTCCGTCTGAAGCATGTTTTTGAAAGATCTGACCGAATCTTTGCTTCAAAGATTTCCTACATATCCTGGGCTAAACAGGAATCAGGTTAATGTAGTTCGGGAAGCTTCGGTAGCTGGGACTACCATGGGATTGCAATGCTTGCTGTTACTGTTGTTGCTGTCGTCACTGCTGCGTCACTAACCGCCTTATTACAACCAAAGGAAAATTGGAACTGGACTAACTACTTATATGCATGTCAAATACGAGTTACAAGATTCCTATCTATGATTCTTTTGCGACTTGATCTTGGGTCTTAGCTGATTGTGCTTGGAGACTTTGATCCGAATCTTGATGCTTGCAAGTTGCGGCGACTTGTTTAATCTTTGGGATACTGAGTGAAACGCGACTGGAAGAGTTCAGGACCTTAATCAAATGTTGGAGTCGATCCGCCTTCCGTTTACTCTGATATCTCGGGACATCTTCTTTTTGTCTTTTTCTTCTTTGATTCTGAGTTGAGACTCATCTCGTGGGTCATTTCGATCTGTGTGGCTCGAGGTTAGACCTGCGGGAGAAAACAAACAAACGAACGAAATTTTCTGCCCCAGTTTCATTAGGAAAATTTCGTGAATTATTCACCAGGAAGTTCATAAAGTTGATGAAGGAAGATAAAAATGCTCAGTTCAGGGTTGGGGCCCTAATACCAACTAGCTGGGGAGAAGTTCAGTTTTAGAGTTGAAACTCTAATACTGACCAACTGGGGAAAAGTTCAGTTTAGGGTTTAAAACCCTAATGCTGACTGCATGGAAAAGCTCAGTTTAGGGTTTAAAACCCTAATGCTGGCTGAATGGAAAAGCTCAGTTTAGGGTTTAAAACCCTAATGCTGGCTAAATGGAAAAAAGTTCAGTTTAGGGTTTAAAACCCTAATGCTGATTGCATGGAAAAGCTCAGTTTAAGGTTTAAAACCCTAATGCTGACTAAAGGAAAAGTTAAGTTTAGGGTTTAAAACCCCAATGCAGACTAAATGGAAAAATTCAGTTTAGGGTTTAAAACCCTAATGTTGACTGCATGGAAAAGCTCAGTTTAAGGTTTAAAACCCTAATGCTAACTAAAGGAAAAGTTCAGTTTAGGGTTTAAAACCCCAATGCTGACTAAATGGAAAAACTCAATTTAGGGTTTAAAACCCTAATGCTGGCCGAATGGAAAAGGTTCAGTTTAGGGTTTAAAACCCTAATACTGACTAAAGGAAAAATTCAGTTTAGGGTTTAAAACCCTAATGCTGACTGCATGGAAAAGCTCGGTTTAGGGTTTAAAACCCTAATGCTTGTTGAAAGGAAAAATTCAGTTTAGGGTTTAAAACCCTAATGTTGATTGCATGGAAAAGCTCAGTTTAGGGTTTAAAACCCTAATGCTGGCTGAATGGAAAAAAGTTCAGTTTAGGGTTTAAAACCCTAATGCTGATTGCATGGAAAAGCTCAGTTTAGGGTTTAAAACCCTAATGCTGGCTGAATGGAAAAAAGTTCAGTTTAGGGTTTAAAACCCTAATGCTGACTAAAGGAAAAATTCAGTTTAGGGTTTAAAACCCTAATGCTGATTGCATGGAAAAGCTCAATTTAGGGTTTAAAACCCTAATGCTGGCTGAATGGAAAAAAGTTCAGTTTAGGGTTTAAAACCCTAATGCTGACTAAATGAAAAATTCAGTTTAGGGTTTAAAGCCCTAATGCTGACTGAAAGGAAAAAATTCAGTTTAGGGTTTAAAACCCTAATGCTGACTGAAAGGAAAAATTCAGTTTAGGGTTTCAAACCCTAATGCTGACTAAAGGGAAAATTCAGTTTAGGGTTTAAAACCCTAATGTTGATTACAGGAAAAAGTTCAGTTTAGGGTTTAAAACCCTAATGCTGACTAAAGGGAAAATTCAGTTTAGGGTTTAAAACCCTAATGCTGGCTGCATGGAAAAGCTCAGTTTAGGGTTTAAAACCCTAATGCTGGCTGAATGGAAAAAGTTCAGTTAGAGTTTAAAACCCTAATGCTGATTAAAGGAAAAAAGGTCAGTTTAGGGTTTTAAAACCTTAATGCTGACTGCATGAAAAAGCTCAGTTTAGGGTTTAAAAACCCTAATGCTGGCTGAAAGGAAAAGAGTTCAGTTTAGGGTTTAAAACCCTAATGCTGACTGCATGGAAAAGCTCAGTTTAGGGTTTAAAACCCTAATGCTGATTAAAGGAAAAATTCAGTTTAGGGTTTAAAACCCTAATGCTGATTGCATGGAAAAGCTTAGTGTAGGGTTTAAAACCCTAATGTTGGCTGAATGGAAAAAGTTCAGTTAGGGTTTAAAACCTTAATGCTGATTAAAGGAAAAAAGGTCAGTTTAGGGTTTAAAACCCTAATGCTGACTATATGGAAAAGCTCAGTTTAGGGTTTAAAACCCTAATGCTGGCTGTATGGAAAAAGTTCAGTTATGGTTTAAAACCCTAATGCTGATTAAAGGAAAAAAGGTCAGTTTAGGGTTTAAAACCCTAATGCTGACTGCATGGAAAAACTCAGTTTAGGGTTCAAAACCCTAATGCTGGCCGGCTGGGGACAAAGTTCGAGAATACGAAGCGACCTCTTTTTTTTTTTTTGAATTTTCCTGTTTTAGTAGAAGATAAAAAGGGAGTTTCGTGGAAACTTACCTTTCGAGTGAATTCATCATTGCCAAAGTATTTCTTGTACCCGTGTACCTTCTTCTTTGGGCGACACCTGCTTCTTGCACGATTGTCTAGGATTATACCTGTTTCAACTTTTCAGACAAAGAACAATTGTTAGTTCGGAAATGACGGTCGGTTCGGTGACCTTGATCGTTCCCAGTTGCTTTGTTGCGTCTTTATTTCTGTTGTGAAGTCCCGCCATTGATTTGATTCGAATGGCGAAACCCTTTAGACTGCTCAGGCTTGTATTTCCAGATTCTGCGATGATTTGCCTCGTAAGGCCTCTTTTTTTCTCTTTTTTTTTGTGTCCCGTTTTGCTTGGAGATTCTCGACGGGGATTTTATTTGAGGTAATCTGTGGGGATTTGTACAAAAGGAAGCTCTGTGGGGGAATATTTACAAAGTGGATTCTTTGTGTGGATTTTTGTACAATGGGGCATGCTGGGGATTTGTTTCAAAGCGGGCTTTCTAGGATTTGTTGGGGTAAGGTTGTTGGGGAATTTTTACAAAGGGACTCGCTGGGGATGTGCTGGGGAAATTTCAAACGGGGATTTTTTTTTTTGGGAGACTCTATGGGGGATTGTACAAGGGGAGACTCTGTGGGGATTCGTCCGAAGGCGGACTTGCTGGGGGAAATTTCTCTTTTTCCTCTTTACTTCGAACTCCATCAAACATCATGATTCATCAAGTTTGGACAGACGTACCAACGAAACGGGGTGTTTTCCTTCATGAAACGGAACTCCGTGAAGAAGAAAAAAAAACCTGCCACCTGCCCTTTCCGGTGTATCCTGAACTTGGGGTTAAAACATAAAAGGGATTCGAAGAGGAACAAAGAAAGGAGAAAACAAATTTCAGGAAGGGAGTGTCCCTTTTGGGACGAGAAAGACTTATCTGAGGAAGATAACGCTGGCTTTAAATGACATGACATACTCTTTGGACTGGACGCCTGACCTTCCATGAACTTGCGTTTCTCTGAACTAGTACGGATCTGTGATTCCAAACCGGTGGAACTTTGCCGAGACCTCCATGGGGTGGAGTCATTCTTTTCGGCCAACAGCGCCCTTTGAGGGTTTTCGCCGGCTGACCTCTCTCATTTCTCTTCCTGTCATCGCTTGATAGCACTCTTTGTGAGTTTTTACTAAACAAGCTCTCTCATTTTGGTTTCTCTACTCCCGTCGCCTCGTGGTGCCCGAAGGTTTTCACCGACGAGACTCTCTCATTTTATCTCTCTCAATTCAGAGTGTGTCGGTCTCCATTTGTGACGCTTATTGGTTTCCCACTATCTTTGGTAATTGATCTGAAGGCTTGTGCTTGGTAAAGAGAGGTAGATGATACTAACTTCTAAACTGCTCGACGTGCCCCGGTTTCAATTTCAGGGTGAATGGGATTTTATTGTTGGTGTGACTGAACCTCAGGGAGAGGCTGCCTACGTATCCTTTCGGAATCAAGTCAAACGTAGTTCAGGCCTCAATCAATGTTTTGTTTTGTTTTTGTTTTTTTTTGTTTGTTTTTGGTTTTTGGTTTTTGGTTTTTTGTAAGCGGCTCAAAGGTTTGTAGAGAATTGGGTAGTGTTTGGGGAGTAGTGGGGAATAAAACCTTCGTCATTTCAAATGTGTCAAGACTACTGGAGTATAATTCAGACGTAGTATCTCTTGACTGCATCCACATTTACTGCTGTTTCGGGGTCATTTCCTTCGATATCACCTAGATACAATGCTCCTTTCGGCAATATCTTCCTTATGATGTATGGGCCTTTCCAATTTGGAGCAAACTTCCCTTTTGCTTCCTTATGATGCGGCACAATACGCCTCAGTACCAACTGACCTACTTCGAAATTCCTGGGTCGGACTTTCTTGTTGTAAGCACGGGCCATCCTTCGTTGGTACAACTGTCCGTGACAAACCGCGGCCATTCGTTTTTCATCAATCAAAGTCAATTGCTCTAATCGAGTCTTGACCCACTCGCTATCTTCGATTTCTGCTTCAACAATGGTTCGAAGCGAAGGGATTTCTACTTCTGCTGGTATCACAGCCTCGGTCCCATAAACCAAAAGATAAGGAGTTGCTCCTACTGACGTGCGTACCGTAGTGCGATACCCCAACAATGCAAATGGCAACTGCTCATGCCACTGTCGGGAACTTTGGATCGTTTTCCTCAAAATATTCTTGATGTTTTTGTTCGCTGCTTCTACAGCGCCATTGGCCTTTGGTCGATAAGGAGTAGAATTCCTATGCGTTATTTTGAATTGCTCGCATACATCTTCCATCAAGTGACTGTTCAAGTTTGTTGCGTTATCTGTAATGATTGTCGCAGGAATACCGAAACGACAGGTAAGATTTGAGTGTACAAAATCCACTACAGCTTTTTTAGTAACCGACTTGAGAGTGACAGCCTCTACCCATTTTGTGAAGTAATCGATGGCAACCAGTATAAATCTGTGTCCATTTGAAGCCTTTGGCTCGATTGGTCCAATGACGTCCATGCCCCAGGCGACAAATGGCCAAGGTGCAGACATGGGATACAGCTCGGTGGGAGGTGCATGAATCAAATCACCGTGCACCTGACACTGATGACACTTCCGAACGAAACTAAAGCAGTCCTTTTCCATGGTCATCCAGTAATAACCTGCTCGAAGGATTTTCTTTGCCAAGACATACCCGTTCATGTGAGGTCCGCACACACCTGCGTGTATTTCGTGCATGATCTTTCTCGCCTCCTCAACGTCGACACATCTTAGGAGGTTGAGGTCCGGGGTTCTCTTGTACAACAATTCACCGCTCAGAAAGAAACCACTTGCATGTCGTCTAATGGTCCTCTTTTGATCTCCAGTAGCATGCTCGGGGTATTCTTGCGTTTTCAAGAACCTCTTGATGTCATGGTACCAAGGTTGCGTATTTGATCCCGCCTCGATTATATTGCAGTAACCTTGTCTTTCCCTGATTTGGATTTCCAAAGGATCGACGTTAGCGTTGCCCGGGTAGGGTAGCATTGAAGCCAGAGTAGCAAGTGCATCTGCCAGTTCATTGTGACACCTCGGGATATACCTGAACTCTATTGATGTAAAGCGCTTGCCGAGGTCCTCCACATGCTATCGGTAAGGGATAAGTTTGACATCCCGAGTTTCCCATTCGCCTTGGGCTTGCCGGATAATCAGGTCAGAATCTCCCATAATCAGTAAGTCTTCGACATCATGATCGATTGCCATATGCATGCCCATGATGCAGGCTTCATACTCAGCTGTATTATTTGTGCAAAAGAAACGAAGTCTAGCTGTGGCGGGATAATGCTGACCAGAAGGCGAGATCAAAATTGCCCCAATACCTACACCTTTGGCATTCACGGCTCCATCAAAGAACATTTTCCAAACATGAGCGTCCTCCGAGACCACTTCTACGGTGTTCACTTCTTCATCTGGAAAGTAGGTACTCAATGGCTGGTATTCCTCATCGACCAGATTTTCGGCCAAATGATCTGCTAGCGCCTGGGCTTTCATTGCCGTGCGAGTGACATAGACTATGTCGAATTTAGTAAGCAAGATTTGCCACTTCGCCAGTCTTCCAGTAGGCATCGGTTTCTGAAATATATACTTCAAAGGATCCAACCTGCTTATGAGGAACGTAGTGTGGGCTTGGAGATAATGTCTCAGCTTTTGAGCAACCCACGTGAGAGCGCAACATGTCCTTTCCAGCAGAGTGTATTTGGCCTCGTAGCCGGTGAATTTCTTGCTCAAGTAGTAGATTGCTTGCTCCTTCTTTCCGGTTATGTCGTGTTGCCCGAGGACGCAACCGAAAGAGTTCTCCAAGACTGTCAGATACAAGAAAAGTGGCCTCCCTGGTTCTGGAGGGACCAAGACTGGGGGATTCGAAAGGTATTCTTTGACTTTATCAAAGGCTTCTTGACACTCAGTTGTCCATTTAATCGCCGCATCTTTCCTTAACAGCTTGAATATGGGCTCACACGTGCTTGTCAGCTGGGCAATAAACCGACTGATGTAGTTCAACCTGCCCAACAGACTCATCACGTCTTTCTTTGTTCTCGGGGGAGGCAGATCTCTGATGGATTTTATCTTAGTTGGATCTAGCTCGATACCTCTCCTGCTTACGATGAAGCCCAAAAGTTTGCCCGACGGAACTCCGAAAGCACACTTGGCTGGGTTTAGCTTCAAGTCATACTTCCTTAGTCTCTCGAAGAATTTCCTCAAGTCTTGGATGTGATTATCCTGCGTCCTGGACTTGACTATCACGTCGTCCACATACACCTCTATTTCCTGATGCATCATGTCATGAAAAATGGCAGTCATGGCCCTCATGTAAGTAGCCCCAGCATTCTTCAAACCAAATGGCATGACCCGATAACAGTAGGTGCCCCAAGGCGTGGTGAAGGCAGTTTTCTCGGCGTCCTCTTCATCCATCAATACCTGATGATACCCAGCATAACAATTTACAAAAGACTGTATCTCGTGTTTGGCGCAATTATCAACGAGGATGTGGATGTTGGGCAGTGGGAAATTATCTTTGGGACTTGCTCTATTCAGATCTCGGTAATCTACACATACCCGAGTCTTCCCATTCTTTTTCGGTACTGGAACCACATTTGCCAACCATGTTGTATATTGGACTACCCGAATCACTCCCGTTTTCAGTTGTTTGGTGATCTCTTCTTTAATCTTGTCACTGACCTCAGTTTTGAACTTTCGTTGCTTTTGTTGGACTGGATGACATTCAGGATGAATCGACAATTTGTGAACCACTAGATCAACACCTAGTCCCGGCATGTCATCGTATGACCAAGCAAACACGTCTTTAAATTCAAAAAGAAGTTGAATTATCGCCTCTCGCGTTTTCTTGTCCGTGTGAATGCTTATTTTGGTCTCCCGGATTTCTTTAGGAGTTCCTAAATTAACCAGTTCGGTGTCATTCAGATTTGGCTTAGGTTTATTCTCAAAATGTTCCAACTCTCGGTTTATTTCCCTAAAATCCTCTTCTTCGTCATATTCTGGTTCTGAGTTCATTAATTCACAGTTAAATAGCTCGTTGTGATCTGGGCGTGAAGTCCGCAAGCATGTCATATTTAAAGCCGCATTATTATAACTGAAAGGAAAGATAAAAGGAAAATAACAAAAATCAGAACAAAAGAAAGAATGGGAAAGCAATGATTTGATTTTTTTTTTCTATTTTCTTTGGAAAGTTGGAAGACAACAATGTTTACAACTTAGGAATTCAAAACAACAATTGAAAGGAAGAAAACGTTCAAGTTATGTCCTGGAGACAACTTGTGACACAGGAAAGGTGGCAGGACAGGTCTACCCGGACTTCCGTCTAGTCGGGAATGGCGTGGCCTCCCAGTTTCGAAGTTTGGCGTCCGGTCCCACGTACAGCATCTCAGCAGTGCTTGTGCCTTCACCTGGTTGAACCATGTGAGTCTCGTAGAGCATTTCTCTCATTGCCCCACATATCTCTTCGATTTCCTCAGCCGTGAAGACCTCGTCGTCCTCTTCTTCGGTGTATCTTGGCATGATGAAAGTTTCATATAAATCTGGCAATGGTTGAGGTAACTTCCAATCCTCATTTCTCTTTTTCTTTGCCCACTCTTCGTCTCCTAGAGCGGGTTTGAAACCTAGTCCAAAAGGTTTCTTAGTGACTGGCAAGGTGATGGGTTCTGTTATTCCCTGAAGGGTTCGTCCAAGCCCTTTCCCTGGCCTAAATCCGTGCCGGATCATCTCTTTGGCCACCATAACCGAAGCATTAGACAAGAAAGGCTGGGGGCAAGGTGTTCCCTCTTCGTGCTGCTCTGCCAGTATAATCTCGAAAGCTTGATAGACCGTATGTTCGCTCCCTTCTCTCGGTTCAAGATATGGGATGGATGGGTCCCGATAGAAGCATGCTCATCTTCTCCATGGACCACGATCTCTCGGTCTTCGTACTCAAACTTCACCATCTGGTGAAGAGTGGAAGGCACAGCTCCTGCCGCATGAATCCAAGGTCTGCCGAGGAGGAAATTGTAGGATGTATCCATGTCGAGCACCTGGAAGGTTACTTCGAACTCGACTGGTCCTATGACCAACAACAGGTCTATTTCCCCCATGGTATCTCTCTTGATGCCGTCGAAAGCCCTTACGCAGACATTGTTGGGTCGGATTCTTCCGGTCCCAATTTCCATTCTTTGTAGCGTGGAGAGCGGGCAAATGTCAACATCTGATCCCCCATCCAACATTACCCGCTTGACATAGTAGTCCTAGCATTTAACTATTAGATGCAAGGCCTTGTTGTGTGCCGCTCCTTCCGAGGGTAAATCGTTCTTGCTGAAAGAGATTTGGTTGACGGCGAAGAATCTTTCTGTCATCCGCTCTAGTTGTTCAACCGAGGTTTCAACTGGCACATATGCTTCATTCAGGGTCTTCAGTAAGATCTTTTGATGCTCGGCCGACCTCATCAACAACGATAGCATAGACACTTGCTCGGGATACTTGCGCAGTTGATCTATCACTTCGTAATCCGGCATTTTCATTTGTTGGAAGAACACTTCCGCTTCTTCAATGCTTATAGGCTTCTTTGGTGGGAAGCGCCTTTGTGTGGCGTTGTTCAGCTCTTGGGTATTTGAATACCTTCCAATGAAAGTATTTTCTGGAAGTTATCCCATGACCTCTTTACCTTTGTACATTACCAAAGTCTTCTGATAATTCCACGGTACTGTGGACGAGTTGGTCATCGGCTTTTGTGGCACGCGTCCGATAAAAACTGGCTCATTCAGCCGAGGTGGTTGAATCGTCCCCCGGACCACATAGGCCCCTTTTGGCACGTACATAGGTTTTGTTTTTTGATCCCGAAGTTCTGCGTCTTCTCAGCTCGACCTCGTGGTATGTAAAGAATCCCATCCTTTACCGGTACCACTTTCTTTTCCACTTTCTTTTCAGGCTCGCTCTTTATAGCCTTGGCCTCCTCCTCCTTTCCTGGTTTCTGGTCCGTCTCAGGCCTTTTCCCCGTGTCGACAATGGCGATTATAGCTTTCAGAGCAGGGTCGAATTCTTTATCTTCGCAAATCATTCCGATCAGCGGCCCATTATTGTGAGCAAACAATGGATTGTTAGTCACATTTGGGATCTCCTCGTCCCTTAGCACTATTTTCCCTTACTCTATCAAATTCTCGACCACTCTTTTCAACGACCAACAGTCATTTGTATCATGTCCCTCGGCCCCTGAATGATAGGCGCATCTGACTCCAGCTTTGTAAGAAGGTGACGTCGGGTTTTGCCTCATTTGAGGGATTGGTTGTAATAAACCCAACTGGACTAGCTTCGGGAACAAAGTAGAGTATGGTTCACCGATGGGCGTGAAAGTCCGCCTTCGAGGTGGCTCCTGAGGGCGGAAGTTATTCTGGGGAGTTTGTGGGTAATAGTGGTTGCGGTAAGGAGGCTGATTTCTGGGAGGTGGAGCTTGGCCTCGGTTGGTTTGTTGCGGTGGATGGGCATAAGGCTGGGCATTCATGACCATATAGGGTTAATGAGCATATGCCAGATTTGAGTGGGGGTAGTAGTGTTGTGGGGTTCTTTCTGGAAAACGGGGCCTGGGATGACGATATTCCCTTGCTTCCGAGGCTGCCATGGTCGTTTCTTCCTTTTTCTTCCCTCTTGCCATTCCTCCGGACCTGCTTTGGACGGCTTGGGAGGTCGCCCTTATGGCTGCTTGACTCAGAATCCTACCTGTTTTCAGGCCATTCTCCACCATCTCTCCAATCTTAATTGCTTCTGCAAACGGCTTTCCCATGGCTGACATCATGTTCTAGAAATAGTCAGACTCTTGAGCCTGGAGAAAGGTAGTGACCATTTCCACTTCATCCATGGGAGGCTTCACCCTTGACGCCTGCTCACGCCACTTAATAGCATATTCTCTGAAGCTTTCTGAAGGTTTCTTCTTCAAATTCGACAGAGAATTTCGGTCTGGTGCAATGTCGATGTTATACTGGAATTGTTTCACAAAAT
This sequence comes from Nicotiana tabacum, assembly GCF_000715075.1. Lineage (NCBI taxonomy): Eukaryota > Viridiplantae > Streptophyta > Magnoliopsida > Solanales > Solanaceae > Nicotiana > Nicotiana tabacum. The sequence continues at coordinate 30,445,918 of NC_134084.1, forward strand.
CTCTGGTGAGATCATCCCATATATGTCATCGGGACATTTCCTGGTCCATATACCATTCTGAGGCTATCCCTACTAGACTTTCCCCAAAATATGCCATTAGCAGTTCTTCTTTTCCGCCGGCTCCCGCAATTGGTTGCAGTATTTCTTAAGATGTGCAATGGGGTCACCGTGCCCATCGTATTTCTCGAACTTTGGGGTCTTGAAACCCGCTGGCAGGTGCACGTGAGGGAACATGCATAGGTCGGCGTAAGAGACGCTCTTCTGTCCGCTCAAACCTTGCATATTTTTCAAACTTTGTTCAAGGCTTCTCATTCTCTTGGCCATCTCATTTTGTTCTGCAACTCTGGGGTTCTGATCCTGCCCAGGTGCAAGCTCGCACTGAGGCGGTGGAGGATTAGTGTTGGTAGTGAACCTAGTTGGTTCCATTGAGAATGAGGGTGCTTGGAATGTAAAAGAGGATGAGTCAAAGCTTGGCTTGTACGCAGCAGGCTGTGCCGTAGTCGGGCAGGGCAGTGCAGTAAAGATGTTCATGCTTGCATCGGTGGCTGACATTCAGGGATGAGGCTCAGAAGGCGATCCAGCAGAGAAGGCTGAGGTGGCTGGGTACCCGAATGGGGTAGCAGGATAATTTATGGGGACATTAGAAGTCCCACTTGACCTGGAGAATAATTCAGGGAATCCGGGGACGACACTTGGCGGCTCTTTCCCATTATTCCAGTCGTCCAGCATTTCCAACATGCGGAGCCGTAGGATTCTATTTTCCTCCGCAGTTGCGGATTCAGGTGTGAGGACGGCTGAGATCGAGCTCTCCTCGGAAACAGGGATTGTTTGCAACGGAATTTCTGAAGACATTTGCACACTTCCCTTTGACCTGGTGAAGTAAGTGTGAGTACTGCTTCTGGTCCTAACAAAAGGTAGTTGAACACTTCTCTTTGACCTCGTGAAGTATGAGTGCGAGGCCAGACTTTCACCAAACCAACCGTCTTTCCAAAAAACTTGAGGTACTCAACGACAAACGCACGGTTAATTTGTAGCAAACAACAGATAGGCAATCTCACGTTGGGCATGATGCACCTATACAGTTAAGTGGATTCCTACATGTTTGCTACGAGAGCATGCGTCGTTCCGGAATTTTTCCTCTTATTATTATTTTTCCTTTTTTCTTTTCTTCTTTTTTTTTTGTTTTTCTTTTATGTTTTTTTTTTTGCAGTAAAAGAAATGCGACCGGATCCGATGAGGATTGCCTACGTATCACGATGCCTACGTGAATCAGATCATTACGTAGTTCGAAACACAAATGAGCGTAAAAGAAACACTCTTTTATTGTTGAAACGGTCTATTACAAACTTCATTTTGCAAAAAGAACAAGCAAACCTTAAAAATAAACCTAGACCCAAAAATAGACTAAAATCACCTTGATGGGAAAAACAGGCAGAGGATGCTAAGATACAGACTAACTTATGAGTACATTATGGTTTTGAAAATTTGTGTCCGCGGGGCATCGTTCGGCCTCGCCGCAGTCCTAGATGTGAGATCCCTCTCAAGTTGCTCCAGCTCATGCATGGTCTGCTTGACATAACTCATCACTGCCGAAAGGACGGTAACGCTGGTCATGTTCTCACATCGTAGACATCGTTTGGTGATGGCATGGGCAATGGCCTTGGTCCTATCTCTGGTTTGCTTCTTCTCTACGAGTAGGCGTTTTATCTGATCGCTACATATCTTGAATACTTGAGCATCCTGTATATGCTGATGCTTCAGTCGCCGTACTTCCAACTTCATCTGGGCTATTGAGTCGTACCAGTATCTGCTCTTAATTTGGAAATTCTTGGCCTGATTAGCTGCTCTGATCTCAAGTGTAGCCATCTCTCTCTTCATTTTAGCAACGGTTTTCTCGTGGTCGCCTTCCAATTGATTCAAGTATCGGCGATGCTTATCTGCTCTTGTATCCCACTGTGCCCTGAGCTCTGCTATGACGTTTTTAGATTTCTCTAAATCCTCTTGCCATTCCCTGACTTTGCTTTTCAACCTTTTTATCAACTGCTCATCTGATTGACGCCTTGGCTATTTATCCGCATCCATCTTTATCTGTTTGATCTGGGCTCTGAGCATTTCGTTTTCCTGAATCAACCTGTTCCGCTCTCCCAGACCGGTGGCAGCCTGCATGTTGTGCTCATATTTCAGGCTTTCCACTTGTTGCTTTAACCTGCTAATTTCGGCGCAATAGCCTCTTTCTTTTACTAGCCAATCCCACTGTTTTTGCGATGATTCGGCGAAATTCAGGATGTGGGGCCTCTTAGCCGGCCTTTCATGCTTAAGTTCCCTTCTATACCATGCAAGGTAACCTGGCGCCGTCTCACCTTTGGCTCGATCCCGCACGCGAGTATCTGATTTCAAATATTGACACTCACTCCAGATTTGGCGAATTTTCGCTTCTGGAAATTGTCCGTTAGGACCTATCTCAACTGCTTGAGTGCTAAGATCTTCCTCATGAGGTACTGTCTGGCATCTTCCGAGCTGTCTCAAAACTCGGCAGGGCGCGTAAGGTTGAATGCTCTTGAGCCCCATCAGTAAGAAATGAGTTTCAGCTGCCGGCATATATATGACCTCATCAACAGGCAACCATCCCAGCGTCCATTGTATTTGGCTGGCAGTAAGAGCTTGAAAGAACGAGGTCCATGCCAGGACTCCTTTGGGCAAACTGATCTTTTTGGTTCTCGTGTAAAATTCTTCTATGCAAGTCTTTTCCGGGGAACCATGGCTCAAAATCTCGGAACGATGACAGAGGTGCTCGGTCATCCACATTTGTAGGAGCAAGTTACAACCTTCGAAGAAACCTCCCCCAGCTTTACAAACTGTGAGAGCTCGAAAAATGTCAGATACCACCATAGGCGCGAGAGTACTGTCACTTTGCGTGAGTAAAGTGCTGACGACCCCGGATATCTTCAAATTAATGTTTCCGTCTTTCCTTGGAAATACCAGAAGGCCCAGGAACATCATCATGAAGGCTACCCGTCTGTGTTTGTCCCACTTCTAACGAATACCTTTGCTGCACAGTTTGTTGATTGGATTATTGAATCATTCTTCATGACCGTACCTATCATATATGAAGCATGGAGTGCAAAAACCGGCAGCCAGATCTAGGTTATGGACCGTTCTGGGTATCTTCAGTGAATCTAGGAACCGATGTACCGTGACAGCTCTTGGGGCGACCAAGTATTTTTGCCTCAATGGAAGTTCGGCATTTCCGATGTACCCAGCCATTTCTTCCAAAGTCGGGGTGAGTTAAAAATCAGAGAAATGGAAAACATTGTGCGCCGGGTCCCAGTAGGTGACCAAAGCTCTTATGATATCTCCCCGAGGCTGGATTTCCAACAAACCTACGAGACCTTTCAGATATTTCTTAACCTCATTTTGTCCTTCAGTACCTAGATCATTCCACCATAGCCGTAACTTGACAAGGATTTTGGTCATTATTGAAAAATGTTCATTTTGCATCGTGCTCATCCTGCACATTTATTAAGGTGATTTTAACAAAATGACTTGACTCAATAATATTTTTCAAAGGGGACCAAGCTTTGAACACGGCCTTTAGGCACTTCGGGGACGAAGATTTTAAGGCCGTGTGGGTCAACTGGACAAAAATACTAAACAAGACCCAAAAGTGGCTGTTTATGCAAAGTCAGCCTTCCGGCGTCCCTTTCGGGAACATTCGGCTATTTATGACAAAACAGCATCACCTGACTCATTTATGAGTCTTTTAAAATTTGACACATCCTTTTCTTTTCTTTTTTTTTTTATTTATTTATTGATTTTGGCTATTTTAGCAAAAATGGGGTTGAACCCGACGAGGGTTGCCTACGTATCTCACATCCGGTGAGAATCAAACCGGCGTAGTTCGGTACATCGTGAATCAATTAAACCCAGAAAGCAAAAAAAAAAATTTATTCTTGAAAGGAGATAAGGACTAAAGAAAATCTTTGTTTATTTTTTTTTTATTTTTTTTATACATTTTTTTAAGGAATATTTGGACTATTAGTCTGAATTTATAACGGAGGTATTAGGAAAGAAACAACATTTTTTTTGAATTATGAATTTTCCGTTTTTTTTTTTACTTTTACTTTTAAAGAAATACCCTCTTTTTTTTATTTTGAGAGTGATTAAAAAAAATTATGTTTTTTTTTTAATAAATCAAACTAGAAAAAAAAAATTTAGCAAAATTCCGGCGAGGTTTTGACACTATTTGGACATTGGTTTTATTTTTTCAAAATAAGTAATTATCTCCCTACACTGCTATTTTCCATTTTTTTTAGAAACCGGTCAGCATGCGGAACCGAAGCAAATAGATGCGCAAAACAAATAGGATGCAGCAAGATGGTCTTTTCATTTCAGGTTGCCTGTCCTAGACGGGCCCAACCCCTGTGTTGAGCCCCCTAAGTCGAATGCAACATGATGCAGATAAACGTTCCTACTAGGGATCCGGCATGAAGTTTCGTTATACTAGGTTTATAACCTGGGCATTTGTTCTAGACTGTGTACCCGAGCGGACAACTCGAGTCGAGGAGGGGGCTACGTACCGGGGACCCGCGAGATCGTCCGGCTTTGTAACTTGTCCGACCTCTTTCTTATTTCAGGTATTGACACTAACAGAATAGGGAGTCTCGACCAGCGAGCTTCTCCCCGGAGGTAAGAAAAAAAGGGTTTCGGCACAATTTATATACAGTTCAGATAATATCAAAGCGGTAAAAGACAACATTTAGCACGTTATGCAAAAACATGTAATAAAGATCAGATAATAAAGCCAAATATAACAATTATTCTAAGCTCGAATTCTTGAACCCTGAACCAGTGGTTCTGGGAACTTGTCTCCAGCAGAGTCGCCAGAGCTGTCACACCTCCTTTTTGCGCGCCCGGCCCCGAAGGGTTTAAAAATGCGCGAGGGAGTTTTTCCAATTTAAGTGACAATATTCGAAATGGGATTATTTATTTTTATTCAGAGTCGCCACTTGGGAAAGGTTTGGTTTTTGGTGTCCCAAGTCACCGGTTTATCTTGAATCCCAAATCGAGGAAATTTTCGACTTTTCCAAATGAAGTCTGCGAACCAGAAATTCTAAGTAAGGAATTCTGTTGACCCGAGGGAAGGTGTTAGGCACCCTCGAATCCCGTGGTTCTAGCACGGTCGCTAATATTGTTATAATGGCTAAATATCTGATTTAAATACATGTTGTGACTTACGTGCTTTTATTAAGTTTAAACCGCTTTTATTATCATTTATTTTTATAGAATTCCATAGTCATGAAAATGTACCTCGAACTACGTCGCAATCAATGCACCCGTAGTTGTTAATACATTTCGACTCCGTTGAGATTTGGATTCAGGTCACATCAATGTGCACCCGAGTTTAAGAATGTAATCTAATTGAGCCGCGCCTAAAGAGTCTAAGCGCGTTATTGCTTTGGGAAAGGCCATGAAATTCACTAACGGCCTGTCTTGTATTCTAAATATTAATTATGGTTAGTTAATGAGGGCCCCGCAATTTACATTTTTATTTGGCGAGGCTCGTCTCTATTTTAGAAAGGATATCCTAAAGTGGCTACATTTCTAATGTGTTTGTCTCTAAAACTAGAAGAAAAAGGTACATGCTAATTTAATTATATGCTTGGGCCTAATCCGGATTCTTATCAATTTCTGATTAATTATTTACAAAGTGGAGAAAACATTATACTTCATGGAAAAATGCTTTAATTTGACAAAGAAATCACATACGAGCAGACGAAGTACAACACTTAACCCGAAAAAAACATCCTTGAGTCGAATTTAAATTAAATTGCTTAAACAGGATTAACAGAATTCCTTACCAAAGGATGCTACCTATGGTGTAAAAAACTTATCTTAAACATGCCTAATAAAATTGCAACCCAAGAGTCTAAAAACTGTATTGTATTTTTTGCGAGATTAAAAGGAACCGTCTAACCTATATATTCGAAACATGCTGAAGAACGAATTTGAATTAACAACTATACTAATGGTTGCATATTCTATGAATTGTAGTTACATCCTATATACCATTAAATCAATTGCATATTGTGGTTTAGAATCAGTATAAGCTTCAATCAGATACAAACTTACTAATGTACTTCTCTATTGCACTGCAAACTAAAATTTACACGATTTAACGACATTTATGAAAAAGGCAGTCAGTAAACAGCGGATGATTATGACTCTTTCAAGTCTTTCAATTCATGCTTTTCAATGTTACAATCAGCTACACCAATGTGAGACTCGAAATGTGTACCTGGAAATACTAAAAATGCAAAGGAGAAGAGGAAGAAGATAGGGAAATCAGCAGCAGCAAAAACAGAATAGCAGCAGCAGCAACAAACGAAACAATTGGAGTAGAATCAAAATCCTAGCTAGACCAAGTCCCAAAGTAAACCAACAAACAACCAGCAGACTCAGTTGGATTTAGAAGAAATCAGCATTGAACAAACAGGTCAAGACCAGTGAAATCAAGATAGCAAAGAAGAATGCAATTTCTAGTTTTGTCTGTCTGTGTTATCAAACAAAGTTCTTTTCCAGTTTTGCTGTTTTCAGAACTTCAGCTCTCAATCTCCAAACTAAGTTTTCTGTGTGTATTCTCTTTGTCTCTGTCTGTGTGTGTGTATCTAAGTCTGTCTTCAGGTCTGTATGCCTGTCTATATATATGTGTGTATGTATTCAGATCCCCCCTAAACTGATGGAAGTCCCTCTCTTTTATAAGCCTCAAATCACCCCTTTAACAGCCTGTTTAGACAATCAGAACACCCTCCCATGTTCTACCCTTTTTCAGTTTCCACTCACTATTTAAATAAGAACACAACCCCATGATATTCCCTTGGCAGGCTTACCTTTTGAGTAATGCTTATTATTTCTAAAACTAAAGCAGAATATGGGCAGCAGAATGTATTCTGACAGCACGTGTTGTCCATTACTTTGTAATGCACATGCTGCCCAAGGCTGAGAGATGAGTAAACAATGCTATCAACTAAATTAAAATCTGAAACCTAGCTAATAAATCAATCCTTTAAATGTCTTTCTGATTTGGCTAAACAAATTAATACCGAGTGGCAACAACATTAATCTGATTCAACAATGCTTCAGTAAATTACAAAAGCCTGAGTCAAATTGCTACCATTCTAACATGAAACCAAATGACGACGTGTATCGATTCGACTATACTAGTTAAAACACATACAATCGAAGCCAAAATCAGACATTTAACAGTATCGAACACATGATTTGAATTGTACTGACTAAGCAAAATTGTACTCGAGGAATCAGTTGATCAGTCAAAATTTGAAGTCCAATTGTTCGCACAGCACATACACATATACACATTATCAGTAACAAGTAGAGGAAAGACTCAATCAAACACAGAGGTTCAGGCAAGGTGGACAGGACACAGTTGGTAAAATTCAAAAACACGAATTAAAACAAAACATGAACAGACCTTTACTCAGCACATGGAATAATAAAAAAAAAACTCACCTTAAATCCCGAAAAATCAAAGAGCCTCAGTTTGGATTCGAACAGGCCTTTCTTAAGGCTGAACGAACTTTAATCGAAGTGTTTCTCAGATGAGAAACACTTCGATTAAGGTCCATTAGACCTTAATCTCTTCGGCTTAAACAGATACGGAACAGGCACGAGGAAACCTAGGGTTCAAAAAATCAGATCTGGGATTCGTGTTTCCCTGGTTAGATTCGGACCAAACCAAGCATGGTTTGGTCACGAGGGGGGTCTGGGGACTATCTGGTGTGAAGTTGAGGTCGATTGGTGTAAGTCAGGTTCCGACTCGAATCTTCAAATGAAGATTCGAGACGGTGGGAGGGGATTTGAGCTAAGTGGTTAACAGATCCATGTTCAGGATGGCAAGGGGGTTCTATGGTGTTAAGGGTGGGGTCACCGGCGTCCATGCCGCCGGCTTTCATGGTGAAGGTATACAGGGGCGGCTAGGGTTTGGAAAGGAAGGGGATGAGGACGAAGGCGGGGTCTTGGATAGGGGGGCAGGGTATGGTAGGAGGCTTATATATGTAATGGGTGGGTTGATCTCAGCCGTTGGATCAATCGAGATCAACGGCTTGGATCTGAAGGCTTAGGAGAAACGGTGTCGTTTCATCTAAACGGGGTTTGGGTTGGTCCGGGTGGAAATGGGTCGGGTTCATCATGGGTTATGGGGAAGTGACCTTGACCGTAGGATGAGGAATGGATTAATGGCTATGATTAAAAGGCCTCATACGGCGTCGTTTAAGTAAAGGATTGGCCAGATCTGGGCCGTTCCTTTGAATCCATCAACGGCTCACAGAGATGGTGCCTGTACGACGTCGTTTAGGCGTCTTGCAGAGGGCCTGGTGGGACTGGGTCGTTTGTATTGGTTTTGGGCCTGATTTCATTCAAAATTATGGCCCAAATCCAATATTTCCTTTTTACAACTTAAAAGATAAAATTCCTAAAAATAAAAATCATACCAATATTAATTAATACTCAAAAAATAACAATTATCACTTGCATTGACATTTAATTATACTAAACACTTAATGGCAAAAATACAATGAAGGATGCACACATTTTATTATATTTTCTTTTAATAAACGGATTACGGTTCACACGACATACAGACATATATATATATTTTTTGTTTTTGTTTTGAATAAAACAATCGTGGGAAAATCACAAATAACTAGCAACAAAAATGCCACGTAAAAATCCAACAAATGTACAACAAGACCAATTGCTATTATTTGTTTCTTTTGGAGCGGTTGTTGCGTAAAACAAAAATCACGTGCTCACACCCGCGATGATTACTGATGCGGCCTTTGGTCACAGAAGCGATCGCAGTGCTTTAAGTGTTTTTTCGTAAAAGCGGAGCTTCGTTCGCAAATATGCAATTTGTACCGCAGGTGCGATTTTGCTGGGCAGAAAGTATAAATAGAGGACTTCGGGAATTCTTCTCATTTTTACATTTTTGAACACGGGTTTTGGCGATTTTGAAGAGATTTTGAAGAGGAATTTGTGGTTTATCACTGAGGCAAGTTTCTTGAGCTTAACTATCCTTAGTAATGGTGTTTTCCTGTTGATTTCCCCTTACTTAGTGAGGTTTTGAAGTGAAAATTGGGGGTTAGGGCTTGGAAATTTGGAGAGTGAACTTTGGGGTTTTGAGTGACCAAATGAGGTCGGAATTTGGTAAATTTGATATGGTTAAACTCGTGAGTGAATGGTCTTTTAGATTTTGTAACTTTTGTTGAATTTTGAAACGTGGGTCTGTGGGCCGGGTTTGATCCAATTTTGGATTTTAACTATGAATTGGTGTTTTTCTTGCAGAATTGATTCCTTTAGCCTATATTGATCGTATTGTATTGCTTGTGGCAGCGTTCGGAGGCCGAGTTGAGAGGCAAGGACATTGCGGAGTAGGATTTTGCTCGATTTGAGGTAACGCCTTCTAACTTGATTCTGAAGGTTCGAAACCCCGAACAACATGTTATGTGGTTAGTGTTGAGGTTATGCATATGCCAAGTGAGAGTGTATGGGCTTGCACCGTGAGAATCATGACCTGGTTCATTCCATGGCACCATTTAATGATTCTTTCTTGTTGATATCCATGTTTTCATTATGTGATAAAGTAATTGAGCTGTAAACATGCTAGATATCTTGTTAGGGCTTCATGCCGATACTGTTGGGACACCTATTGGTCGTTTCTTGCTGTCATCTCACTGTTATTTTGTACTCAGTTATATTCACGCATTTCATATCATATCTCAGTTGTTATTATTGGCATAGCATATCATTGTTTCCGGGCTAGTTTTCATTACTTTGTGAGCCTGTAAGTGAGACTGGAGAGCGATGACAGAGTGAGGCTGAGAGCCTAATTATGAGTGACAGTTATGGGATCGGGCTGCATGCCAATCGGCTATATTGATTTGTGATAGCGCTTGGGCTATAGGAGCCTCTCCGGAGTCTGTAGCACACCCCCAGTGAGCGCGGATGATATTATTGAGGGATGAATTTCTTTGGACATGGATTTGTCCGAAGTATTTATATCTGGAGATGGATTTCTCCACAGGGTTGGATTACCCTTTTTCCTTGGTACCGGGTGACTTATAGTCAGTGACGAGTATGTTCCGGGATGGATTTCCCTGGACCGGATGGCCATATACGGTACCGAGTGGTTGAGTATTTATATGTACCTGAAGATGGATTTCTCCACAGGGTTGGATTGCCCTTTTTACTCGGTACTGAGTGACTTACAGTCAGTGTTGTATATGTTCCGCGATACATTTCCCTGGGCCGGATGGCCAATTCAGTACCGAGTGGTTTAGCACTTGAGAGTGGGAGTACATTGTATATTTCATATAGTCAGTGCATTGGCATGTAGAGGAAGTTGAGTTATATATCTTGTAGACATGTAATTTTTGACGCTCCTTAAGATTTTACACATTTTTAGCGTAAATATTTAGTTTAGGTTTAATATCGCTATTTTAAATAGTTTTGACTATTTTACTTTATTTTATCATAAAAATAAAAATTACAAAAATATTTTCTTTTATTTAGCTAATTAACATTTTTATCTAGTCACTTTTGTTTATCTGCTTTACATAAAATTCGAAAAAAAATACAAAAAAATAGTTCCACTTTGTTTTTAGGAATATTATTTTTTAATTTTTGCAATAATTTTAGTCTAATTCCATTTTTATCTTTTAGTACGATATTTAAAAAAAAAGTTTGTTTTAACGGTTAGTCTCATTTTAATAGTTATTTTACTTAAGTAAGATTGATTAGTAAATGGTAGTATTTTTGGTCTTGTTTTGGAAGAAGGAGTATGAAATTTGGAGCTAATTTTGTTTGGTCTTAATTGAAAAGGCTCAATTTCGAATAGCCCAAAATATTGAGCCTACACCCATTCCTCATTTGACCTAACATAATTCCTACCCCTATAAAATATAACTCATAAATTAAAATGGACCCAAGACCTAGACATAAGCGAGAACGGCAGATTCATTTTGGCTAAAAAACAAAGATCGCCTACCCCCATCTCCCGGACGAGCAGCAGACAAACGATCCTCATTTCCATGGCTGCCATTCCAAAATTCTAAGGAGGCCATCTTCTTAAAAGCTTAAGTAGACCCACAAAACTCTTGCTTCTTTTTCAAAATCGGTCGTCCAATCCTTAAGAGAACTTGGTCCAATTTTGAACTTCTACCTTATCTTCACAAAAACACTACAAATGAGAATCTAAATAAACACCAAAAAACCTTCAGCCACTACCTTCTTGGACAAAAAAAAACCAAAATTGCATCACTGCTCCTTCTTTTGTTTTAGTTGAAATGCAGCTCCAAACAACCCTTTCGTGCATATTTTCGGAAGGTTTCGAGGTTGTCGGTGAGGTTCTGCTTAAGTACGCTAGTCGTGCCTTGGATGTCGCTCTCTCGTCGGTCCAGGCGATGAAATTGGATTTCAAGTTTCAGAGTTTGTTTTGTCCTTTTTCTCCAATTGCAAAGAAATCAATAAAGGTTCAATATCTATCTTCAATCTCTGTTATTGATCTTATTTGTGCGTCGATTTCGTTGAAGATTATTTGTTGTATTTGTTTTACCTAAATCATATGTTGCTTAGAGGATGATCTGTTAAGTAAGGTTCTACTCTTTTGAGATAGAAATCTGATTTCTAACTTTAATTTCCATAGTTACACAAGTATCTATTGTTTAATAAAATTTTAAGAAAAAAAAAAAGAAACAAGTGGGAGTATTTTTTTTTTTTGGTAAAAAAAAAATGGGTATAAACTGGTGTTTAATTGTTAATTCACTGACGGTGTGCATTAAAAGGAATCTGGTCTAGATGTAAGTTGATCCATTTTTTGTGATGGAGGGCAAATATCCGCATGATATCTCGAGCAATGTTGAACTTCTTATTCCCAATGGCTTCTGATTCTGAAAGTTCTTATTTAGATGTAGTTTCTTATTTAGATGTAGAGAGCTTAGATTGCATTTTGTTATTCCTACTTGAAGCTTTATCCAATAAAAAAATATTAATCAAATACTATAATTTTTTTATAACTATTTTTTCCATAACTTATGGCCCACACATAAATAAAATTAGTATAGAAAATGCTTCGAACTTTTGTAATTTGCTTTAGGCGTGATTAATAAATAAATCTTCGTGACCATGAGTACGGTTCCCATGGCATAGTTGCGATACATAACTCCAAATCCGGGGGTACATTTCATTTGGCCCGGTTTTAATTTTCTAACAAGGTTAAATAGAACGTATCGTGAATCACGGGTGCATTTCATGTAGCGTGTCTTGCGATGTGTTTTAAATAACCTTGAAATAATTCCTTAAACAAATAAAAGCGGTTTTAAAGTTAAAAATGCGCATAGGTTTAAAATTGTTCTAAAATTAGATAATACGCCAATTGTAATAGTTTGAGCGACTGTGCTAGAATCACGGAACTCGGGAATGCCTAACACCTTCTCCGGGGTTAACAGAATTCCTTACCCGGATTTCTGTATTCGCAAACCGTAAATAGAGTCAACTTCCCCGATTCGGAATTTGAACCGGTGACTTGAGACGCCATAAATTTCCCAAGTGGCGACTCTGAATCTTTTAATAAATAAATCTCGTTTCGACTGTCCTTAAATTGGAAAAACTCCCTTTATACCCTTTTTCGGGGGTGTAGGTAAAGAGGAGGTGTGACATATCTTAAAGTGTTCAGATCTGTAATTACCTTATTGTTTTGAGTTGTCTATTTAACTGAAAGCATGCCTACGTTTTTGTACGTTGTCGCTATTATATTTTTTGAGGTTAAGTTCGTCACTGTCTTTCAGTCCATTGTTTGGACTAGTTACTTACTGAGTTGGTGTACTCACGTTACTCCCTACAACTTGTGTGCAGATCTAGGCACTTTTGGACCCAGTGGAAGCTGCTGATCGAAGCTTCAGACTTAGGAGACTATCGAGGTATCTATACGGTGTTCGCAGGCCTTAACTCTCCCTCTTTATCTCTAGATGTATTTTAGTTTATTTACTTTAAATATTGTAATAGACTATGTTCTCCTCTAGACGCTTATGAACTCAGTGACACCCCGGTTTTGGGCAGTTGTATCGAATTTTGAATTTTATTTTATTTTCAAAAATGTTCCTTAATGAATTGCCTTTTCCGTGTCTATTGTGTAAAAAAAATTCTATTGCGGTGTTGGATTATTGAGTTGAAGCTAGCCCAGTTCCACGATCTGCACCATCATGACGGGTCGAGTTTTGGATCGTGACAATTTGGTATCAGAGCCTAGGTTACATAGGTCTCACGATTCATGAGCGGGTTTAGTAGAGTCTTGCGATCGGTACGGAGATGTCTGTACTTATCTTCGAGAGGCTACAGAACCCTTAGGAAACTTTACATTCTTGAATTCTTGTCGTGCAAATCTGTTGATTCTGGTAACTAAACTTTTGTTATTCTATTCTCTCACAGATGGTGAGGACATGTGCTACCGTTTAGGGTGGACAACCACCAGTACCACCAGTTGGGGCCGCGAGAGGCCGTGATAGGGGTAGGGGTGCAGCCCGCACAGCGGCTAGGGCAGCACTTATAGATCCACCAGTCGCCCCAGTGCAGGATCAGGTTTCGGTGGTAGATGCCTTAACTCATATTTTGACTGTGTGCACCAGTCTTGCTTAGGCAGTCTCTATTCCAGCCGCAGCAGCTACTTCTCAGGTCGGGGAAGGTGTTTAGACTCTCGCCGCCTGCACACCAAAGCAGGTGGTGCAGGGACTTCAGACACCGGGGGCACCACCAGCCCAACCGGTTGCACCTGCTCAGGACTATGTGGTTAATGTTGTGCCTGATGATGAGCAGCGTAGATTGGTGCGGTTTGGTAGACTTCAGCCTCCGGCTATCAGTGGTGTAGAGGATGAGGACGCCCAGGATTTCTTGGATAAGTATCAGAGATTCTCAGTACAACAGGTATTATGGAGACTAGTGGGGTCTCGTTCACTGTTTTTCAGTTCTCTGGAGCTGCCTTCATTTGGTGGGAGGCTTATGAGAGACGTAGGCCGGTTGGTGCAGTACCGCTTACATGGCAACAGTTCTCCGTTCTCTTCCTAGAGAAGTATGTGTCGCAGTCCCGCAGAGAGGAGCTATGTAGGCAGTTTGAGCAGTTGAGACAAGATGATATGACTGTGACACAGTATGAGATAAGATTTTTGTAGTTATCCCGTCATGTTTTTTTGTTGGTTCCCACATACAGAGAGAGGATCAGGAGGTTCGTTGATGCCATCGCGTATTAGCTGTGAATTTTTATGACTAGAAAGAGGGTGTCTGGTGCTTCTTTTGAGGAGGTTGTTGACATTGCTCCGGAGATTGAGTCTGTTCGTCGCCAGAAGTAGGTTGAGGGGGAGGCCAAGAGGCCTCGTGTATCAGGTAGTTTTGGTAGAGTTCCTTCTGGAGGTTAGTTCACCACGGCAAAGGTCGTCTCTTTAGGCATGCTTAGATGGCTCGCCCAGTTCACCGTGGTGCTATCGGATTTATGACATTTGGGAGGACAACTCATTCTCTTTTAGGAATTGGGTTTGAATTGAAGAGTCGTCATCTCATGATTAAAGTACATTAGGACACTATAAAAGGGTTTGTTTTGGATAACCAGAGATTGGGTAAGGGCTTGAAATTATCCCAAGGGGAAGGTGTTAGGCACCCCTCAGGATCTACTAGTGTGGTTCCCGTCCAGACTATTGTTATGAACTTGGGTTCAAATAACACGTAAACAAATAAAGCTTCAAATGTGAGGGGATTTTCACATAAGGGTTTATAAACAAATAAAGTTGGAAAGAACTAAAAGAAAGCTAATTTTTTTAAAAATAAGAGTTTGAAATCTTTAGAAGAAACAAAGAAACAAAGGGAAAGGGGAGTCCTATGTTTATTAATATATGGATCACCCCACACAACATCTGGTAATCACTCCTCAGTGAGGGGCTACACATAATGTTATCGCGTGGTCATCATATCCATATCTACCTTTTCCCACCCCATTAAGGTATTAAAGCGCGAAATGGTCTCATTTACTTATTGCATGCTATTACCCGTCCCAATCCTATCAGTCCCATAGGTATTTAAGACTACTAATCCTAAAAGGGAGGGATATTAGGCTTATTTGTAATTTCAAAAGCAGAATTCTAAGGCGACATACAAAACACGTATAGCAAGTTGGGGGAGGCACATAACAAGTAAAAGGCTCAGATATACCTCCTTTGACAGAGAAGCACATAATTTCGCTTGTCTTGCACATACTGCTTAGGGTCTGATTAAAACTTATAGGTTGAGGCAGACTGATTTATTACATAGTTCAGATAAGAAGCCCGAATCAGGCCTACCTGCTAGTTGTAGCTAATAAAATCTGATTTAGTTTATAATTTTAGCCCTAAGGCTTGCCTAGGTGTTGGACGATGATCCTATAGGCATGACATCTATTGATTTCAGAAACAATGAAGTGAACTGAATACATACTGATTTAAGAGAAGTTGTCAGTCGTTAAAAAAAAAAGCAAATTTTTGCAAAAGTTTATAGGTTCTGCAAATGGTGTGTCATTATTACTGGTTTTAGACTTATAAGTGAGTGAAGCGATTCATACTTGAGTAATAACTCCTATAGACATGCTTTCTATGCCTGTTGATTTTAAACCCCTTTTAACAGACATGGTAAAATGAAGAAACCCTATAAGCATGATATCTAGATGCTGAATTTCATTTAAAGCCTATGATTGATATCTAATTGCAGTTGATTGATTAAGACCTATAAACCTGATTGCCTGATGAAGAATGGATATACAAGATTCAGAAGGACCTATAAGCATATTTCTATACGCATAATTCAAATTTCCTGGTACCCATGAACATTATTTCTATATGAGAGAATGCAGAATTCCTATAGACATGGTATCTATGTGAGAAATGCAGAAATCGGGAATATCTATAGGCATGATATCTATGTGAGAAAAGCAGAAATCAGGAATATCTATAGGCATGATATCTAAGTGAGAAATGCAGAAATACCTATAAGCAGGATATCTATGTGAGAATGCAAAATTTCAGAAGTACCTATAGGCAAGATATCTACCCTTTGCATACTTAGTTACTCACCCTTTTTACTAACCATCCCCAAGAGTTTATTACAAATTATTACAGCCCAGAATGAAGTAAAAGAATACATCAGAGATTAAAAGGTACAACCAAGGAGAGCCTAATTCAGACTTCATGTCTAAAATATGAGGTAAACCAACTCTAAGAGATCATGATCCAAAGCCTTTCTCCCATTTGGATATGTCAAAGTTCCCTAAGAGCCTCAAAGGGGACTCCGGGCAATGCTAACACCCAAATGTGTTACCAGATTTGGACGGGTGCAGTGTGGAAAGGCCAGCCCGCAAGTGTCCAATCTCAGAGGGAATTCAAGGTCCCAAGGCAAGGCTCACAAGAGGGGGGCAAAACTTAAAGACTAAGAGAGAGTGCAAGTGTAGAAACAGAACTCTGAGAAAGGGAAAAGGGAATGGAAACAATTACAAATAAGTACACATAGGGGTATAGGGGAATGAGATTCATAGCAGAAACAAAACAGAAAGAGATCAGCATGCTAATTGAAATATTGAGCTCTACAAAAATAGTAAGTAGTCATAGATACACAAACTATAAATAAACACATTGTTGTGATGCTTAAGCTTAAATCAGGACATACCAGTTTCAAAGAAACAAGTAGAGAAAAATAGTAGGTCTTGTAAATAGGCCACAGTGCAGACAAGAAGAGAGAATATTATTGTGTAAGTGTGAGTCAAGAAGACTGTCAATTGTGATAGTGTGTTTGTTGAAAGAGTCATGCATTTATAGTGTGAAAATCAGGCGGAAATAAGGTAAGAAAGCAGTTAAGGAACTGAATATCAATTAAGAATCAATTACACAAGACTTCCTTTAATC
Organism: Nicotiana tabacum; assembly: GCF_000715075.1. Classification (NCBI taxonomy): domain Eukaryota; kingdom Viridiplantae; phylum Streptophyta; class Magnoliopsida; order Solanales; family Solanaceae; genus Nicotiana; species Nicotiana tabacum. Next base: position 30,462,903 of record NC_134084.1, read on the forward strand.
AAGGAATTCAGATTCAAACGGGTAAAAACTATTTAAGGAAAGAAATTAGCTAAGCACTTTGTGCAAAGTAGGCAATTAGGGGTAAATACATAAGAGAGTTATTTAAGGATAGAATTTGAAATACGCGGTTGTACAAATAAGGTAATAAAATCAATTAGTAGCCAGTAAATCAAAGGGTCTGAGATTTTGCAATTACTGGTCCATGAATGAACCGAGTCAGAAAAGATGAGAAAAGTTTTTTTTTTATCTTAAGTCGAATCACAAGGAAATCAGCAAACAATGAAAAGAAATCAATCAGACCTGCTCAGAAGGAAGTCTGAATTGGTCACAACTTTGAAAGACACTTTAGAGGGAAGTTCTTCATATATAAAAAGCATACAAACATGTTGAGTTGAAAGAAGATGTCATGCCTTTGCAAAAATCAGTAGGTAATGGTTGTCACATAAGTCAGTAATGCAGAAGAGAAATAGCATCCAGTAGTATACAAAAGGTCCAATGCAAAAGGTCTTAGAAAAGTTTAGCAAAAAGTCAGAATCATATGAAAACAAGGATGTCCAAACTCAGTTCAGAGACTCGAAATTGGTCTGAAAGAGTTAGGGGTTTTTTGAAATAAAACTCTAGTTCAAGCAAATCACATAGCCAAACTTGGAAGAACCCCCAAATTCTAGGGTTTCCACCATTAATCGAGTGCAAAGATGAGAGGGCAAGTAGTTAAATCGAAACAAATTCAGAGGTCTCGGAAAAGAACTGAAACTTCTAACATGTTTCTTTTAGCAACAAAAACTCATGAGAAACATGATAGAAAAGTAACATGCAGAACATAATAGAAGAGCTCAAAGAAAATAGAGTCGAAGAAACTAATTTGAAACATAATGGGAAAATTGGTAAGAACAGTAGGATAAGCACACAAGAACACAGTAGAGAAAAATACAATAGAAAAAGCATACGAGAACACAGCATAGGAAAATACAGTAGAAGAAGTATACAAGAACACCGTAAAGAAGCATACAAGAATACAGTAGAGGCAAATACATATAAAAAGAAAAAGAAAGTCAGAGAAACATTTAAATACTTTCAGAAAAAACCCTAGGCCGGAAAAGAGATGATTTTGAAAGTAATTTTTTGAAAGAAAAGTCAGGAAAATCGTTTTACAAACTTAAGGAAAGCATGGATCTGGAACAGATCTAAGAAGATCAGAAAAATCTCGAAGGGTTAGGGTTTCAGAAGAACCCCAGTAGTGAGAAAGGCTTGGAAAGGTCACTGATCTGAGCCGGAGAAGTCAAAACTAGGCTCGAAGCAGGCATGGCTCACCGGAGCAGGCCAAAGATGGCCATAGATCTTGAATCAAACGAAGCCTAGACCAAGCTTCTTCGTGGTCAGGCCTTAAATCTTCAGAAATCAGGCGTGTGGGAGTCAAAGGAGGTCGGTGTAGGACTCTGATGTCCTTGGAAGCCATGGATTCTGGTAGTTTTAGGGTGGAAGTGGTGAGAGACGGCTAGGGTTTGAGAAACTTCGAGAGAGTTTGAGAGAATGGGGGTTCAAAGGTGGCTACCGGTGACAAAATAATTAGGGTTGGGGGTGTTGGTAAATTAAAAAGGAAAGGGAGAACGTTAGATCAACGGCTGTGATTTAAAGGGGGTCGGGTGGGTTATTTTTAAAGGTCGGGGTCGGGTAATTTTGGAATTGGGCTGGGCAATTGAAATTGAAATTGGGTTGGATTAGGGGTGCCAAATCTGGCCAAAAACGAAATAAAACCAGGCTAACATTTAAATAGCCATTTTCCCTTATTTATTTTATAAAAAATAGTAAAATAATTTCTGAAAACAAATTAAAGGTACTAAATTAATTAATAATATATAAATAATAGACTAAAAATACTTGAGCCAATTTTGTAATTATAAACGCAATTAAATCTTAAAGTAGGTTAATATTGCAATTATATGCAATTTAGCTTTTTTGAAATACTAAATAAATTTGTAAAAATGTGCAAAAATCATACTAGCTATATTTTAATATTAATATGAGAATTCAATAAACGAATTACCAAAATGCCAACTTTGGGAACACTTATTGGGTTTTTCTTGATAAAATAGTGCAATAAAATTGACTTTAAAATCTTTAAAAAATTGAGAAAAATAATAGGACTTATATATGTATATACATGCAATTTTTTTCATATAAGAATACAGAAAAAATTGGGTATCAACAGCTGCCCCTCTTTACCCGGAAAGGATGAAAGAGTTGTCGGGTAAAGATATGATGGTCAATTTTGACCGAACTAAGGGGGTTTGAAAAGGTTTGTCCGCACCCTAGCTTCTGAGCTGCCTACATATCCCTGGTCTTATAGGAATCAGGTCACATGTAGTTCAGGATCCGTCGGCGAAATATGCCGATGGAGACCTTTCAAGAACGGCCGCAATATTCAAGTTGGGATGAATGGTTAAGGTCTAATAGGGCCGCGGGAACTGGAGCTGAATCGCTCCTGCCGAGATGGTCGTTGCTCGCCGGCTTACCTGCAAATAAGCAATACAAGCATATATTGTGCGTAAATTTAAACATGATGCAATTTCCCGTCGGACCATGAATGTTGTCTTTGGACGGTTAGGATGGCGTTCTCAGACCATGACTTCCTGGGCCATGAAGCGTATGATAAAGGATTCGCAGGCCATGAAATGATGCTCTTGAGCTATGAGAATTATGCCTCCGAACTATGATGCCTTTGAATAATGATATGCAAGAGATTAAAAGGGGTCCTCAGGCCATGGCATGGCGTTCTCAGGCAATTAAAATGGTGCCTCCGAACAATGACGCCTTTGGACAATTTTGGCGATCTTTCAGCCCATGAAATGCAATAAGAGACGATCTTTCAGCCATGCAAACGTAAAATAAAGCGGCGATATTTCAGCCATGCAAGTGTGAAAGTGGCGATCTTTCAGCCATAGAATGCAGTAGGTGGCGATCTTTTAGCCCATGAAATGCAATAAGTGGCGATCTTCCAGCCATGCAAGTGTAAAATAAAGCAGCGGTTTTTCAGCCATGCAATGCAGGAAATATAGATGGGGACAGTGCTTAGTCTCGGAAGGCAGAATAGTAGCCTTATGCAATGCAGGAAATGCAGATGGAGACGGTGCTTAGTCGCGGAAGGCAGAATAGTAGCCTTATGCAATGTAGGAAATGCAGATGGAGACAGTGCTTAGCCTCGAAAGGCAGAATAGTAGCCTTATGCAATGCAGGAAATGCAGATGGAGACAGTGCTTAGTCTCGGAAGGCAGAATAGTAGCCTTATGCAATGCAGGAAATGCAGATGGAGATAGTGCTTAGTCTCGAAAGGCAGAATAGTAGCCTTATGCAATGCAGGAAATGCAGATGGAGACAGTGCTTAGTCTCGGAAGGCAAAATGGTAGCCTTATGCAATGCAGGAAATGCAGATGGAGACAATGCTTAGTCTCGGAAGGCAGAATAGTAGCCTTATGCAATGCAGGAAATGCAGGTGGAGACAGTGCTTAGTCTCGGAAGGTAGAATGGTAGCCTTATGCAATGCAGGAAATGCAGATGGAGACAGTGCTTAGTCTCAGAAGGCAGAATAGTAGCCTTATGCAATGCAGATAATGCAGATGGAGGTAGAGTTTAACCTCGGAAGGTAGAATGACAGCCTTATGCAATGCAGAAAATGTAGATGGAGGTAGAGTTTAACCTCGGAAGGCAGAATGGTAGCCTTATACAATGCAGAGAATGCAGATGGAGGTAGAGTTTAACCTCGGAAGGCAGAATGGTAGCCTTATGCAAGAGATAAATGGTAATAGAGTTTTCTTAGCTGATGCGATATTATTGCCGTTGGGGATATCGTGTGGGGATAGCAACTGTGAATAGGTGTGACGGTTCTGAGAGTTGTGTTCCTGATCAATATGAGTGTATAATGTATTTGATGATTTTTGCGACTCGGGTACCTGCATCCAAAGAAAAATCGTGAGTTCTGTAGAGGGAGGAGGTTAGTTCGTATCCCCGTTGGCTTTGCTTGACCTGCTCGGCTATGATATTGTGCGTATCACTGGGGTAGCATTGCTAAACAAAGCAATTTAAGAAATAAACATGCATGATCTTAGTAGAGAAAGTGTAACATAAATATACAATTAATAAAATCATTTTCTTTAGATGAACCAACGACTGCGACGTGGTCCAAGACATTGCAACCCTTCTTGTTGCGGAATTTTGATGGTCCTCCTCAAAATTCTGTCCTAGTTTACTGGGTTGCTGCTCCTGACTGCTGCTAGCGATAAATGGCTGAAATCAACTTCGGAATTTTGAGGGTCCTCCTTAAAATTCTGCCCCGGTTTCCAATAGCGAGGGAAAATAAAAATTGAATTGTGACCGAACCCATAGGGCTGCCTACGTATCCCCTCTTAAACAGGAATCAGGTGAGGCGTAGTTCAAATTACATCATACAAGGAAAGCATAAAGGTTACACATAGTATCGCTTGACTGCGTCTAAATTGATAGGCTTTGGCCAAACTTCTCCGTCCATTTCTGCAAGTATGAGGGCTCTTCCTATTAGAAACAGGTGAACCATGTATGGACCCTGCCAGTTGGGAGAGAACTTCCCTTTGGCTTCATCCTAATGCAGGAAATTTTTTTCAACACCAGCTTCCCCGGCGTGAATCGTCTCGGCTTGACTCTTTTGTTGAAGGCTTTGGACATTCTGTTCCGATAGAGCTGACCGTGACAAACTACATTCATTATCTTTCCGTCTGTAAGAGCTAGTTGTTCGTAACGACTCTTCACCCATTCTGCATTGTCGAGCTCAACTTCCTCTATGATCCTTAGGGAGGGAATTTCTACTTCAGCGGGAATGACTGCCTCTGCACCATAAACCAGCATATAGGGAGTTGCTCCGGTCAATGTGCGGGCTGTGGTGCGGTACCCTAATAAAGCAAATGATAGTTTCTCGTGCCACTTCTTATGCTTTTCTATCATTTTCCTTAGTATCTTCTTGATATTTTTATTGGCGGCTTCTATGGCTCCGTTCATCTAAGGTCTGTAGGCTGTAGAATTCTTGTGTTTGATCTTGAAGGTTTCACACATGGCTTTCATCAGGTCACTGTTGAGGTTGGAGCCATTATCGGTAATGATTGACTCTGGAATTCTGAACCGACAAACAATACGGTCGCGGACGAAGTCTGCCATGACTTTCTTGGTCACTACTTTGTAAGATGCTGCTTCGACCCACTTGGTGAAATAATCAATTGCCACTAGGATAAACCTGTGTTCGTTTGATGCGGCAGGTTCGATTGGTCCGATAACATCCATTCCCCAGGCGGCGAACGGCCATGATGAGCTTGTTGCATTAAGCTCATTTGGAGGCACCTTTATCATGTCTGCATATATCTGACAGCGATGGCACTTTCGGACATACTGGACGCAGTCCGTTTCCATAGTCATACAAAAATAACCAGCCCGGAGTATCTTCTTGGCTAAGACAAAGCCGTTCATATGTGTACCGCAGGTCCCAGCATGGATCTCTTCTAGTAGCATAGATGCTTCCTTCGCGTCGACACACCTCAGTAATCCCAAATCCAGAGTCCTCCTATACAGGATTCCTCCGCTATGAAAAAAGTTATTAGACAATCTTTGGAGCGTGCATTTCTGAGTGGTGTTTGCAAGCTCTCAGTATTCTCTTTTTGCCAAATATTCCTTGATATCATGGAACCAAGGCGTTCTGTCTGCTTCTTCTTCGACATGGGCACAATAGGCTGGCTGATCATGGACCTTTACTGGAATGGGATCAATGAAGTTCTTATTGTGATGTTGTATCATGGATGATAGGGTAGCCAATGCATCGGCGAACTCATTCTGGACTCTAGGAACATGTTGGAATTTTGTCTTTGTGAATCTCTTTCTCAACTCCTGTACATGATGCAGATAAGGGAGTATCTTGGAGTTTTTGGTTGCCCATTCTTCTCGGACCTGATGTATGAGCAAGTCTGAATCCCCAATTACTAGCAACTCTTGGATGTTCATGTCAATGGCCATTTTGAGACCTAAGATGCAGGCTTCGTATTCGGCCATGTTGATGGTGCACGGGAACTTGAGTTTGGCAGACACCAGATAATGCTAACCAATTTTTGACACTAGGACTGCTCCTATGCCAACTCTTTTGAAATTTGCTGCTCCATCAAAAAATATTCTCCAACCATCATAGGATTCTGCAATGTCTTCTCCTATGAATGATACCTCTTCGTTAGGAAAATACGTCTTTAGGGGTTCGTATTCTCCGTCCACGGGATTCTCGGCAAGGTGATCTGTCAATGCCAGTCCTTTGATCGCTTTCTGAGTCACGTAGACAATGTCAAATTCACTCAACAGGATTTGCCACTTGGCTAGCTTGCCGGTAGGCATGGGTTTCTGAAAGATGTACTTCAAAGGATCTATCCTTGATATGAAATATGTGGTATAGGCACAGAAGTAGTGCCTTAACTTCTGAGCTACCCAAGTCAAAGCACAACAGGTGTGCTCTAACAGAGAATACCGGGCCTCGTACGGGGTGAACTTCTTACTAAGATAATAGATGGCCTGCTCCTTCCTCCCCATTTCTTCATGTTGCCCCAGAACACAACCGAAAGCTCCATCTAACACTGCAAGGTAGAGTAATAGAGGTCTACCTGGCTCGGGTGGGACCAAAGCTGGTGGTGTTGATAGGTATTCTTTAATTCTATCGAAAGCTTTTTGGCAGTCATCGGTCTATTTGGTAGCGGATTCCTTCTTCAACATCTTAAAGATTGGATCACAGATAACTGTAGATTGATCTATGAACCGGCTGATGTAGTTGAGTCTCTCCAAGAAACTCATTACGTCCTTCTTGTTCTTTGGTGGTGTCAACTCTTGAATAGCTTTGGCCTTTAATAGATCCAGTTCTAGTCCTCGGCGACTTACAATGAACCCAAGTAGTTTTCCGGCAGGAACCCCGAATGCACATTTTGCGGGATTCAGTTTCAGGTTGTACCTTCTCAATCTATTGAAGAACTTCCTCAAATCTTCCATGTGATCAGTGGCTTTTTTGGACTTGATGATGACATCATCTACATATACTTCGATCTCCTTGTGTATCATATCACGAAAAATAGTAGTCATGGCCCTCCTATAGGTGGCCCCTGCATTCTTTAACCCGAATGACATCATCTTGTAGCAGTACATCCCCCACGGCGTAATGAAAGCCGTTTTCTAAGCATCTTCTTTATTCATCCAGATCTGATGATATCCTGCAAAACAATCCATGAATGACTGCAACTCATGTTTGGCGCAATTGTCAATCAGGATGTGTATGTTCGGCAAGGGGAAGTTGTCTTTCGGACTGGCCCAGTTGATATCCCGGTAGTCGACACAGACCCTGACCTTCCCATTCTTCTTCGGTGCTGGCACAATGTTGGCTAACCATGTCGGATATTCTACTACTCTGAGAACCTTAGCTTTGACCTGCTTAGTGACTTCTTCCTTGATTTTCAGACTCACGTTAGGTTTAAACTTTCTGAGCTTTTATTTTACCGGTGAACATGTCGGATCAGTTGGTAGTTTGTGTTCCACAATAGATGTACTCAGACCAGTCATGTCATCATACGACCAAGCGAATATGTCCTCATACTCCTTTAGAAATTCTGTGTATTCTTCCTTTTCTGGTGGTGACAAATGAATGTTGATTCGAGTTTCTTTGACATTTTCTGCATCTCTTAGGTTAATAATCTCAGTCTTGTCCAGATTGAACTTAGATCTGTTCTCAAAATTCTCAACTTCTTTAACAATCTCTTCTGGTATATCATCTTCCTCTGAATCTATGTCTGTTTGTTGCGTTGTCTTATTGCAGGTTACAATCATTAGTTCATCAAGATAAGTAATAGTAATGTTGTATAAATAAAGTAATGAGAAAAAATAATAAGAGTACGATTTATAAGGAAGCCGAAATGCTTTGATAAATTCCATAACTATTTTGAACATTTGAAGATCTTATTGCGAAAATTTAAAATGCGAAAGGAAAGTCAACTAGTAAAATAGAAGATAGTGCATGATGCTTTGTTCAGCCTTGCTACCCCGAGGCTTTTCGGGCTCTGGTGGTTCTGATGGTCCAGTTATTGAGGCATGATCCTCTGCTTACTGCCTGTATGGAAGGGCCTTCCTCCCCTCCTCCTCGAAAATAACACAACAATCCATATCATCGTCTTCTAGGAACAAATTCCTCACTGCTTCCAGTGCTTCCTCTTCTTCTGTCCCACAAATACTCGGCTGGCTGGAAAGTCTACTCCGAGCGTAGTATTGGCTGCTCCAGCAAATAGTAAGGACTGCGCCATGGTGGCGACCAGTTGTTAAACTCGTCCCAAGTGTACTCATATCCTAGACCAAAGGTGGTACCATGTTTCTTTAGTTTGATAGGCTTAGCGATTTCTTGGAGGTTCTTGCCAAGTCCCTTGTCAGGTTCATATCTGCTCCAGTTCAATATGCTTTCAATTTTGTTGTCCCACCACTTATCCTTGTCAACAGCGTTGACTTGCTCAATGTGGTGATAGGTCTCCCCGCCTATCTTTCTTCTGCCTCCGATCGCTGGGATGGTCTGACGACTGTATATGGGATTTCTACCGTCGCCATGAATGGTCACCTCTTGGTGGTTCCACTCAAACTTCACTGCCTGATGCAGTGTTAATGCTACAGCCCCAGCGGCATGAATCCACGATCGTCCTAACAACAAATTGTAAGATGCCGGCATGTCTGTCACTTGAAAATCAATATTGAACCAAGTCAGCCCCATATGCAAACACATGCTGATTTCCCCAATGGTGGACCTTTGGGAACCGTCGAAAGCTTTGACGTTGATGGCCCCGTCCTTGATCTCGTGCAGCCTCTTTCCCAACGTTCTAATTATTACCAACGGACAAATGTTGAGGCTGGACCCTCCATCAATCAGGATTCTAGTGATAAAATAATCTTCGCATTGCACGGTGATATGCAACGCCTTGTTGTGACTCAACCCTTCTGGTGGCAACTCATCTTCATGAAAAGTGATCTTGTGACTTTCCAATACCTACCCTACCATGTTTGCCATCTCTCCTTCGGTGATGTTGCTCGGTGCATATGCCTCATTTAGCACCTTTAACAAGGCATTCTTGTGTGCATCGGAACTCTGTAGCAAAGCTAGGATAAAAATCTATGTTGGCATTTTGTTCAGCTGATCAATGACCGAGTATTCCTTGGCTTGTATCTTTCTCCAGAGATCATCGGGCCCGGTTTCAGTGATGGCTAGCCAACTAGAGGCCTGCTTACTCAACTCAGCTAAATGCACTAGAGTATAAACTCTACCGGTTCTTGTCATACCCTGTGCCGCAACGGTTTCCCCGAACTTGGCCTTCCCTTTTCTTCTTGCCTTGGCTGTGTAGTCCCAAGGTATGGCATTTGTATGGAATGGTGTTACTGCCAACATTGCTACTGGAATGGGCACCTTTACTCCGAACGGAGCATGTATTTTGGAAGGTAAAATCGCAACTTCAAATGGTACATGTGTATTTGCCGGAGACCCAAATTCGACCTCAATTGGTGCTGGCGTCTTTGCCGAGGGTAGTGCTTCAAACTCAAGTGCTATAGACATATTTACCTCGGCGTCCCCAGAAGGCTGAATCTGGACTACAATCGGATTAAGGGTGACTATTGGCTTCTTTGGATCGTCGCCCTCTGTGATCAAACTGATCGATCCCTTGGGGTCCCAATCATCATCTATTTCAATCATGTGAACACCTCCACCCTTGTGGTCTGGCAGAGGGTTATTACGGATATTCGGAGCAGGCTCCCTTGCCACAATAATCTTGTTATTAATTAGGGCCTGGATCTTGTCTTT